>NW_024080849.1:1284463-1699414 GCF_003009895.1 Hyaena hyaena
CCCGGCACGCGGTGGGGGTTGAGGAGGGTGGCTAGCACGCAGGGGGGCAGGGGGGCGCCCGGCACTCGGCGGGGGGCAGGGGAGCGGCCGGCCTGCGGTGGGGGAGGGAGGGAGGCGCCGGCATGCGGTGGGGAGAAGAGGAGGGCAGCACGCGGTGGGGGAGGGCAGAGGGCGCCCGGCACATGGTGGGGGAGGGAGGGAGGTGCCTGGCACGCGGTGAGGGGGAGGAGGGCGCCCGGCGTGCGGTGTGGAGGGAAGGGGGCCCCTCCGGCACGCGGGGGGGGCGGGTGGAGGCGCCCGGCATTCGGTTGTGGGGGAGGCAGGCGCACACGTAGAGCTCCTGACAGGGTCGCTTTCATTTCCTAGCTTTGTATGTAGCTCGAGAAATTTCCATCCCATAGGTAGCCGCCAGAATCCGGTGCCCTTGTCTTGATTGACGGTCAGGGTTAGCGTCTTACTGTGTGTTTTCCCTCTGGTTTTTGTGTTGTTGCCTTTGAACCATTTGAGGGTGAGTTGTAAGACTCCGGGCTGTTCCTCCCCAGCACTTCCATGTGCATCTCGTAGGAACGAGGGCAGGCTCCTGTCCGGCCACGACGTGACACGGTCTCACCCCCTGGGAGTTCCCCACGATGACGGATGTTACCAGCACTTCCCCCCGTTGTCCCAATAATGTCCTTGGTCGCGATTTTTGTCTTCCAAACCAGGATCCATCAGGGATCACAGGCTGATTTTACTGGTCCTGTCTTTTTAGACTGGTCTCTTGACTTCACAGCGTCTCCTGTAATCCTCTCCTCTGCAGGGGGGAGGAGGCACCGTTGTCCCCCTGCCCTGTGTCAGGTGCTGAGGGTGCTTAGATCAGCCGTTCACAGCCACCCCAGGCAGCATAAAGTGGCTAGCCCAGCGTCACGTGGCTGGTAAATGGCGGAGAGGGGGTTTGAACCCTTCTCTGTCTGTCTGTCTCCCGGGCTGATTCTCTGACCCAGGCCCTGGCCTCCTGCACTGAGCTTGAGCTCCCTTCCCCCACAGAGGCAAGTCTCCCACAGCAAGTGAGGCCACTTGCCTGGTCAGGGGGATGCCCTGCACCCACTGCTTCACGGCGTCCTTTTCCTGATGTGGGGGAGGGGTCAGGTGTGTGTGCTTTGAGGGGCTCCCCGGGTTCCTCCCCTCTCCTGCTTGGGGGGAAGCGGCTGTAAGGTGGAGCCAGGCTGCCTGGCGTCCCTGCCGTTGCCGGACACCTGACCAGGACCCTGCGAGCAGCCATGCAGCCAAGGGTGGGTTGGATGAGAGGTGGCTTTGCAAGAGGTTTTTCTGACTTTGCGACCCACCCGCTTCGCAAAGATGGTTTGCACACCTTCCAAAGAGGACCCCTCTGCCTTCTCAAGGCCATGGCTACTACCCGTCCTGGTCTGCTCCAGCGTGTGAGATGGTCCCAGGGTTGTTTTCAGCGACATGAGGTCACAGGGGGGTCTTGTCTGAGTTTACCCTTGGCCTCTTCTAACCCCATAAAAAGCCCTCTTTTGTAGGTCCCTGGGTGGCTCAGTCGGTAGTGTCTGACTCTTGATGTAGCCTCGGGTCACGATCTCAGAGTCCTGGGATGGAGCCCCACGCCGGGTTCCATGCTGAGCATGGAGCCTGCTTAAGATCCTCTCTCTCTTTCTCTCTCTGCCTCTGCCTCTCTCCCCGGCTTGCATACTCTCTCTCTAAAATAAAATAAACATTTAGAAATTAAAAAGAAAAATACTGTTCTGTACCACAGTTTGGAACAAGCAAACTGTATAAATGATTGACCATTCCTTGGCCAGTTAGAGCCTGAGCCTGGGCAAGTGGAAGCTTAGGGGAGTGGCTGTGCTGCTTAAGTGGATTTGGGGGTTAATGGAGGGTTAGGCAGGGACCCCATTTTGTGTGACCCCTTGTTGTGGAAACGCCTAGGGACACACTTGCCCGCCTTACCAACTAGGACATTCTGATCATAATTGCGCGTTCTGTGGTCTCCCCTGGCCCTCAAGGTCGGTGTTGTTAGCCATGGAGCCCATCACATGGCTCTGCAGCTGTAGAAAGCTAGAGTTCGTGCTGACCCCAGGACCTTGCCTGACATTGCCTTTTTGAATCGATTCCGAACTCCTGCTTGTTTCCATTCTTGGCACATGTAAGGGAAGGCTAAGGACTTAGCTCATCAGAGGTGCCAGTTATTTGGATTCTGGTTAATTTATGGTGTTACCAAAGAGAATAAGGGGGGGAGGGGAGAAATGTGTGAAGTCACCTCTTGGGTGCCTGGCTTTGTGCTTAGCACTTATGTTCTTAAAAAGTCCTCCAACAGAGAAATGACATACGTGTCCGTGTCCTCATCAGGGTGTTCCGAGGCTCCCGTTGCTTCGGAGGCTCCGTAGCAGCAAACCGGCTTGTCAGGCGGAAGGCTGAGGTTGCAGCTGCTGCTGGGCCTCGGGCTCCCTGACTTCCAGATGTCACACCACGTCATTCCCCCGGGGTGGGAAATGTAGCTGGAGGGTAGGCAGTGGAGGGCTGTCTCCACGCCTCTGTGGCTTACGCTTAATCGGTCTGTTTTCCACCGCTGAGCGAGAGGGAACAGCAGTGGCGTGGGAGGCCCGGGAACAGCTGTTTTCTGCGTGGCCTCTGCTCAGAGGTGAGCGGTAATGCACTTTCGAGGCCCCCTGGAGGCTGCAGAGAGCCTGGTGGGTGCTGCCGCCGCCCAGGGAGTGGCTGGGACTCGAAGGAGAGTTCATCCCTCTTGAGTGTTACATTCTCTCCTTTATTAAATATTTATGCACTTAGCACTTCTTGTTTTCCAAAGAGCTTCGTGCTTGTGTTTACTTTCCTCTCCCACACTCGGGTTGGTCCTGTGCTTCCATGGGGGGAACGTAGAGGTAGAAGATGCCAGAGGGCTGGCTGTGTCAGACACTTGGCGTTGTGGTCCCATTTGGTCCGCACCGCCACCGTGGGAGGAAGATCCTGCTTTCCCATCTTATAAATGGAGTCGCTGCGGGGGTGGGGGGAGCACCTGGGTGGCTGAGTCGGTTGAGCGTCTGACTGGCTCAAGTCATGATCTCGAAGTCCATGGGTTTGAGCCCCGGGCTGGGGTTTTTTGCTGACAGCCCAGAGCCTGGAACCTGCTTCAGATTCTGTGTCTCCTCCCTGCCTCTCTCTGCTCCTACCCCGCTCACACTCTGTCTCTCTCTGTCTGAAAAATGAGTAAACATTAGATAAAATTTTAATAAATGGAGTAACTGAGGCTCATAAAGGTTCTGACTCCCAAGTCAAATGGGTGGCGAGCAGAAAGCCGGGATTTGAACCCAGGTGCACCTTGTTAAAAAGCAGAAGGGTTGGATGAGAGGGAGACTTTGACTCTTTCGAAGGCCAGATAGTGAGAGATTATGGGTTTTGCATTCTCTTACAGGCTCCTTTATAGGAGTTTCTCTTGGTAGATGGTGAGCACAGATGAGACCCAGCCCGGGTGGCTGTAGTAGTGTGAACAGTAGCACCGATGTAGCGGCGAACAGTTATCGAGTGTTCTCATGTGTCAGTCTCCATCCTGAGTGCTGATACGCAACAGCTTACTTGGTTCTTACCTAACCCGTGCAACATGGTGAGGGGGTGCTTTTCACCCCGTTAATAGACAAGGACACCGACACAGAAGTTAAATAAATTATCCAGTGATCCCTAACATGCGTCAAAAGCAAGATTCAAAGCCAGACAGGCAGTCTGGTTCCAGAATCCAAGCTCTTAATTTTATCGTAGGACATGTTTTCTGGACCATGGTGATGTGTTTTGTTTCTCCTCAGGAATCCTCTTTGGTACCAGGTACTTTTATTTGATCTCTCCTCTCTCTGGCTTACTGTCCTTGATTTCCTGATGCCCTTTAGCGGGCACTTAAATTTGTTTTTTTAAGTTGGGGTCATGAGGAACCCGTAGACAGTCCAGTTTGCTAAATGGTGTAGGGGTGTGTCATTTATGCCTCGCCTAACCCCCCTGTTTTTTCAGGCCTCTGCCACCAGATGGCTCTTAAGGCTTGGGGATACCAGAGCTCAAATCCAGCGCTGGCTTCTCTTCTTTCTCCCCTCCCTCCATTCCTTGCCCCTCATAACATGGCTTCTTATTCTTGCTCTTACCCCCCACCCGCGGCCCCCCACCCTCTTTTAGGAATATTTTGTCGAACATTCTTACTCCAACAGAATCCGAGAGAAACCCAGGGAGTGTTGGCTCTGTCACGCTGGTCCATTTATCAGCCTTTAACTGCTGATGTCATCTGCTCCCAGAGGGCTCTGTGTGGGCTGTGTCCCTGGACCGGTCCCTGCCCGGGCCACCTGCTGACCTGACCACATCACGGGTATTTGATTCGTTAAAATCTCGGGCTGGATGGCCCAGTCCATTGTGGATCTATCACTGACCTTTTTTTTTTTTTACGTACTTCCTGTTCCATCTGCACATCCCCAAGGAGGCCTCCAGGGAATGCCCTCACTCTCACTTTGTTGGTTTAGCTTAGCCTGACTCCCCATTGATCACAGAGCGTGACCCCCCAAGGGCCACTTAGGCGGGACTTTAAGGCCGCTCGGCACAGTCGATTCTGCACTCTTAATCCATTCTTTTCTCTTTTAATTTCGAAGCATCGCTTTGCTTTCCCTCTGATTCTCTTCAGCATCAAAAACACCCTCCAATTACACATCCCTAAATACCGAAGCAATAAGGGAAATGTCAGCACTCATTTTCCAAACGTTTACGACCCTCTCCTGGACTGGCTCTTCAATATTGCACATTCAGATTGACAAAGCAATAAACAGGCTTCTAGAAGGACAGCCTCCGGTGGAGAAAGCCGACTTGTCAGCGGGGTACTCTGCTGGGATTTACTGATGGGTAGTCAGGATGAATATTTAATACCCCGTGGATGCTGCCAAATCCGGTTTCTCCAATTTCTTATTGCTGACCTGGCAGATTAGGCGAGCCGAGGGCTTTTTCTTTGACTTGCCTGGGTCCAGGGCATGTGAACCATGGCTGTCCTTGTCACAGTCTGATAAGTGACAGGCTGCCTCATCCCAAGTGGGACTGGCCCCTACCTTCTTCCCAGAGAAGCTGGGGTTCTCCTCCCACACCAGGCGCCTGAGGCTTCTGCTTGCTGAGTGCTCAGAGCGGCTGAGCGTGAATGCAGAAGTGCCTGGAGGAGTCCCCGGCACCCACCGCCGAGTCCTCAAGCCTCGTTGTCATGGTGACACCTGGTGGACCCATCGGCAGGCCCCACAGAAAGGGTCACGGCTTTGCAGACAGTTAAGACTGGGCACATCTGGGTTACTGCGAATTAGCTGCTCCTGCTTCTGAACTTCTGCTACTTTCTCTTTGCTCCTCCCTCCCGCTGCCATCAGCAAGCGTGTTTGAGCACCTACTGTGTGCTGGTTTCTGTGCCGGCCGCTGTGGCTGCAGGCGTGGGTGCGTTCCAGTCCCTGCCCGGCAGGCCATCCTGAGGCCTGGAGGATGGAAGCACAGGGACGTTTCCGGCTCGAGACATTGTGCACAGAGAACACCACGGACGGAGGAAGTAGCATGCTTGTTTGGCTGTGACTGAAGTCTACGACCAGGGAGGGGTTTGTGCCCAGGTGTGTTGGCAAGAGCCAGGGGAGCCCCTTCTAAATGTTTTTTAATGTTTATTCATTTTTGAGAGACAGAGACAGAGCTTGAGTGGGGGAAGCACAGAGAGAGAGACACACACACAGAATCTGAAGCAGGCTTCGGGCTCCAAGCTGTCAGGACAGAGCCCAGCGAGGGGCTCGAACCCATGAGCCTTGAGATCATGACCTGAGCCGAAGTCGGATGCTTAATTGACTGAGCCCCCAGGCGCCCCCTAGGTGACTCCCTTTTATACACAGAAGCTTGGAGAGTCACCATATGAGATGGATAAAAGCAGGGACACAGCAGGCTGCCTGGGTTTGAATCCCGTCTCTACCACTGGTCAGCGGTGTGACCTTGAGCAAGCCTCTATAACATTGGGGTTGATGATACTTATTCCCTAGGTCTCGTGGGGAGCAAATAGTTGGCATTTATGAAGTGCTTAGAGTAGTGCTCGGCATATAGAAAGGATTGCATACATTTGTTAAATAAGAAACGGAACAATTCTAAATGGAGCAATTAGGAGTTCCGGTCATGCTCAGACCATGTGCGTCTTTTGGTAGCAATCTAGAATAGTCCCTTTACTATTCCTAGACCGTATAACATTCCTACTCATGTAATCTTTAAAAGTTGTTACAGTGCCCCAAATTGTGGAATAGAGGGTGAGTTTTTGAGAACGTGGTTCGTACACAACGACACGTTGTAATGTGGCCGTGTACAGGGCCGTCGCCCTGGGCAGAGGCACTGCTGCTCTGTCTCTATACACACCAACCAACCGTCAGGCCCCCCAGCGCAAGGGGCGCTGCTGTCCCGGACAGGGCGCCCCAGATCCTGAGCGACTCTACAGCAGTGCTGAGCACAGCAAAGGAAGACCCTTCCAGCATCAACGCCAGGAAAAAAGTGTGGAGATAGTAAAACGAAAGTAGGTTCTGGGCTCAGACAGAGTTGTCACCCATATGACTGTCCTTTGAAAGTCATGCAGGATCCAAGGTAGAGGCTTGGTGCACGGAGCCATCCTGGACGTGGCTTTACATCTGTCGCTGGCTCGTGTCCATTAAATGTGACTAGAGCCCCTGCCCAGTCCATGTGACCAGGAAAGACCTCCCCATGGGTTTACACGGCGTCCTTGGGACCTGGCTGCCCTGTTGACAACGGCTGTCAGGGGGCTGTTGCTTGGCTGTGAGCAACATGCTCCTGTTTGCAGCTTAGGAAGTTCTGCCTGGTGGGGGCTGAGGCTGGAGGCAGGGAGGCTGGGATGGAGGCCACGTGTAAGGTTGACACAGATTCTAGGGGCTCAGATGGGGCTTGACCACAGGGAGAAGAAGACGGGGTCGTAGGATATGCCTACTTGATCGGCAGGAGCCTTTGCTGTCCCCACTGAGAAGGGTGGGACGCGCACCCCCATCTTCTTCCCTTCTTGGCTGACTTGGGTCTCACAAGTTGACACATGTCTGCTGTCCAGCCGTGGACGCCTTCCTGCCTCACATTACTGATCGTTGTCACATGTCTTTAATACAGAGCAGCGTCTTCCTTTCTTCCTCGCCGCCCCCCGCCCCCCACTGCCTGTGTTTCCTTACCTGTCCCCTCTGGCCTCTGCTCACCCCCCTGCATAGAAACCGCTGCTCCCGGGCTTCCCTGTGGCCTCCTCGTCTCCACACCTGTGGTTCTCGCTCTTAGTGTCCCCGGGCTCCACTGGCGGCTCATGAAACTGCAGGCTGCTGGGCCTCCCCTGTGGCGTGTGAGACTCAGCGTCCCAGCAAGTCGCCCGGTGATGCCAGTGCCTGCCACAAGGCCATGGGGGGCCCCCCGAGAGCCACGGGTGGTGGCGATCTCACGCACCCCCCAGGCCCCTTGGCGCCGCCTTCCGTACAGGCTGCTTGCCCTGCCCTGAAAATGGTGCACAGGGAAGTTCTCACCGGGGCCCCCCTCCTGTGCCTGGGGAGCACCTTACCTGTTCTCTTGTTCCTCAGGGCCAAGCTCAGATGTCACAAACTTTTCAAAGTGTGCTGTCCCTCCTGTCAGTCAGGATCGGCTGGCTTTTCTGTATATCCCATATCTCCAAGACAAGATTAATCGCGTATTTACTCAATCATCCATGTGTTAATATGTTTAGCAAATGCTTGGGCCGCAGTCCCTGCCCTTTAGGTCATTCTGTAGAAAGAGAAAGGCCTTTAAAAAATGAACCTCAGGACGCCCGAGTGGCTCCGTTGGTTGAGCGTCTGACTCCTGATTCCGGCGTGGGTCATGATCTCCTGGTTGTGACATTGAGCCCCGTGTCGGGCTCTGTGCTGAACATGGCGTCTGCTGAAGGTTCTCTCTCTCTCCCTCTGCCCTTCTCCCCTGCTCGCCTGCTTTATCTCTCTCTCTCCAAAATAAAAACAAAAAAGATGTTTTAATTAGCAACTCTTAACTGGCTGTAAGGAAATCCTTTACTGGTGGAAGTTCTATGCATGGAGCATGCATACAAAGCGAATCCGCAGAATGGGTAGGTTGGCCGGTGAAGGGCCAGCCCTTCCGTGTTGAGTTCCTCGGTCCTTCTGATGCCTCTCACCTGTCACCACCTGGTCCTTGCCGTAACCTGGCCTCTCCTAGAACCCAAAGCACATGATTCCGCTTGAGGAGCGGCCCAGGAAGGGAAGTCTCCAGATGCAGAAAGAAAGGGACCTTCCCTCAAACAGGGCCCAGCTCGCCCAGCCCTGGGAGCCTGAGGTGTCCCCGGAGGCGGTGTGGGTGACAGGGTGTGACTGGAGCCTGTGCCGGCACGCAGGGACCTCGTCCCCCACATCTTTCCTTTTCCACCTCTGCGTTATTGCCTCTCCAAATCCACTCCTCACAGGGCCACGTCCAGGATTTCTCAGGTGTTAAGGTGTATAGGAATCACCCAGGGATCTTGTCAAAGGCAGATTCAGTGGGTTGGGGTCTGGGAGGCTGCATTTCTGACAAGTTCCGGGGTGGCTCTGATGCTACTGGTCCAGGGGCTGTACGTTTAGTACCAAGTCTGCTGGTCCGACTGTTCTCGATCCCCTGCTGAGCTTGGAACGTGGGGCCAAACCCAGGGACCAACAAGAGTCAGAAAGAGTGAGAATGGAGCGCATGTTTCCGATCCAGCAGGCCCTGTGCTAAACTCTCTGTAGGCCATCGCGTGTAACCTGTACAGCACTCCGTGAGGTGCTAGCATGATGCAGACGCACATTCCTGCGGGCCGTGAGGGCGCCCACACCCCCCCTCGCCCCTGCGGAGGAGGGTGGTGCCCACAGACAGCCTGCACACCGCCCAGGGCGCTCCTGGACAGGAGCTGGCAGATCTTCCTAATTAGTCGTGGGGGCTGCCGTCTCCCCTGGGCTTCGGGGAAGGTCCCCCCTGCCCTTGAGATGCGGGAGGAAATTCAGGGCGTAGAACAGGAGCTGACCCCTCCTGCCCCACCTGTCAGGCAGGCCCCACATTTCAAAAATGCCTCTCTTTCAAGCTTTTCAACACTTCACAATATTTTGACATGAGAAGGAGAGGGGGGAAAAATGGCAGTGCTTTGAAACATTTCTCTTCTTTGGATCCTGGCTCTGGGACCATGTGACCCAACTGAAGCTTAGTCATAGGATTCCAGTTTAACATATGCAGTTACTATAGCAATTGAGGTTTCCTTAGTAACCCTTGCAAAAATAATCCGGCCCCAATTAATAATACATTTTCAAGCTCTTTCTACCCTGCACCGAACAGCCCAGTTTTCTTGGACAAGCACCAGATAATTCAGGTGGTATCATTTGTGCTGATAGAGATATCATTTGCATGCGGTGAATTGGGCTGGAAAGGAATGAAAAGGGAGCTGGGTGTTCCGAGGATCGTAGGAATCCAATCCGAGAAGATGGCTGGCCAAAGCCCACGTGCCTCTGGTTTGCAGAGCTTGGAGGCTTCCTGGTATTACTGGTAAATCCTGCCCCAGATGCCCTGTGTGCCCTGGAGGACTATGTGTTTGAAGGAGGGAGAAGGCAGGAGACTGGGCTCGTTCACCAAAAAAAGAAAAAGAGAGAGAGAGAGTGAAGAAACTAGAAGGGGGGGCCGTGGGACATGGGATTCCTCTCATATTGGTGCCTTCTTGATGGCCTGAGAAGGTCTGTGGGAAGGTGAGTTCGGCAGTCCTTTGCGAAGAGCACCACTTGATTCACCGCTGAGCTACTTGTCCTTAGAGTTGCTTTTGTCACAGTGGCGTTGGGCTTCAGGCCCCGCCATCCCTTCGCTCGTTGACTCCTCTCCGCCACCCAGAACGTTTGTGCATGACCAGGGCGTCCAGGGGACGGTCTGGGGTTTTCAGAAATTTGAGTTGGGGTGTGAAAAGATGCTTCACTGACTGCGCCCCAGGAGTAAGTCGGAGTTCCATCTTTTTCTTTTTTAGAAAACGTTTCCAGTACTGAGGGTGGTGGGTAGGGGAAGCAGAGCCCAGCGTGATAAGGATGGAGTGGGTATAATCCTGGATGACCTACATAGGCTATATTTCATCCGACCTTGGCTTCCCGCCACCTCCGATGCGAGCGTAGTCGTGAATTAGCAGGTAGGGTGGCGCTCCGCTGCCCTCCCTTCTGGTTTTGGCGAAGGGAAGGACGCTGGAGTCAGCTCCGTTCTGTCCCATTGCTCTCTTCTCAGCCCAGCCCCTGTCTCTCTGCCCCCAGGGATCTCACCCCAGCAACCTGCCACCCTGTTTCTATGACATGCTCTGCCCCACATATCCCAGCAGACGTGGACTGAGTGCTTTTCCATAGCCCCCGTGCTGTGCCAGGCTCTGGGGGGTGCAGCGATGGGAACGTCCACGAGGCAGGCCGGTGGTGTTCCCCAGGGTATCCTTAGCACTTATCAGCACCAGGAGGACCACGCTCTAAATATTTGCAGACTGGAAGAGAAAAGCTTGATTGATCTCTACCAAAGGGGCGCGCAGAGGCTAGGGTGGAAAATACCAGAAGATATGAAGAAGATGCTGGTGCCAGGTCAGAGAGGGGCTGCTGGCCCAGTAGGATGAGACAGAAGGAGAGGGCACAGAAGGGGCAGGGGGTGGGGCGGAGAGGGTGGGAAGAAGCAGAGAGGACCGCTGAGCAGAGACCAGAGCTCAGGGAGGGGGTGGGGGCGCTGGAGGGGTGAGTCTTGGAGATGAGTGTGGACAGTTGGGCAAGACCAGATCCTGGAGGGACTTGGTACTGTGAAAAGGAATTTTTTCCCCCTTTATGAGCTGTAAGCAGTTGGGAGCCATTGAACTTCCTAGGCAGGGAGATGATTGGGCAGATCTGAGTTTCAGCCCAGTCCCTGGAGGCTGTGTGCCGATGAGGGAGCTGGGAGGAGACAGGTGGAGGGGTGCTGGGGTAAAACTGGCTCCGTGCAGCCTCCCTCGCACGGAGCCCTGCTCCTAAGGAAGCTCATCCGCGGCCGCTGCAGGTGAGGCTGGGGATGGGCTGCCTTCCTGGACGGGCGTGTGTGGTGACCCTACTCACACCTCCCCTCCCCCTTTGCAGTGACGAAGCTGCAGGTGAGCAAGTCGAAGAGGACCCTCACCCTGGTGGAAAACAGGCCCATCCAGCTGAACTGCTCAGTCAAGTCCCAGACCAGCCCCAACTCCCACTTTGCGGTGCTCTGGTACGTGCATAAGCCGTCGGATGCCGATGGGAAGCTCATCCTGAAAACCACGCACAGCTCCGCCTTCGAGTTCGGCACCTACGCCGAGGAGGAGGGCCTGAGACCCAGGCTGCAGTTCGAGAGGCACGCATCCGGGGGCCTGTTCAGCCTCACCGTGCAACGGGCCGAGGTCAGTGACAGTGGCAGCTACTACTGCCACGTGGAGGAGTGGCTGCTGAGCCCCAACTATGCCTGGTACAAGCTGGCCGAGGAGGTTTCGGGGCGCACAGAAGTCACTGTGAAGCAGCCAGGTGAGGACGTAGGGGGAGGGTGTGGCCGGCTTGGGGTTTAGTGCTGGGAGACTGCCTGGGGCCAACGGGACTCCGGAGGTCCACGCTGGGTGTGGGTGCGGGTGCAGGGCCCTGCCTGGGGGTGACGGGGCTCCGGGGGTCCACCACGCTGGGTGTGGGTGCAGGTGCCGGGCCCTGCCTGGGGGTGATGGGGCTCCGGGGGGTCCACGCTGCATGTGGGTGCAGGTGCGGGGACAGTCATCCTGGCGGACTACAGGCTGCCCACTCTGCCTGCAGTGTGTCTTGGTGCCGGGGGCAAACCCAGGAAAGTGTCCTTGACTCTGCTCTTCTGGACAGCATCCTTCTCACCAGGAAGAGGCCTGAGGGGCGGATGTGCTGACCAAGAGGTGGCGAGGCGGGGTCCCTGGCGGCCCCTGGGCCTCCTGGTTGTGCAGGTCGCACCTTGCAGCTCAGGCTGGGCCAGCTCTGTAGCCAGCATTCTGGCCCAGAGTGCACTTTTCTGGTCCCCGACCTCGGCTTCCCCTTTTTGTCTTACCTCCCATTTCAGCTCAGGGAGGAGCCCTCCCCGTCTCCAAAGCGGAGCGCCCCTCGGCCTCCTCTCAGAGCCTGTGGGTGCAGCCCCCCTCATTCCACAGCCTGACAGGTGGGGGCTGGCATGTGACCTCTGCCGGAACATTCCGGGGAGGAAGCGCTTACTGCCGCGGTAGCCCTCACGGTCAGAAAACCCGCTCCGTGTAATTTCCCTCCAGGTTTAGATCTGCCCCTGGAACAGCCCAGGATGACATTGGGTCATATGTTTTCACATGTGAGAGGTGCCCCCATCAGGCTCCCTCTCCCCTTGTTAAAGGGCTCTCAGCCCTACCTGATGTGACCTTAAGCTCCCTCTCCATCCCTCATTTCTGCCTGGCCTATAATTTGTCGTCACTGCCTGCCTTTCCTGACAGGCGGGGGGAGCTACCCCAGGTCCCATCTCTGGGCATTTGTTTATTTATATGCTTGTCCTCTCTTGCCGCTTCTTCAGTGTCTACCCCAGCCCCAAGACTTCAGTCAACATCACCTCCAGGAAGCCTTCCCTGCTTTCTCCCATATTGCCAGAAGTTCCTTTTTCCTTAGAAAATACCCAGCATCATAATTATTTGTTTGCATTTCTTTTCTACTCTAAGCACTTTGAGGACAGGGCTATGTGTTTATATTTTCAGTTGCCAGTATGGTGCCTTTCATAAATATTGATTGAATAAGGAACAGATAGTTACTTTCCTGGAACAGCCCAGGGCCTTCATAGTCCCTGTTCTCTTAGTCTGGAACAGGTTGACCATAGATCTTCATTATGTGTTATATATACGGGTGTGTGTGTGTGTGTATGTGTGTACGTGTACTCTTTACCTTTCTGTTCCCCTGGCTTGTCCCCCAGAAAGCCGCAATAAACGTATGTTCAGACAGCACAGGGACCAGATGCAGAGGCCCGGCCGTGGCCTGGCCTGAGCTGTGTGCAGTGGGGCTGGCCCCCTCTTTTCCCTCTGGATGTTGTATTGCTGAGGCTGCCCCAGCGCTAATTGTCACCCCCTCCCGGTGGCACTTTCGGGAACGCTGGCCTGCTGGTGTATCGCAGAGGAAGCTCTGGCCTGTGCGGTCCCTCTTGGTGTTTCCAGAGACCCCAGGCCAGTCATCGGGGCTTTTGAAAACTGGCGTTTGTCATTTGGCCCACGTAGGTTTCTTTTAGGTTTCTGTTCTTCCTGTCTGTTTTCAGTTCTGATCACTTTCTCTGGTGGGAGGACATGATCCCCTCCCCCCGCCCACCAGAAGTGCCGTCCTATGCCTTCACTTGTTTGTGCAGAAACTGAGAGAATCTCAGTGGATCCTAAATTTATTGAGGGAATTTCCCCATCTGAGCCTACAGACTCACAGCGAGCTACTGGGGCAATAAGGGTGTTTGTCAAAACCCATGTAGGGAGATCTCTGTGGGGAAGATTCACGCCATAAATAGAAAACTCACAAGACCCTGATTAAAACAACCCGTTCCTCCTTTTCGGTTGAGAGTTTTCGTTTCTTTGTTTTTTCTTCCCTTGTTTCCCCTTCTTTCTCTATACTCCACTCCTCCTTCTCCCCTGCCTCTCTCTCTTTTTTTTTTCCTGATGAGAAAAAATATGCTTCTAGAGCTTTTGGAAAACACAAAGAAGAAAATAATCTTTCAACCCAGAGACAAGTAGAGTTAACACACACACACACACGTATGTGTATGTTTATATTCTGAGGACACTGGTTATTTAAAATAGTTTTTCAGTTATTCTTAATTTTTGACCTTTTAGTTCCAAAGGGTATTGCCTCATGTCATAAAATACTCGGGCCGTTTTGAAATGTAAAAAGTAAGAACTGATGGTGCATGGCCCTAAGGTCCTTCTCCGGGTGCTTTGGCGGTTCTGTAGCTGTTTGATCCCTCTGGTCCAGACAGACTCAGTAGGACCTTGTAGGAAGTGACACGCGCGTCATCCGGGCGTGCCGTCACTGATGACTCTCTCTGCAGAGGAGGATCTGATCGGCTGAGTCGTCCACTCGCTTGGTGCCACCAGTTTCGGGCTTTTCTTTACTGATGTCAGATCAGTTCTGTCCCCACCTCGAGAGGAAACCCGAGATAGTAAGGACCACAGTCCCTGAGGCCAACTCGGGGACGTATTTAAACTGCTTCCTCTGCGGTCCTTTGGTGGTGGACAGTGCGGCTTATTCTAGCCATCGTGCAGTCAGTTTTTTAAAATGTGCTCTTGGCTTGAAAGGGGGTCTCAGCATGCCCTTTCCTGCCTGTCCCTTCCCAGCCACCCCTCTGGGCCGTACGCTTATGGTCTGCTGTCAGCGGAGGTGGAGTCATCCCAGGCTCATGCTGGCCCTCCTCTGTGCCCCCGAATCAGCGAGGTCCACACTGGGGGGACAGCTGTGCCATGAACTTCTGGCAGTCTGGGCCTCTGGATGCACGATCCAGGAACTTGCTGTGTTGAGGGCGCCCCACCTGGGAAGGGGGTTGTGCCCATCGAGAGGGGAGGGCACCCTTGACCTGTGCTCATGAAGGGCACTCACGGGCACCTGTTGCTCCCCGCTGCTCACATGCCCTTTCCCGTCTTTCCAGACAGCCGCCTGAGGCTCAGCCAAGCGCAGGGGAACCTGTCGGTCCTGGAGACGCAGCAGGTGCAGCTGGAGTGCGTGGTCCTGAACCGCACCAGCGCGGCCTCCCAGCTCGTGGTGGAGTGGTTCGTGTGGAAACCCAACCACCCGGAGCGGGAGACCGTGGCCCGCCTGAGCCGCGACGCCACCTTCCACTACGGAGAGCAGGCAGCCAAGAACAACCTGTGGGGGCGGCTGCACCTGGAGAGCCCCTCGGCCGGCGTCTACCGCCTCTTTATCCAGAACGTGGCCGTGCAGGACAGCGGGGCCTACAGCTGCCGCGTCGAGGAGTGGCTGCCCAGCCCCGGTGGCGTGTGGTACAAGCGGGCCGAGGACACTGCTGGCCAGATGGCCGTCACCGTCACACGGCCAGGTGAGGGTTAACGTCCCTGGGGCCGTCACCACCTTGGGCCTTCCCCCTGTGAGCTCCGGGTTTTGTGCGCTGCACAAAACGCATGTATTAATACATCGCTTGCAGCTAAATATATGCGCGCATACGTTTTGCATCTACAGCTGACTCAGATCCCACCGCCCCCATGAATGGGAAGTTGCACATCTGGCTTCGGCCCCAGGTGATCCTGTTTCTTGACTCGAGTAACGTTTTTCACTTATTTCAGAACGTAGAAGAGTTTCTTTTTAAAGAATACATTCGCATTCAGGAGGCGGCGGATATGCAAAACTTTTGAACCAGTAGCCACACGGCTCAAAAGCTGAAGCTCGTAGGTCGTCAGTGGAAAGGAGTTGATGCATGTGCTTTAGCTAGAAAAGGATGAAATTCAGCGTCTCACTTCCCAATCGCTGTGTTGGTGTTGATGGCTATTCTGTGTGGCTTCCCTCGTCCTTATTTATGTTCCCAAAGTGCCTACGTGCACGTAATTCCTCAGTGTAATTCTGGCTACACATTCAAACCCCTCCTGAAAGCAGAGGTGAGCAGGATTCCTGTGTCCTCTGCAACATCACCTCCTCGTTTATCCAAATCAGAGCGAAAAGTCTGTCCCCCCTGCCCCCCGCTCCCAGAGGACGTGGGCAGGAATGAACTCTGTGGCCTGTGTGAGTGCTCGGTCTTGTTCCTGTTCGCCGTCTGTTGGGCACATTCGTCGCGTTCCCGCGTCTCAGTAGAGTGGCGCTCCGGGTCGGCAGGGCACCGGGCCCTCACAGCTGTGCCCGCCCCGTGGTCACGGAACCACTTCAGGAGAGACTGTGCCCTTCGTTATAGCAAAGGGCATTACCTCACCGCTCTGCGTCTTGCCCAAGCTAGACGAGAAATCACCTCTGTGTCGAATTACTCATTTCCCACGAGCTTTTCTGTTTTTCTTTCCACCTGGCGTGGAAACAGCTGCATGTCTTCTTACGAAGGTACATTTGTAGAGGCGCAGCATTGGGGCGCCCTTCTTCCTAGCACTCACCCATTCTCACGTGACCACACCAGGGCTCCAGGTGGCATGGAGGACAGACGTTTCTGGACCGTCTGCCACCTTCCAGCCTTACGTACGGGCAGAGGCTGAAGTCCACACAGGGAGACGGCTTGGCCTCTCCTAGAAGGGGACAGACACGGGCAAATTGGTAGACAGTCGTGTTAGAGGGAGGAGGGGAGGGCATGGCAAGTGGGCATGGGTTTCCTTCGAAACACGTGCATTGAGCCATCACCAGGCACGCGAAGGGGCCAGGACATTTACATGAAAATGTAAATGCCAGGGCGCCTGGGGGGCTCAGTCGGTTAAGCGACCAGTTCTTGGTTTCAGTCAGGTCATGATCTCACGGTTCTTGAATTCAGACCCCTGTGCAGTGCGGAGCCTGCTTGGGATTCTCTCCCTCCCTCTCTTTGTCTGCTCCTCCCCCGCTGAGGCTCTCTCTCTCTCTCACTCTCTTTTTCAAAATAAATAAACTTAAAAATTTAAACGTTTATGTTGTTAGCATTCAGATGAGAGGAAAGCAAAGGGAGAGAAGGTGGGGAAGAGGCCCTTCTGGGGAGCTGCATGTCCAGTGGTCTCTGCCATCTTGCCATGTGGGTGCATTGGACCCCGGTGGTCAGCCGCTGGTAGCTTTAGGACGCAGCTCGGTAGGCTGTGCAGGACGAAGGTGCCCTTGGCTGCCCCTTAACCTGCAGTATTTCTCTCCGATGCCTTGGGGGTTACAGTCCTCCCTGACCTGGAAGGATAAGCCGACACTCGAGGGAGTGGGAGTTGTCTCTGATGGGATATTCTCCCCCTGCCGCCATCTTGCCTCCCGGGGCATTCTCCCCCATGGGTGCCGGGCCGAGGCACCCTTCCCCCCGCCAGTACCCAGGTCCTGAGTTCTCAGTGCCAGCGATACACACCCAGATTCCGGATGGGGGGGTGCAGGGCCTTGGCAGGGCCCCACAAAGGTGGGGGCACCACACCTTTGTGATCACCTGTGAGCAGCATCAGGCCAGTGCATTGAAAGCCTAGGACAGTACTTGGGAAGCGCTCCTCGTTGATCTCCATCCAAGCAGAATCCGAGTTGGCATCTTTACTTTTGTTGCTGTTACGTTAGCATCTTTTTTGAGCACTTCCTAAGCAGAGCCAAACAGGCCGGTTAGGAGGTAGGGAATGGATTATTTGTTGAGGATCTGGCCCGGAGAGCCAAAAAAGGGGGGCGCAGCAAAGCAAAGGAAGAGATTCTAGCTGCCCAGTGGTGTCTGCGAAGGCTGACTCACCTGCTTGGGGACCTCTCTGTGGCTGCTCTGTGTCTCTCCCATCTCTGTTGGGAGATGCTGTCCGTCCTCAAGGCGGTCGGTGCTCAAGGCGAGGGCCCCTTCCAGGTCTGTTGTCTGTGGCTAGGCTTCAGTCCGTGGAGAATACTTCCCTCCTCGGGTTCCCTGGGGCATCGGTTGTCTGCATGCACACAGTTTAAACTCCAGAACCGCTGAAGGGCAAATCCATCATCCAGGCTTGCCATCACAAACTAGTGCAAACTTGGTGGTTTAAAACAACAAAAACGGATTGCACAGCGGTTGTGGAGGCTGGAGGCCTAGGAGCAGATTGTCAGCAGGACCAGGCCACCCCCAAAGTTTCTAGCTTGCCTCTTCCACCTTCTCTGTGGTCCCAAGTGTCCCCCGGCTCATGGCTGCATTGCCCCGGTCTCCACCTTGTGTTCGCATGGACTTCTCTCCATGTGTCCCCCACCCCTTCTCCTCAGGACACTGGTCACTGCACGTAGGGCCCACCCTCAACCCGGTATGCATTCATTACACCTGCAAAGACCTTATTTCTGATTAAGGTCACATTGTCAGCTTCTAGGTGGGTGTGCATCTTGGGCGGGAGGGACCCTTCCGCCACTGCAAGAGGTTACAGTGAAAGGAAGTGTCCCTTCCTCCCCGGATTCCCATTAGCGGCCACGTTTACCCACCTCTCGTGAATTCTTCCGCAGATATTTTCTGCAAAAGTAAACAAATCCACGTGTCCAAATAAAACATACTGTCTGCCGCATACAGTGGCGCCGGGGTGCACAGCTCTTCTGTACCCAGGCAGTCTTTCCCGATTCCTTGCACGTTTCTGCCACATAGGACCTACCTTACTCCCCCCAACGGGTGTATCCTATATCCCCATAGTACTGGAATATACTTAGGGAGGGACACGCGGGTTGTTTGGAGCAGAGAAATTAAAACACGCTTTTCTGCCTCTTTTGCCCCTCGCCTCCCCCAGACGCCGCCCTGCAGGTGGACACGGTGGTCCCCAATGCCACGGTGTCTGAGAAGGCGGCCTTCCAGCTCGACTGCAGCATCGTGTCTCGATCAAGTCAGGACTCGCGCTTTGCCGTGGCCTGGTACTCTCTGAGGACTAAAGCCGGAGGGGAGAGGGACGGGCCTGGCCTGGGAGAGCAGGAGGAGGGGGACGGGGGCGACGAGGAGGAAGGAGAGGACCTCACAGAGCGGACGGCCCTGCTGAGCGTGGGCCCAGATGCCGTCTTCGGCCCAGAAGGCGGCCCCTGGGAGGGCCGGCTTCGCTTCCAGAGGCTGTCGCCCTTGCTCTACCGGCTCACCGTGCTGCACGCGAGCCCCCGTGACACGGGGAACTACTCGTGCCGTGTGGAGGAGTGGCTGCCCAGCCCTCAGAAGGAGTGGTACCGGCTGACGGAGGAGGAGTCGGCCCCCATCGGCATCCGCGTCCTGGACACAAGTGAGTGGTCCCCCGGTTACAGGGGATGGTGTCCCCGTTGAGCCCAGCGGTCTGGAAGAATGAAATCAGAGCGTGACTCTGACTCTGGCTCAATAAGCAGTTTTCCCACCTGTGCCCGGCATCTCAGCCTTGACACACCGGTTCCTATACTTGACCCTTGACTGCCCATGTGGGTAGGAATTAAGGTCACAACATGCGGCAGTCACCTTGATGTTCCACCAGGTTCTACTTCAGTGAGCGTTCGTTATCCAAGTGTACTGTTAGGTGTTACCATGTCCCTCCGTAGCCAGCTACCATGTTTCAGACTCCCGAGGAGAGAAACGAAGCCTGAACACAGTTACTGTTCTCGGCTCATGTGTATCTTGGAGGCTGACTTTGAGGTTCAGGTGACGTTGCACGGTCTGTGGGGAAAACCAGCTAGAAGGGCAGTGATGCCGCAGGGCGTCTGGAAGGACCTGCCCACGAGCTCTCTTAGTCCAGAGAACGCAGACTTCCCACCGGGTCATGGCCCTCCGTGGGAAGAGACCGGAGGAAATAATGGCTGACCTGAATACCTTGCTCTAACGGGGGTCTCTGTCAGTTGCCTTTTGCCAAAGGGTGGGAGGGCACAGCCCACCGGAGGTGGTGTTTGTTACAGTAGAATTAGCCTGGAACGCAGAGAGGCAACATCTGCTAGATTCTGCTAGAAACTGTAGAACATTTTACCAGGTGATTTTGATTGGAATGTTTGAGCCTTGTCAGCCTTCTCTTTTCTTTGACTCCCTCCTGTTGATTAGACACAACCACATGAAATTGAGATTTTGCGAAGTCAGAAGTGGGTTTTGAGTTTTCTTAATCATACTGATGGCGACAGCTGTGCAGTAGAAAAGACTGCAGAGAAAAGCCTACATCCGACTCAGACCCCTGACGATCTCCTGGAGGACCCAAAAGTACAGGGGAAGGTGTTTAGACCCATCTGCCCGCTGCAGATGCCCCTATTTATTAAGTCATGGAACATGGAGGTCAGCCAGCAGCCTGATTTTCCAGAGAAAATGCAGGCTTCCAGGGTTTGGGCCCCTGCTCAGGCCTTGTGGGTCTGGGGCGTGGGGCGTAGGGGGCCAGTTTTCACCCTCTTCTGTATCCAGGAATGACTAGCACTGAACTCTACGCAGCCACAGACATGCCTGCGGACACGTGCGAATGGTCCGTAATGGCATTTCAGTTGATACCGTGAGTCAATGCTAACGTTACTCAAGTAAGCGTCATTTCTGATAAACCTGCTCTGAGAAGCTGGCAGGGAGCAAATGTGTTACATCCCAGAGAAGGACCCTCGGCGCAGAGCTCGGCACAGAGCTCGGTGCAGAGGGGCGTGGGAGGCACCACCTGGCAGGAGGTGCGGGTCTCTGTGGAGGCAGCTTCCTCATCTAGATGTAGCTGGGCTCACGGTCACTAGACTCCATTTCGTCACGTGGCTTTCACGGCCACGGTACTGGGTCCTGGTGGGACACGGGGGCATTGCCTTGTATGAACTTCCGGCCGTGACCTGAGGGGTGCTGCTGTGAGAACAAGGCGACAAGGGGGTCCCCACTTGTAGCAGCATCAAGGAAGGACAGGGTGGGGGTAGCATTTCAGGTAGGCTGAGCCAAGGCTGCCGTCCAGGCTCCCTGCCCTCACGGTCTGCCCTCCGTTTCAGGTTCCAGCCTGCAGTCTGTCATCTGTTCCAACGACGCGCTCTTCTACTTCGTCTTCTTCTACCCTTTCCCCATCTTCGGCATCCTCATCATCACCATCCTGCTGGTGCGCTTCAAGAGCCGGAACTCCAGCAAGAGTTCCGACGGGAAGAACGGGGTGCCCCTGCTGTGGATCAAAGAGCCGCACCTCAACTACTCCCCCACATGCCTGGAGCCCCCTGTGCTCAGTATCCACCCGGGAGCCATAGACTAAGGGGACCGTCGCGGACGTCAGCTGCAGAGGAGCTGACGCGCTCCCTTCCTGCCTCTTGCTCTGTGATCGGACGGCGGGCGGGCAACGCCGCCGTGACTCCGGAGTGTTCTCTGGGCGCAGAACAGCCAGACTAGAGACTCCTCTCCAGTCCCGGGTCGTCACAGAGACGGACTGCCTCTAGGTGGCAGTCGTGGCTGGTTATAGCTGTCTTGAAGCAGATGATGTCTTTATCCTGCAGTTAGGCTTCTCGTTTTCGTTTTTGATAACGTAGTGAGTAGCTCCAGATGTCACATCTACTCGCTGAATTTATATTGTATTCTCAGATGGATGTGACAGGGGTTCTTAGTCTTTGTAAGGGGCTCTTTTCAGGTCCCTTCGGCTCACCGTTTGGATTCCGTAACGTGGCGAACGGGTGTCCCGTAACACCCCGCCGATGGCACAAGGGAGGGGAACTCTTTGGTGCCAAGGAATCGCTTCCAGGCCCCCTCGTTTCTGCATACTTGAAAATGCCCCCCATGGATCAGAAACACCCAAACATTTTCTACTTTCTTAACGAGACTTGAAAATTACGCGTCACGTGGGCCCAATTTGTATCTTGTCTTTTCCCGCAGCCAGAGTTGTTGGAACCGCTTTGTAGTCGAGATGAAAGCGTTGAATTTCGCCTCAAAGAACTTTGTACGTACAGGGGGAGCCTGTGTAACCCCATTCGATAGACGGAGCCCGACCACATTGTCGGGGAGGCAGAGACACGGGCTTCATGCCAACCTTGCCAAAAAAATTTACAAAAATAAAAAAAATTTTTAAAAAGCCCAGAACTCTGTCGGAGAACAAGCGAAAGCCCCGAACAGCACACACTTTTGCCATCGCGGCTGCTGACTTTCAGATCAAAGCTAAGGATCAGTGGCGGAAGGAAACAGGCTAGTTGATGGCCTGATGTATTTCGCGGGCGCAGCCCCAAGCTGGTAACTGTGAGCGGGTGGGCTTCTATTTCAAGGTGCTTTGCCAAACTCTTCATGGGAAGCGGCCAGGGAGCCTGGAAAGGGGGCGGTGCTGAGCTCAACACGCAGGGCCCACTTGCAGTCACTGTACGCCTGAGGGCACGGGGCCGGGCAACCCTGAGTTCCCCCAGGGGTCAGCCAGCACAGGGAGGGCAGCAGTTTCCAGAGTCTGGAAGTCGGAGACCAGGGCAGAAATCGCTGCCACCCTGGAGATGCGAAGACTTGGGCTTTTCTTATTCCTCCCAACTAGATTTCCCTCAAAGGCAACGACATCCTTCTTACTCACCCTTTCTCTCCCCAAGTGTCTCACTGCCGTCAGAATATGTCTCTGGGAGAGGTCTAGACACAGCCCTCTCTCACCCTTGCAGACCGCCTGGTCTCAGCGGAAAGTCCCCATGTGCCAGTGTGGGCTTTTGCCATTCCCCTTCCTAGATCTTGTGTGTGATGGTAGGTGACTTGGTTGTTCATGGTTATAGTGGCTGTTTGTTCGGATGCCCATTGAAGCCCAACAAGGCCAGGGTCGCCCTGTTCGTTTATGCTGTGAGCAAGACGTTCAGCCCCCCCGCCCCCACCGCCAGCCCCATTGCTCACCCCATGGGAGAAGTGTGGGTGCCCTGGCTCTCCTATATTTTGCTGGCCAAGAGTGCCACCTCTGTTCTTCTGGGAACTCGCATCTTGAATCCCAAGGGGACAACTTGTTTAGAAAAAGCCACCAGGGATTCCAGAGCGAGGTCGAAGCAGAAGGGTTGTCTGTTCTGAGGCGGAACAGACTCCATGGGGGAGGCCATGCTGGGGGTGCTGGGGGTGCCCTGCATGTACAGATGCTTTGCTGTGCGACAGCCGAGGTGTGCGACAGCCGAGGTGATGCAAGGTGACCCCAGGCTTATGTAGACCTGCCCATGAGCGTGCTGTCCTGTGAGCCCCTGTGTAGGCACAGACACCTCCATCCCCAACATGCTCATTTCCATTTACCATGTGTGCTGCAGCCACGCTTTGCAGGGGTGGGTCAGTCGGCCCAGGGGCAAGGGGAGAAGGCAGTCCTTTGCCCCATTTCTTCATTTCAGGCGCCTGGGCTTGCTGTGGGCACCTGGCCCCTGTCTTGTGGCCCAAGCCAGTGAGGGAAGATGACTGAGACTTTCCTCGGCCTGAAGGGAAACACACGGGGTGGGGTTGGGGGTGGGGCAGAACGGAGTGTGTGACTCCTGCAAGCAGAGCTTGCTCCCAGGTATAGAAAAGTAGATAATGCACGCAATTAAATAGGTGAAGCGGTTGCAAGAAGTTTGAAAGGAAGAAAAGAACCCGAAGCCAGTATTTTAGTAATTTTTTCCCCCTGTGTATTTTTCTGTTGGGCTGGGGGATAACATCAAAGGGTGAGCTTTTCAGATCCCACTCCCCCCACCTCCTTTGGCCATTTCTATGGAAATGTGGTGTCAGATGAGGGGTAATGGTGCCCTCCAGTGGCTGGGAGACCTCATCGCACATGTCCAGCTGGATCTGGGGGGGTGGGGGAGAGGGGGGCGCTGGACCAGGAGAGGAAAACTGCCAACTGGTTCTCTGGACTTACCAACGGCTACAATGTTGCATTGGCAAAAAAGTACACTGTGCGAGGCCCATTCCAAGACATGGATATGACCACACCCTCTTTCATCAGGGTGCTGCTGTAGCAGGTTTTCACATTCTTTTCAAACAATGGTTTCTCTGCGTTTATCGTTGAAAAAAACAGATGGGGTAAGAAAACTACCCGTGCATGATGTAGAGAGCTGTTGATTGGTTTTTGTTTGTTTTTTTAAAGGAAAACTCTTTGTAAAATGTTGCACTAAAATGTTTTATATACACTTCAGAGACCTGTAGTAAATTATGTTGAAAATATGGCTGTTTACAGTTACTGGAGTTCGCTGTCCTTCTTTCTTCCCCCCCTCCCTCACACCCCCCACCCCCTTAACCAGCCTCTCTAGCTCTGTGAAACTGTGTCCTGGGGGCCTGGAGTTCTGCCCCTGACTTTGGCCTGCTAGGCTCAAGACTCAAGAATCGCAGCCTTTATCACCATAGTCTGCTCCCAACCTAAAGCGTGCCTTTGTACAAATGATGATTTAAAACAAAGCAAAAAATCCTTTCTCCAGGCAGTTGGCTGCCATCTGCTGAAAATGTATCCTAATAAATGAACACAACTACCCTCACTGTCAAGGCTCCGCGGCCTCTAGATCAGTGCAGCACACAACACACCCAGAGCCCAGATAGGCAGGTTCAGAATGTAGAGCTTCTAAGCCTAGCCTTCCTTTTTAGCGGGGTGGGACAGGATGGGGTGGGAGGAGGCTGATGGAGAAGAATAGGAAGGGGGAACACCCTTCTCCTTGGCTATGGAGGGCCTCTGAAGCAGGACCACACCATCTCTCTTCGACAATGTAGCCCTGTCCTGACCTGTGAAATTGTCAGCCCACGTTTTCCAGGACAGAGGACAGAGCTGTGCCTCCAGGCACAACACCCCAGTCCCTGTTCCCTGCACACCTGGAATGCTGGGATGTTTTGGAGGCTTTCACCACTTCTGCAAAGCGAGAATGACAGAATGATTAAAACCACAGCAGCGATATATGATTAGGCAGAACCCATCTGTAATTCTTTACACTGCACTGAATATGCAAGAGACTAGAGAGGGGGTAAAAAGCAGAGGGAGGCGCTTCCTTTTCTGTTTCTTCTTTTTAAAACTCAAACCTTTCCAGGGCTTGAATGAGTGCTTTCCCCTGCTCCGCAGCCCCATCTGCTGCATCCTTATCAACTTCGTGCAGCTGCTGGCTTGGCCAGGAGTTGAAATGTGATTGTTTATCCCTTGCGTATCCAGAATAGTTCCACGTTAAGCTTTACATATTATTTTTGCCTCATCCCCCCCCCCCCCCAATGCTCTCTTTCTGCCAGGGAACATTTTAAAAAGGGAAATAGAGTATTATGGAAGAAGATTACCCCTCTACGCCTTTGGTGCAAATCTGCCCAGTGTCTACATAAGGGAAGTGAACGGACACTTCCGCAAGAGGCAGGGAGAAGTTCATGGATGCAGGATTCGGAGCAGTGTTTTGCTCAGTGCATTCTGGAATTTCTAAGCTTCCTGGGGAGCAGTTACAAGTTTGGCAACAACTAGATCCACAGTCCCAGAGAGGGACTGAATGAGCCCTCCTTTCTTACCTCTAGTTCATGATCATCCACACGACAAGCTGATAAAACAGGACCTCTTGATACCGGCCACAGGGTGAAAAATAGATGCACTCTCCTTTTGATGGTGAGTCCTCAGTATGTGAATTGAGCCTTTTTGGCCCATTGCCTAAATCAGGTCTACCTTTCGGAGCCACTTTTGATTCATGAAGTCTGCTAGGGATACATATAAGCTCTTTTAAAAATGCTTGATAGGAGCACAGCATATCTCTTAATAAAAAAGCTGGCACTGCTTGTCGGTCTCGGTCAGAGGCGCATCCAACCAAAGACCTAATGAATCATATCTCACCCAAAGGCTGGAGACCATGACCTGAGACATACTTCCCAGCCCCAGGTGACTGGGCAGGCCTTCCCTCAGCCCTGATCTTGAGGAGGTTTATGGCTCCTGCTGGCCAGTCCAAGCCAGTCCATGGCTGCCTATTGGGAAGTTGCACCTGTTCTTCTGTGAAATGGCGAGAGTGGTGATTTGGATTTCACTTTATTTTTTAAAAAAAATTTAATGTTTATTTTTGAGAGAGAGAGCATGAGCAGGGAGACACAATCTGAAGCAGACTCCAGGCTCTGAGCTGTCTGCACAGAGCCTGATGCAGGGCTCCAACCCAGGAACCATGAGATCACGACCTCAGCCGAAGTGGGACGCTTAACTGACTGAGCCACCCAGGCCCCCCTTGGATTTCGCTTTAGTTGGACTCCCAGTTCTGCCCCTTACTGTTTGTTCTCGGACAAGTCATTTACCTTCTCTGAGCCTCCGTTTCCTCCTCTGTGAAACTAGGGACAGCAAGAAGATAAAAGTAATTCAGGTAATGCACTTAACCCAGGGCCTCACTTAGTAAGACTCGGTGGATGTTTGCTAGGATCACTTCTTAGTTCGGAAACTCTCAGGGGCTCTGCAGTGTCTAAAAGTTTGACCCTACCCTCACTTTCCCAGTTGATCCGAGTTCCTACCAACCAGGGGCAGAGCAAGAACTTGATTTTCTCACATTTTGTGCTATGCACCGTCCCTGTCCCATGTTCTCAGTAGGGGATGTCTTAAGCTGGCCTGCTTCACGGTATGTGACATTGGTCCCAGAAATTTCACTGATAGAGATGCCCTTTAAGATGCTATGGCTGATTTAACGACCAAGGAGGTCTTACAGTTCAAGTGTTTTGAGTGGGTCTGGGATCCTCACTTGAGGATGATGGATATGACATCACAAGGAAGCACATTCCCACTCAGTTTCCCAAGTGACATGTTAGTGCCTCTTAGGACAGCAGGGAGTCCTGTTCGCAGGAAGAACTTCCGGTTCCGGTGGAACTTAGATTTCCTTTGACTCCCACCGGGCAGAGGCGAGGCCTGTGCGGACAAAGGAGGCCACCTCGAGGAGCTGGTTCTGGGAGCAGAGGGGTTTGGTCTTCGGTCGGACAGACTGCAGACAGGGCAAGGCCATCAGGAAGCCTACTCATGCGGATGGAGCATTCCAGATGCCCGCTGCAGCTCGGGCAGGAGGTTTTGGGAGGAGGTCACACAATGAGGGGACCCTCCACACCTGACTCCTCAGCCTAGGGGAAGTCCACAGTTGAGAAGGAGGAAGAGGAAAACAAAGAGGAAACTGAGAAGGAAGAAACCCAGGGCTAAAAGTCCCAGCTCCTGAGGAAGGGAGTGCTGGGTTTCAGGGCCAGGCTTCAGGAAAAGGTGGCTCAGATAGGCGGGCCAGCGGCACCAGGTAACCCGCACATCCTAAAAGGTGTCCAAACCGTTTCCTTTTGTTTTAATGTGCACGGACGGTGACGCGCAGGAAAGGCGAGCCCCGCGCTCTGCCCTTGGAAAGCGCTGAAGGAACGGAGTGCCTGGGAGCCCCCCAGTCCCAGGTCACCGCAGGGGCCAGCCGGGCGGTGCGCAGCTCCCCCTCCCCCCACTTGCCGACACGTGCGTCCGACTCGTCCCAAACTCCAGGGAAAGTGCTGGAGGAGGAGGAACAAGCCTGGTTTTTAAAACGCAAGGCACCATGAAGAGAGAGCTCCACAGGGCAGATCTGCGAGGCGGTGGAACGACTTTGGGGACAGGGCGGGGGCAGGACTGCGTCTGGAGCGGAAGCAGGGTGCTAGTGTGGCGGGGCGGTGCCGGACTGGACCGGGAAGGAAGCAGCCTAGTTAGAAGCAGGAGAGAGCCCAGGACACTCAGGAGACTCTAGATGCTGGCGAGGATGTGGAGACACGGGCACCCTCCTACACTGTTGGTGGGAATGTAAACTGGTGCAGCCTCTCTGGAAAACAGTGTGGAAGTGCCTCAAAAAATTCACAATAGAACTCCCCTATGACCCAGCAATAGCACTGCTAGAAATTTACCCAAGGGATACAGGAGTGCTGAAGCATAGGGGCACATGTACCCCAGTGTTCATAGCAGCACTCTCAACAGTAGCCAAAACATGGAAACAGCCTAAGTGTCCATCAACGGATGAATGGATCAAGATGTGGTTTATCTATACCATGGAATACTACATGGCAATGAGAAACAATGAAATCTGGCCATGTGTAGCAACGTGGATGGACCTTGAGGGTGTTATGCTGAGCGAAATAAGTCAAGCAGAGAAGGACAAATATCATATGTTTGCACCTATAGGAGGATTAGGAGGAACTTAACGGAGGAACAAGGGGGAGAAGAAAAGGGAAAATGGTTGGGGAGAGGGAGGGAGGCAAACCATGAGAGACTCTTGAAAACTGAGAACAAGCTGAGGGCTGAGGGGGTGTCGGGAAAAGGGGAAGAAGGGATGGGCACAGAGGAGGGCAGTTGTTGGGATGAGCACTGGGTGTTATATGGAAACCAACTTGACAATAAACTATAAAAGAAAAAAGGGAAAAAAAGAAGCGGGGGAGCCAAGGGTCCCGCTGAGCTTACCGGCGGGTGGGGGCCCGCGAGAGGGCGGGCGGAGTGGGGCGGGGCCAGCGAGGAGACGTGCGGGGTGGGGCGGGGCCAGCGAGGAGACGTGCGGGGTGGGGCGGGGCCAGCGAGAGGGCGGGCGGGGTGGGGCGGGGCCAGCGACGAGGCGGCTCAGGGAGAGGCCAGCGAGGGGGCGGGCGGGGCCATGGAAAGAGCGGGCGGGGCCAGCGCAGAGACGGGACAAGACGGGTCGGGGGAAGTGGGGCCTGGCGGAGCTGCGCTAGAACTTGCCGAGGACCCTGGCCCAGTCCCGGCGTAGAGGCCGCCGGAGGAGCCATGGCCGCAGGGAGTGCTGGGTGCTTGGCTGCGGGGAGTCTCTGTGTGGCCTGCCTGGTGCTCTACTTGGGTGAGTGGCGGCCTCCCCCGGGCCCGGCGGGGACTGGGCGGCGCCGGAGGTGCCGGGGGTGCCCCGGGCTACGGGGCCGAGCGGACGGGCGGGGCCGAGGCGGCCGCAGCTTGGGCTGGGGAGCGGGGGAAACGCTGCGGGCGGAGAGGCTTGTCCCGTCGTCAGCACGTCTCCCGTGGGTAGCCTGGAAGCAACTTTGACCTCAGGCACCGGAGTCCTGGCTGGGAGGAGGGACCGGACTCCAGCTCGCTCACTTCTTCGGTGTAGTTTGCTCTAAGACCCCTCGGACCTCCGCACCCCCCACCCCACCCCAGCCCTGTCACCTCCCGACTCTGTTACTCCGGAAGGGTGTGCCTTGTGAAAGTTTCAGTGACTGCTAAGTCACTTGCGGCCCTTCCCTACCCGGGGAGCTTCAAGAGAACTCGGGCTGCCCTTTCACTGCTTCCGCAGCCTCTGAGCTCTTTCGGGACGGGGCGGGCGGCGCCTTCCACTTGCGGGCGGAGGAACCCCGCTGATCCCGGCGGGGGAGGGGGCGCGAGCGAGCTCGGCCGCCCGGGGCCCCGGCAGCCCCCCCTGCTCAGACTGGCACTGCCGCCGGCGGGGTGCCGGGCCGGGCCGGGGACGGGCCCAGAGGAGCGTCCGAGTGGGCGATGGCCTCACTCCCGGAGGCCTGTGCTCCTTCCTCGCGTCTGAAAACGTAAAGGAACCGCCGTCCTCCTTCTCCCGCTTCTGCAGCCAGATTCACAGCCCCGAGAAATAAGTTATCTGTCTTCAGATGCGTCCCCACCTCAGCAAACCCCTACACACAGCGAGAGCCAAGGCCCCGGAGCGTATTTATAAACCCGCAGCTAGTTTTTCTTTCCGTGAGGGTTTGCCCCTGGAGGTCCGTTTGCATAGACCAGAGATCAGTCTTCCATCCCCATTCCACCCACACTCAGCTTCCACGGAGTGCCTGGGGGCACATGCGGCTAGGAGGGACTGGGAGAGCTCTAAAGTGTCTTCGGTCCGGAGGAACGTAAGACAGGCCTGTGAGCACAGGGTGCTGCCGCAGGCACAGGGCAGAGACGAGGCCTTTGGCGAAGGCAGGTCTCTTGCCAAGCAAGCACTGCAGGGTCCGGAGGGTGTTTGAACCCAGCCAGCGGGATGTGTGGTGCGTGGACACGCGATGATGTGGGAAAGGATTCCAAAAGATGGAAAAGACAACTTGGCAGGCAAAGGAGAGTGGTTTCTGGGCCTGGCAGATTCGGGACCATGTGCTTGGGTGTGATAAGCTGGAAGGGTTGCAGCTGGGAGGCCGTGGAGGTGGGGCAGATGCCATCCCAGGGCCCCGAGAGCTTGGAGGCCTTCCTGTGCTGGTGGCCGTGGGGAACCGGGAGACACACATACAGGCGGAATCTGACTCCGTGGGAAGCAGCCCAACGGTGATTGAGAGCATCAGTCGGTTAAGCGTCAGACTTCAGCTCAGGTCGTGATTTCACAGTTCGTGGGTTGAGTTCACATTGGGCTCTCTGCTGTCAGCGCAGAGCCCGCTTCAGATCCTCTGCCAACCCCCCCCCCCCCCCCGCTTCCTTGCTCTCTCTCTCTCTCTCTCAAAAAAAAAAAAAAAACACATTAAATTAAAAAAGAGCATCAGCCCTCCAGTCAGATGCTCTGCTTCCTGCCCTGGCCCTCACCTGAGTTACACGGTTTGTACATTCCATAACTTCTTGCCTCACTGTCTTTGCCCTCAAAGCAAGAGAACACCACTCAGTGGCGAGGGAGGGTAAGAATAGCGTGAGCTTCATAGAATGACTGAACGTCAGTCGCTGAACAAATTCTGGCTGCGCGTGGTGTTGGGCACCTTGCAAGGGAGTGGGGTGGCAACAAAGGACAGACTTCCCTGCCTTTGTGAAACTTATGTTATTGCAGTGGGGGGGAGAGACAGTACGTGAAATAAATGAGTAAAGATGTAGATGTGGAGGGGGGCTCAGTCAGTTAAGCATCCGGCTTCGGCTCAGGCCATGATCTCGTGGTGCGTGGGTTCGAGCCCCGCGTGGGGCTCTGTGCTGACAGCTAGCCCAGAGCCTGGAGCCTGTTTCGGATTCTGTGTCTCCCTCTCTCTCTCTGACCCTCCTCTGTTCATGCTCTCTCTCTCTCTCTCTCAGAAATAAATAAAACATTTTTTAAAAAAAGTAGATGTAGAGTGGTGGTAAAGCAAACATTGACACCAGAGATTTGTAGCGCAAAGAAAAGGAGAATGGGTGTGGCTCACATTTCTAAACTTTGGAACATTAAAAATCTGTAGAGTAGTTGCCAAAAAATAGCATAATGAACACTTCCACCCTCTTCTTCTGGAGTCACCAGTTATTAACATTTTGACACATGTGGTTCACTTCTCCCTGTCACTGTACATGCACACTTAATTTTTTTGTCTAAACATTTGAGAGTTGAAGATCTTTTGACACCTCACCCCTAATAGGTCAACATGTGTCTTGGAAGAACAGGGTCTCCAGAAAGGCGTGGAACCAGAAGTCAGGAAATACACCATTGACACGGTACTGTTTTCTGCAAGAGTCCAGAGGCCAATCCTGGACCACATACTTCATTTGGTACTCATGTCTGTTTCATCCCCTTCCTTTATTTTTTAATTTTTAATGTTTTTATAATTTATTTTGAGAGAGAGAGATCGATCGAGAGCATGAGAGAGAGGGGGAGAGAGAATTCCTAGCAGGCCCCACGGAGTCAGCGCAGAGCCCCACACGGGTCTTCATCACACGAACCATGACATCATGGCTCGAGCTGAAATCAAGAGTCAGAAGCTTAACTGCCTGTGCCACCCAAGTGCCCCAACTCCCTTTCATCTAAAACTTGGCAACTCTTCTTTTTCTGGGTGTACTTTATGACATCACCACTTTCAGAGGGTCTGGACCAGTTTCACAGAACGTCCCTGGATCTGGCTCCTCTGTTGCCTCATGATTAGATTCTGGTGAAACGTTCAGGAATGTTGCACAGGTGTGCTGTGTCTCCCATGCTTCTCATTAGGGAGCAGATGTAGGCCATCTGTCTCATTGGTGGAGACCTTTGGGTATTTGGTGAAAGTGACCCACCAGATTTCTCCTTTTCAGAGGCACCTGTTCCCCTTTGTAAATAATATGTGATTTATCCAGTGACACTTAGAGATTGTGCAACTATCCTGTTCTGCAGCAATCTTTTACCTGATGTGTCAGCATCCAGTGGTGATTCTTCCCCAAGTCCATTAAAATGTTTGTAGATGGCAGGGCACCTGGGTGGCTCAGTCAGTTGAGTGTCCGACTTTGGCTCAGGTCATGATCTCATGGTTTGTAAGTTTGAGCCCCCGCATCGGGCTCTGTGCTGACAGCTCAGAGCCTGGAGCTGCTTCAGATTCTGTGTCTCCCTCTCTCTCTCTCTCTGTCCCTCCCCCACTTGCACTCTGTGTCTCTCTCAAAAATAAACATTTTTTAAAAATTAAAAAGATATTTGTAATGGCAGTTTTCTATCTCTAATTTCTTATATATCATTGACACTCCTCAGTAACAAAGAGCTTTTTAATTTTTTTTTTTTTAGTATAAGTGTAGACTCATGGATATTTTTTAAGATAACATTCTTGTCATTATCTATCTTGAAGCCCAGGTACCTAGAATTTGGCAGATGGGAACCCCAGTGTACTTGAGTGTTCTCTGCCAAGTTTCTACCAGTTTTTGAGCACCTCCTACTTTCTGGCATAGAAAGATGTTCTGGAGTCATTTTGTACCTTTTCAGCCTCAGCTGGTAATCATTCGGCTCTCTTGTTCCTCTCAGTGGGAGATGAATTTAGAAACAATATTTGGGTGCTAGGTGTGCCCGAGGCTACTGGAGTTATGGTTTCTAGGCTCTATCAGTTCTCGGAGCCAGGAGATCGAGCTTTACTGAAGTTAGGAGTTTATCCTGTTACCACGAAGCCTAATCTAACAATCTGGTTCATCTTTCCCTCCATTTCCTATTTGTATCTTCCTTCGCCACAGTGAGATCTCTGTTCCTCATAGAATCTGTACAGTTTCCTAATATACATTAAACACAAAATTGTTTCTTAACTGCTCTACCAGTCCCACTACCAAGCACAACCTTTTTAAAATACAGTTCAAGGGGCGCCTGCGTGGCTCAGTCGGGTAAGTGTCCGACTTCGTCTCAGGTCACGGTCTCACAGATCGTGGGTTCGAGGCCTGCATCAGGCTCTGTGCTGACAGCTCAGAGCCTGGAGCCTGTTTCCGATTCTGTGTCTCCCTCTCTCTCTGACTCTCCCCTGCTCATGCTGTCTCTCTCTCTCTCTCAGAAATAAATAAAAAAATTAAAAATAAGTAAAATAAAATTCAGATCAAGGTTTCTTCATAGTTCTTTTTATTCTTCTGTATATCCCACTGAATAGGTACAGAAAACTATATTTTCAAGTTACTTAATTTTTTCCTTCTGTGTGGTTATGCTGTCAACTCAATATATAGTTGCATTAATTTACTTTTTTTCCTTTTAAAAATATTTATTTCGAGAGAGAGAGATTGAGCATGAGCAGGGGAGGGGCAGAGGGAGAGGGAGAGAGAATCCCAAGCAGACTCCCCAATCTCAGCGCAGAGCCTGATATGGGGCTCCATCTCACGACTGTAAGATCATGACCTGAGCAAAATCAGGAGCCAAATGCTCAACTGACTGAGCCACCCAGGTGCCCCAATTTGTTTTTGTTTCTATTCAATTTGAGGGTCCCCCCCTTGATTTAATTTTTAAATATGTAAAATATTAACATGGTTCCAATCAAGCCATATAAAAAGATCTGCTCAGAGAAATCCTATTCCTGCCCTCGCCAGACATTATAGCAGCTAATATTTGTTTCTGTTTTGTCTTTCTTTGTTTCTTTTTATAGATACAGATCTGCAACAATAGTAACATACTCCCCGTACCCTTCTGCACCTTGTTTTTTGTCTCTTGGCCATAGATCTGGATAATCTTTCCCTATCAGTCGCATAGTCCTCCATGGGCTGAACGTATGATATTTCATGCAGCCACTCTACTCTCTTTCATGGTTACTGTTTTAGACTGCGTAGTCAGGGGAGGGTCTCCTTAATTGTATGGGGGAGCAGTGTTCCAGGCAGGGGTGGAGGTGGAGGGGCTGGCAGCAAAAGCCCTGAGATGAGCTTCAGGAATTTAAGGAAGCTCAAGGAGACCAGTGTACCAGAAAGCAGCAGGAAATGAAGTCATAAACATGATCTGGGCGAAGTCCTGGAGATGGCTTTATGGGCCCCTTTAAAGGCTGTGACGTTTTTTTTGTTTATTTGTTTGTTTGTTGTTTTTTTTTTACTCCCAACAAAATAGGAAGGTTTAGAGGCTTTTGAGCAGGAGTGAAATTACAATGACGGAGTGTTCAAATGAATGGTTCTGGCTGCCGGGTGGAGAGCCACCTAGAGAGGGGCCAAGGAGAAGCGGGAAACCAGCTGGGTGGCTGTCAAGAGAGGGGGAGCTGAATGGGAGACGGGGGCGGCGGGGTGTGTTTGGAAGGTAGAGCTGGCAGGACTGGGTGCTGGGATGCATTGTCAGGGTCACATGTGGACAGGGCCTTGGGAGGGCTGGGCAGGTGGCAAAGCTCGCTAAGGGCCTGCTATGTTAGTTGTTCTGTGGGTTTTGTTTTTGTCTATTTTTTGGTTTTTCTCTCATTCAGCACTGCCTGCCTTATTGGGCTGCCGTTGACATTGCAGAGTTCCTTTATCTTGCCAGCCATCTCCCCAGCTGGATTTTCTTTCCTCCTACAGGAACCAAGTGGTATACTGCTTCTTAAGAAGTTCCTTTTGTTGATTTATTTTCATATTGTTTTTAACAACACACAGGGGTAAATCTGGACATTCGATGCTGCACTGTTTGTCAAGCACATCTCCATTTTAAGGTTTAAAGTTATCTCCCATCATGATGTGAGACGTTCTCATGTTTTTGGCTGCAACCACGGTTCGAAGAGTTCTGCGTGCTCTTACTTAGGAAGAAGACCGTCTGAGTCAAAATAGCGCTGTGTTTTCCTATGGGAAACCTCGGCCCTTTGTGACAATAGTAGCTGTCGTGAATTGAGTGCATGCACTGCGCCAGGTTCTGGGCCTAGTGTTTTTAAATTTTTGGTTTCATTTACCCACCACGCCAGTTTTGGTTTTTTGTTTTATTTATTTATTTATTTATTTATTTATTTAAGGTAGAGGCTATAAAGAGGAAAACAAAGGTTAGGTAGGATACCTTGACCGAGTTCACACAGGAGATAAGTGAGAGCAGGCAAGAAGCCAGGGCCCTCTGACTCAAAATCCGTGCATTCCCAACACAAGATTAGATAAGCAGCACTTAGGAAAATGTGAAGAGCCATACGTAATCCCTCTCTCTCTCTATTTTCTTAGTAATCTCTACAGCCAACATGGGGCTCAAACTCAGTGATCCTGAGATCAGGAGTCGCTCGCTCTTGCAGCGAGCCAGGCACCCCCTAGGTGATTCCTTATGTGTGATGTGCATACACTGTCCAGTGTAACCTTGTTCGGGCCTGTGAAATCATAGAGGGCAGCACAGTTACTAGCCACTGAGGTCTGTTTTCAACATCATCATTTACAAAGGGAGGGGTGGGGGAAACCTTCTCTGGGATGTAGAATTCAGAATGGGGATTTATTTACGTATTTATTTTTTTTAATTTTTAAAAATGTTTTATTTATTTCTGAGAGAGAGAGAGAGAGAGACAATGTGAGCAGGGGAGGGTCAGAGAGAGAGAGGGAGACACAGAATCTGAAGCAGGCTCCAGGCTCTGAGCTAGCTGTCAGCACAGAGCTCGATGCGGGACTCAAACCCATGAACTGTGAGATCCTGACCTGAGCCCAAGTCAGACACTTAACTGACTGAGCCACCCAGGTGCCCCTATTTACGTATTTATTAACATTTTATTGTACTTATACCCTATACACTCAGACTTTACTCCTAAGTACTTTTGCATAGCATCAACAAGTCTTTGGTTTAATTTTGATGGGTGTCTTTGAGAAATGTTGAAAGACCGTTAGAAGCACCTTTTAAGAACGAGATCGAAGAATGTGTCTCATTGCCCTCTTGAGCACTCTAACGTTTCTTGAATAAAAATGGGTTTTGGTTTCTCTGTTTGAAAGCAGAAAGTTTGCCTGCATCCAGGAGGCACGAGTGCCAGTTTGCGTGAGTTTGCCATCGTCTGATTTCCTCTCAAGTGCAGAAGGCTTTTTCAAGCTTCTACATGAGGCTAGAGCCTCTTGGATTCTATACATGGAAGTCAAACCGTTTGTCTCAGGATTGAAAGTGAAACCAGAGTACGACTTTTTCCATTTGTTCGGACAGGTTGAGGTCTGAGTAGCAAGCTAAGCTAGCAAGACCAATCCCAGGAAAGTGCTAGAAAATATTTTAGTAGTTCTTTGGAGACAGCCTTCAGTGCCTGCCCACCAGCCTCAAAGGAGAATGTCTTCCAATTTCTTTATAGGCACAGGACCTTCTCCTTTGACCTCTTTGTTTCTCCTCCTCCTCCTCCCTCCCCCCTCCTCTTCCTCCCCCTTCATTTTTTCTTTTTCTTTTTTAAAATCTCCTGCCCTGTGCCCCTTTCATCTTTTCCTTCTCAACTGCCCTGTGGGCTTCAATGAAAACCAGTGGCAGTAAGGAGACCTCTTGCCCAGAATCCCTGAAATAAGTTCAAGTCTGCTCTCTGCCCCCAGCTGGGAACACATAGTTCCAAGGTCTGTCCTTTGTGACCTTGATCTCTTCTGTCAACCCAGTGTCCAGCTGAGGAAACTAAATTGTTTTGATAGACTTGTTCTCAGGACCCATTTTGGGTCCTTACGGCCTTCACTTCCTTTTCATAATGTTCCCCAAAATGGCTGTGGTGAGTAGCGTCTGAATTTCCACCAGGCTCGCTGCTGTGTACTTTCATGAAGATTTCCCACTGTAACAGTTGAACACTGGAGGGGAAAATGATGGGTTACTTACACATTCAGAAAACAATGAGAAAATCAGATTAATAAGAAATTAATCATGAGTGAGTTTTTCAACGATGAGCTGAATAACTGGAAACTAGTAGGGATGAAAAAGAAATTCTTAATGAAATGATCAATAGTGTATAGAACTACCTTGAATCAGACTTTGGAGAATAGGTTTGGAGAAACTCATACCTCTCATAAACACCTTATTCCCCAGAGCACACTGTAGTTCTCAGATCCCTCCTCTAACAAGAACATGTGGCTTTTGAGCATGATGAGCTCACAGATGTGGCTTTTGAGCAAGACAGTATGTCAGTATTTAGGAAGGACAGGCTGGAGCAGAGCATCAGAAACATGGTATGAAACCGATGAAATTGATTTTGATGATAGAGTTCGTTTAATCTGATATTGCCGCAATATTTTCATTTCAACACACAGTCAATATCAAAAATATTAATGGGGGATTTTACATTCCCTTTTTCACATTAAGCCTCCAGTGTCCAGTGAGCGTTTTGCACTCACCATGGATCTCATCCCAGACAAACCGCATTTCATGTGTGGCTCGTGGTTACTGAGACAAATCATACAGACTGAGAGGGAAAGGAGACGGACTTGAAGTGTAAGAGCAGGGAATGTAATGGGCAATATTTTAGCATGATGGCTGAGAGAAAAGCTCAAAAGGAAACAGATTTAATTGGCCTCAACGTCTGAGTTCCAGATGAGTTCATCCAGGAGCAAAGAGTAGCTTGACCACTGAGAGGGCCTGCGAGGCATCTTCTCGGGGTGTGGGGGGTGTTCTGAGCCTGGGGGCCAGGATTGTTGCCTGGTGAGTTTCAGGCGGCTGCTGCAGGCTGAAATACAGGAGACAGGGAGCAGGGGTGGTGCCGCTGAGAGCAGTAGATTCCCATCCTTAGCAGTTATGGTGACCCAATCCCCCAACGGGGTCTGGAAGAGAGTGGAATTGTGCCTTTGGAGCTGGCTGTCCATGTCCAGACACTACCCCTGTCCTGGGCCAGCTGAGAGACCTCGGCCAGCTTCTGAACCCCTCTGAGCCCTAGTTTCCTCATCTGGTGGCTCCCGTTCTTTGGAATGTTCTTCCCCATATTCTCCAACTCAAACTCTCACTTTTTTTCTGGGCTGAGCTGGCCTGGGGCTCATTTGGATTGGACTTCTGAAGAGCTGGGTGAAAGAAACCAGCTGCATTGCGCTTCATTCAGTCAAAGAGACCCTCTTTCTCCTTTATTGGCCACAAACCCGGTGAGCCCATTTCCTGCCCCCAAACTGGGATTGATAGGAGAGAGAATATCTGTGGACCACACAGGATGGCTTACTTGGTGTCGGACATTTTAGAGAGTGGCCACTCCTCTGTATTGCAAATGGGTACGTGTAGAGAGACACTTTGTCTCCCGAAAGCCACCACTTTCACAGGTGGATGTCAGCTGAGAGTGTTCTGTGAGGCAGTGGAGAAATGTTGTGGTCACAGGCCACTGTCTGGAGAAGAAACGCATCCAGTCACTTGGGTTCAGAATCCCCGACCTCTGCTGTTGTCACGTTTATCACGAGTCTCTCACTGACCTGCCGTTACAATGCCCAACATACAGGGGAAATACAAAGGCTTAATTACTAGGGTACTGAAACTTCAAGGGGATTTTTTTTTCCCATCCAACAAATTTTTACCTTCCCTGCTAAAATCTGCAGGCCGTCCTGCAGAATATTTCAGAGAGAGAATATTTTTAAATTGCCTATTCATTTCTAAGAAAAAGAAAAAAAACCACCAACAACAGCAACAACTCAAGAAAAAACTTCCTTCCAAATCCCAGGAGGGCTGTAGGTCATTTCTGAGAAAGGCGTCAGTGACGCCTTGCACCTCCTCCAACCTCAGATGGGCTGTTACGTTTGATCAGGAGCTGGCATCCTGCACATGGGTGCACACAGGTCTGGTGCAGCAGGAGGTGACGCCTAGTCATGCTTGGAGGGGGTGCAGGGGACAAGGGGGACCATGCCCAAAGGAACAGCGGTGGGGGAGAGAGGGAGTGGGGATCCAGGTGCCCTTCCCTCCCCAGTCGGGTTGTGGCCCTGGTGGAAGCAATTAGGGGAAAGGGGACTGTTTTTTTGTTTGTTTGTTTGTTGCCTGCACACCAGGGGGTCCCAGGCCACTCGCTCTTCAGCTCCAGCTAACAGCCTCCACTTCTCTTTGCTGAGTTCACAACCCCTCCTGCAGATTCCACAGCTCCCTAGGGATTTGTAGAGTTCAGGGTTTGGGGTAACTGCCTGATTCTGTGGCTCTGTCAGGAAGCCCTACCTCTCAGACTACAGTTAAGCTGTGTTTAGATGAATTAAGGCACCCAAGAACTACTTACCGAGTGTCCTTCCTCTGCCAGGCCATGGGGATACGCCAGACATCACGGGCGAGCCTGCCTTCGTCCTCAGACTCAGGCCTGAGTCTGCCCCTGGACTCAGGTTGGAATTAGCTGCCAGCTTTTAAGAATGAGAGGTTTTCCCGTGAGCTTCAACTATGCAGCTTCTTTTTTTCTTCTTCTTCTTCTTCTTCTTTTTTTTTTTTTTTTTGGAAAAGCAGAGGTTCTGCAAGCCCTGCGTGCCCACGTGGGTGGCAGCCGGAGTCTGTCTCCGGGAGCACGTGCTCACCGGCGCCCCCTCTGTGGGTGGGCTGCATTGTCAGTCTCTGACCATTTCATTTGCCAGTTTCCCGGGGGGCTCCTTGGTGGCTCCCTTCTTTGTCTGCTCCTCGTTTGTTTCCCCTCCTTTTCTCTCCTCTCTCTGGCTCTTCTTCCTGCGTGCCAGCCTCTCGCCTCCTTTCCCCACCCCACGTATTACTTGCCATCACACACACAAACACCCTCCCTTCTGCTTCGTTTCTCGTGGCCTTTCGTTGGGAAGCCCTGTCACGTGTCCCTTGGTCACATCTCAAGTTGTCCGCGAACGACACCACTGTCACAAAACCAAGGCTTGAATGTGAACCCCTGTCACATGTTAGAGGTGTGGGTGTAACCCTTTCTTGTCCAGTCAGACTCCTCAGTTTCCTCATGTGTCTGAGGTTGGGGATGGTGGGGGCCACAGACTCTTGTTTGCTCAGAACCCCTTGGTCCCTGACAGTGATTTGGGGACCGCCGGGATTGGGGCCTCGCCTGCAGGTCTCAGACCTGCTTGTGTCTCCATTGGAGCAGTTCGACCCTCTTATTCCCAACCTCTGCAGCCATGGAAATCCCGTGTCTTGTCACACCTTTGGTGGCCATATGCCACACAGCCCAAGTCAGAAACAGTGCTTAAGAGCATTCTGGAGTCAGACCATCTGGCTCCAAATCCAGTTTCACCACCTCACTAGCAAGTCACTCCATCTTTGGTGCCTCAGTGTCCTCATCTGCAAAATGGGGTCAAAGATAACGCCTGCCTAATGTGTGTGGCTCTTAACAGACTCCCTGGGTATGTATTTGCAGAGCTCCTCCCACCTTGCCTCGCAGGCCATAAGTACTATCCCTATGAGTATTTGGTTAAATAAACTAAAAATAGCAGTCAGTCTCCATCCCTGAACCCAAGTAAAAACATGCAGAGGAATTTGGGGCCAGGAGCGGGCATCTTCTTCCTTAACTCGATAGTTCCAGTGACCATGTTTTCTAAGTCGAAAATCGGGGCACTTCATCTGCAAAATATCTGGGTCCCACTCCTGGCTTCAAGCCATATGAGAAGAATTATCAAAATTGGGTGTGGTGATGGTGCCTTGTAAAGATCCTGCAACAAAATACTTGGAGTTGGAGCTGTTTTTAAGTATATGATCCCTCTATCTCGAGGCATTGAGGTACCCTCATATCTTTAAAAGATCACTCAGTACTCTGCAATACAAATAAAAAAATTCTGGCTAGCGTGAAATGTTTGTTTAGGCAATCACTGATACCTGTTTTCTCTCCCTCCCTCTCTCTCATTTTATTTATTTATTTTTAATGTTTTATTTATTTCTGAGAGAGAGAGAGAGACAGCATGAACAGGGGAGGGTCAGAGGGAGAGGGAGACACAGAGTCTGAAACAGGCTCTAGGCTCTGAGCTGTCAGCACAGAGCCCGACGGCAGGGCTCAAACCCATGAACCATGAGATCATGACCTGAGCTGAAGTCAGATGCTTGACTGACAGCCACCCAGGCACCCCTCCCTCTCTCTCATTTTAAATGATGAAAGCTCACGCTAGGTGAGATGATGAAAGTTCTCACCCAGCCACGATCACGTACAACAAAGGCCTTGATGTGGCCTGACTCACGGAAAGGGAAAGAAGGAAAGCCCTGTTGGAAGCCTACTTCATGTCAGCTATTATCTAAAAACCCTCAATCTTTTCGTTTTTATTTATTTTTGAGGGCGACAGAGACAGAGTGGGGGAGGGGCAGAGAGAGAATCCCAAGTGGGCCCCGTGCTATTAGCACAGAGCCCGACACAGGGTTTGAACTCAGGAAACCTTGAGATCATGACCTTGAGCCCAAACCAAGAGGATGCCGCTTAACCATCGGAGCCACACAGGTGCCCCTGAGGACGCTCGATCTTCTTCAAACCTCAAAACAATCCTTTGTGGTAGGCATTCTGATTTACATTTTACAGCCGAGGAAGCCTAGTTTGGAAGGCTTTTGAGAGTTCAGCTGGGCACATCTGGATGCAAGTCTGGGCACCTTCCCTTCTACCTTCTGGCGTGGTAAGTGGGTGTCACCGTGGTCCCTCTTCTGACCACTCATTTATCTGCAAAGCAACCCGCTTCCTGCTGACTCCTTTCCTGCTATTTGTGTGCAAATTCATTCATTCGTTCATTCATTCATTCATCCACTGATTCATTCATTGATTGATTCATTCACTCAGTGTGTCTGACCTTTGAGAAACAGCTGCTATTCTTCTTTTTCATTGGCAATTGTCCTATCAGCAACTTATTTCCGGGTTAGTCTCAGAAGTGCAACAGAAAGGACTTTGCTGTGGGCATAGAATGCTAGACAGTGGCCACTACAGATGTGGTGATTCCCAAGCCTGTCTGCTCTTGTGAGCCCCCGACCTGTGTGCCCAGTAACCTACTGGGCACCTCCACTGGTGTCTCCTAGAGCCCACGTGGGGTCTGAGACTGGAAGCATGGTCTTCCAGCCCAAAGCTGGCCCTCCTCCATGCCCCCTGTCTTAGGGAAAGACACCACCGCCCACCTTGGGGGAAGATTATCATACAGATAACAAAAAATTGATAACATACAAGGAACTCCTAAACCTCGATGAGAAAAAGACAAGCAACCCAATGGGAAAAAATGGCAGGATGCAAAAAGACATTTTTCAAAAAAGGAGCTCCAGATAACCAAAAAATGGAAAAGATGCCTAAGTGTCCAGAGGTCAGGAAAATGCAAATCCAGGTAATAGTGAAATGTTGCTTTATGTCTGATAATTAAACGTGCAAAAAAAAAAATCACAGGATGCTTGCTGAGCAGAAGGAAAAGGTGACTTGGGTGTTCTTGTTGGCGATGTAACACGCAGAAGCAAGCAGTGTGGGAGCACCTATTAAAACAAAAAATTTGTTTGCCCTTTGGTTCAGTCCCACTCCTGGGACTCTCTCCCATAGATGTGAAACCACAAATCCACAAAAACTCGTACAGAGGAATCGTTATTACAGTTACTGCGGTAGAAGCAGCAGCGAGGGACCGAACGTGTGTTTGACAGCCGTGGATGGCCGCTTTGTTCTGGTTCATTCTGGTTCATTCCTACCCTGGCATAATAGGAAACCACTGAAAGGAAGAAAGTCTTGCCGTACCAGTGGGTTGGGTGGGACTCTTACGAAGTATTCTTGATGGGAAGGGCAAAATGCAGAGATGTGTGCATAAGACCATGTTTTTGTTAAACCATGGCAAATTGCATATACATTTGCATATACACATTCTATGTGATATATCTTTATCTCATTTCATGATACGAGCAGGTGGAAGAAGAGCAAGTGATATGTTCAGAGTCGTTAACATAGTTTTTTTTTTAATGTTTTATTTTTTATTTTTGAGAGAGAGACAACATGACAGTGTGAGCAGGGGAGGGTCAGAGAGAGAGGGTGACACAGAATCCAAAGCAGTCTTCAGGCTCTGAGCTAGCTGTTAGCACAGAGCCCAACGTGGGGCTTGAACCCACGAACTGCGAGATTATGACCTTCCCTCGCCCCTCAGTGGCTCCCCCAAGCGGCTGCTCGTGGAGACACCTGGTCTTGTATTTGGTGGCACTGATCACAGCTGCAGCTGGGTGTCTGTCTCGTTATTTGGATAAGGTCCAACTTCCCTAATACAAAGTAAGCCCTGAGAGGGCAGGGACTGCGTCTGTCTTGTTCCGGGGTACGGAGAGTCCCCACAGACTGGAGCCGCCCACTGGGTAACAGGACCGTGCTGCTGTGAATGGGGGGCTCAGAGAGCCAGCACGTCTGTGTCCTGGTCCCTCTGTTGCCATAAACTCGCTGAATGACTCTGGACAGTTGGCGTGCCTCTCGGAGGCTGGTTGCTTGCCTGCGCGACTGCTGCGAAGTGTGTGGTGAGCTGTGAAAAGGGACACGAAGGTACGCGAACACACCACGGGCAGCGAGCAGGAATTTGGTGACATTTTCCTTCATGTATCTTGGAAACCTGAAGAAATGGGGGTAATTCCACTAATTTTGAGAGTTTCTTCCAGCCCCAGACTGGTCTCCCCCTCCCCTGTCCATGCTTCTCGCCAGTCTCGCTCCGTCCTTGACTTCTTTCTTCCTGCTGTTTTCAAGGCCAGGAAACATCGTCTCTTCCCGGGAAGCCAGCAGCCATCCATCTTTATGCAGCCAAGCTTCCTCTCATATATTCATTCGTTCATTCATTCATTCACTAACTCAGTCACTCACTCACAAGACACCTCGAGCCTCCACTGGTGGCTGTGGATAGATCCTCACTCCTCAAATCCTCTCATTCACCTTCCCGTGTGCTCCAGTCAAGTGCAAGAGAGAGGGCATGATGAGCGAAAGCATCGAGGGCTGCTGGTGTTATTTCTGTGGGCAGCCTCCCTTAATTAAGGGAGATGGGTTCTAAAAATCCTCTCAATTGGCAAACGGGAGATCGTTCCTTCTTATTTGAAATCACAGAACACGGCTGCCTACAATTGGTCTATTTGATAGTTTTGGTTTTTCCCGTGCTCTTTCAATTACTGTGATTGCTACCAGGCAAAAACTTCACGTTTTAATTTGTCTTTAATGCCTTTCCCTTAACAGCTTCTCTTCTCTCTTTTTTTTTTTTTTTTAATTTTTTTTAATGTTTTTATTTATTTCTAGGAGAGAGAGAGAGAGACAGTGTGAGCAGGGGAGGGTCAGAGAGAGAGGGAGTCACAGACTGAAACAGGCTCCAGGCTCTGAGCTGGCAGTCAGCACAGAGCCCGACGCGGGGCCCGAACCCACGAACCGCGAGATCATGACCTAAGCGAAAGTCGGACGCTTAACCGACTAAGCCACCCAGGCGCCCCAGCTTCTCTTCTCTCTTAACAAGAAAGTCAAGTCTGGAACCGGATGCGTTTAAGCGCATTTTGGCTATCCCGATCTAGCGGTGGTGGTAAATAGTTAACAACTGGATTGGCGTGGAGAAGGCAGGAGTGTCTGCTTGAAGCATTAGCTTCTGTGCTTGACTGAACGGGGTCCGGCGGGGACGGCAACGGTTAGAATGAGCTCTCCAGTGTCCCCGAGCTCTCACTCTGCGTCTTGCCCCCTGACTTGCTTCTCAGTCATTGTTTCTGATCTCAGCTGAGAGCCTCAGTCAGCCAGCCAAGAAGGATGCTTGACCGACACCATTAACTCCTCCGTCTCCCTCACCAACCCCTCCCCCGCAGCCACTCATCCCTGTTGCGTTCTCTCCCAAGCAGCCCTTGAATCTGCCCTTTTTATCCGTTCCCACCGCCCACAACCTGGTCTGGTCTCTCCGGTCCTCCCTCTCCGTGCTCCTCCAGCACTGACCTTGATTCTGGTTTCCCTGCTCCGTGCCTGTCCCCAGCAAGCACGCTCCCCTCTGCCGGCAGGTCTGCCGAAACTTAAATTACATCATGCCTGTCTTGTGTTTAAAGGCTTCCTATGCTTTTTCTTCCCATTTGGATAAATCCCAAACCCTCACATGTCTTACCTGACACCCCCAGGCCCCCGCTAATGTGTATTGTCACCTGGCCTTGCTCACCTCTCCAGCCTCATTCCGCCCCCATGACTCAGTTGCTGTCTTTGTCTAGCCATCAGGAGCTGCTCTGATCTCCTCAAACATACCTAGGTCCTTCCTGACTCAGGGGCTGCCTTTCTGGAGGTGCTGCTTCCTCTATCAGAATGATTACCTCTCCTCAGCCAGCTCCCCTTTTTGTCCCTCAGGGATGCCCCTGGTGCAGCGTTAGCGTGACTTCCCGGGGAAGGCCCTCGACGGGGCGGCCCCCGCTCCCCAGGCCTGCTTTGTCTTCTCCACACAGTGGGACTTCCTGAGGGCCTAGAGTGACCCCTGTCTGGTCGGCTGTCATGTTCCCAGGCTCGCCCACAGTCCCTGGCATGGGTTTGGTGCTCCATGAAAACTGAATCCAGTTCTTGCATTTATGTGAGCCCTATCCCTCATCCCCTCCCCCCCCCGCCCTGTAAAGAGTAAGTGCCACATGATCATGCATGTTCTACTTGCTGTATTTTCTGTCAGCGGTTTATCAAGTTAGCACAGAAAGTAGCTGATGAATCATTCTGCTAAATTTAACTTTTTTTTTTTTTTTTTTACCCCAAAGAGCATCTTGGAAGATGGCTTTCTATTATCAATAAAGTCGTGTTGTTTTTCCTAATCAATTTCTTTGTCCCTCCTAGGGTTCCCCAGCTGTGCTACCCAGACCATCTACGGAGCTGTAAACCACAGCGTGACTTTGTACACATCAGGCTCTGTACTCATTAAAGAGATTATGTGGAAGAAAGGAAAAGATAAAGTCATACAGTGGGACGAGGAGGACTCCCACGTCAAAGCTTACCCACCTTTCATAGATAGGGTTCATCTAGACCTCAAATCAGGAAACCTCACCATCTTCAATCTAACATTATCGGATGAAGATTGGTACGAAGTCGACTCTCTGAGCATTACCAATACCAAGTTCTATCTTCAAGTGATTGGTGAGTATCCTAGAAGTTGGTTTGTTTCAAATGGCAAATTGCCAACTATTTTAAGAGACTAACTTAAATTAATGGTTTATGAGGAATAAAAGGATTAGGTCTCTTAGGCTGTCAGAGGTTTCCTCTCCGTCTGGCACACAGGGGCTGGTTTCTGTCCCCTCATCACCCTCTGAGGAGGGGATGTGACCAAGGCGGAGAGAGCAGCCCCAGCTGGGCGGGGCCCCTGCCACCCGCATCACTTGTCTTACTAGGAATATTCTGGAAAGGGATGGAATGGTAGCAATGGGCTCAGAACTCTTGGAGCCCCTTTGGTAGATGATGCTCTGTTTCCACCTGCACCCCACCCCAGGAGGCGGATTTCTTTTTTCCTCTCTTATATCACTTTACACTGGAACCGGAGAGAGGGTACACCTTCCTCCCTGCTTCTTGCCGGTGCTTCTGGGTTCTTCTCCTTCCATGTTGTTATCATCTGTAGGCTCATGGGCACAGCCCAACGTTTCTGGGTCATCTGACTGCCTGGCGCCCTTTTGCCACTTCTGATGTTCTGGCTGTCATTAATTCTTAGTGATTATAATATTTAAATACATAACTCTAATATCCTGGCTTCTGAGTCCATGATCTTTCCTGTGATGGTCTTGTCCTCCCTCCCACCCCCACCCCATACATAGAGCCTAGAAGTTGTCACCACCACTCATTCTAAGCCCTCCACTGTGTCACGCCCGGTGCCCCCACTGCCATGTGAAACCCCTTTCCCTGGTCAGCTCTGCCATTCTGTCACTTTGTATGGCTCCCACCCTCCTGAGGCAGCCCAGGCATGCTCGCTCACTGGGCTCACTGGAAGACCGGCGTAGCTTCCTGGCTCCTTTTTATTTTTATTTATTTATTTATTTATTTATTAGTGATGATCACCTGATTTTTTTTTTTTTTTACAAATAGTTTATTGTCAAATTAGTTTCCACATAACACTCAGTGCTCATCCCCAAAGTGCCCTCCTCCATGCCCATCCCCCCCTCCCCCCCACATCCATCAGTCCTCGGTTTTTGTCAGCATTCAAGAGTCTCTCATGGTTTGCCTCTCTCCCTTTCCCCCACCATTTCCGCCCTTCTTCTCCCCCTTGTTCCTCCGTCAAGTTCCTCCTAATCCTCCTATACGTGCAAACATGTAATATTTGTCCTTCTCTGCCTGACTTATTTCGCTCAGCATAACACCCTCAAGGTCCATCCATGTTGCTACACATGGCCAGATTTCATTGTTTCTCATTGCCATGTAGTATTCCATGGTATAGATAAACCACATCTTCTTGATCCATTCATCTGTTGATGGACACTTAGGCTCTTTCCATGTTTTAGCTATTGTGGAGAGTGCTGCTATGAACATTGGGGTACATGTGCTCCTATGCCTCAGCATTTCTGTATCCCTTGGGTAAATTCCTAGCAGTGCTATTGCTGGGTCATAGGGGAGTTCTAGTGTTAGTTTCCTGAGGAACCTCCACACTGTTTTCCAGAGGGGCTGTACCAGTTTACATTCCCACCAACAGTGTAGGAGGGTGCCCGTGTCTCCACATCCTCGCCAGCATCTCGAGTTCTCTGATTTGCTCATTTTAGCCACTCTGACTGGCGTGAGGTGGTATCTCAGTGTGGTTTTGATTTGTATTTCCCTGATGAGGAGGGATGCTGAGCATCGTTTCATGTGTCTGTTGGCCATCTGGATGTCCTCTTTGGAGAAGTGTCTGTTCATGTCTTCTGCCCATTTCTTCACTGGGTTGTTTGTTTTTCGGGCGTGTAGTTTGGTGAGTTCCTTATAGATTCTGGATATTAACCCTTTATCTGATATGTCATTTGCAACTATCTTTTCCCATTCCGTTGGTTGCCTATTAATTTTCTGGGTTGTTTCCTTAGCTGTGCAGAAGCTTTTAATCTTGATGAGGTCCCAACAGTTTATTTTTGCTCTTGATTCCCTTGCTTTTGGGGATGTGTCAAGTAAGAAGTTGCTGCGGTGGAGGTCAAGGAGGATGTTTCCTGCTTTCTCCTCTAGGGTGTTGATAGTTTCCTGTCTCACGTTCAGGTCCTTTATCCATTTTGAATTGATTTTTGTGCATGGTGTGAGAAAATGATCTAGTTTCATTCTTCTGCATGTTGCTGTCCAATTCTCCCAACACCATCTGTTAAAAAGGCTGTCTTTTTTCCATTGGATATTCTTTCCTGCTTTGTCAAAGATCAGTTGGCTGTATACTTTTGGGTCCACTTCTGAGTTCTCAATTCTGTTCCATTGGTCTATGTGTCTGTTTTTGTGCCAATACCATACTGTCTTGAGGATAACAGCTTTGTAGTAGAGGCTAAAGTCTGGGATGGTGATACCTCCCGTTTTGGTTTTATTTTTCAGTATTACTTTGGCTATTCGGGGTCTTTTGTGGTTCCATACAAATTTTTGGATAGTTTGTTCTAGTTTTGAGAAGTATGCTGGTGCAATTTTGATTGGAATTGCATTGAATGTGTAGAGTGCTTTAGGTAGTAATGACATCTTAACTATATTTATTCTTCCTATCCATGAGCATGGAATGTTTTTCCATTTCTTTGTGTCTTCAATTTCCTCATAAGTTTTCTATAGTTTTCATCATAGAGATCTCTTGTATCCTTGGTTAGGTTTATTCCGAGGTATTTTATGGTTTTTTGTGCAATTGTGAATGGGATCAGTTTCTTGATTTCTCTTTCTGTTGCTTCATTGTTGGTGTATAAAAATGCAACCGATTTCTGTACGTTGATTTTGTACCCTGCAACTTGGCTGAATTCTTGGATCAGTTCTAGTAGGCTTCTGGTGGAGTCTGTCGGGTTTTCTATGTAGAGTATCATGTCATCTGCGAAGAGTGAAAGTTTGACTTCCTCTTTGCCAATTCTGATGTCCTGGCTCCTTTTCAAATAGGTCGGACTCACATGGCATGTCCACCTGGGTTCAGTCCAGTGTGCTGGTCTATTCCATGCTCCCACACCATGGCCGCAGAGAAACCCATCACCTCGCATAGTCCCCCACGTTAGGTTCCAGTCACCTGCCTCAGTCAAGTCCAACATGTCCCCTCTTCTCAAGGCTCCAATGCCCCTCCACACACCCCCAGACCCACTTCTCAGTGGAAGCCTTTGCTTCCGGTCTCACTGTGGAAGAGAAGGCACTCAGAGGACACATTCCACAGGACATCACCCTCAGCCCACCTGCCCTTGAGCCTGCTGTCTCTTCCTGGTCACAGAGGACCACGCCCTCCACTGTGCCCCGAGCCCCCCTGTGCTCAGGGGACGGCTGCTGTGTTCCTGCAGTGATCTCCTCCGTGAGCTGCCAGCTGGTCCCCACTGGCAGGCGGTATCCCATCAGATACTCATGCCCCCTCCACCCCCCAACTACCGCCCACTTGCTCTCTTGAGTTTGTAGAAACTCTCCTTCAAGAGTTGTCTGTGTTTGCTTTATAAACCCCTTTCTCCTGTTCACTTGACCCCACTCCGAACAGGCTTTCACTCCGTCACCAGGCCAAAGCTCTTGATACCCCCGTTAATGAATCCAGAGACCCGCTCACACTCAAGCCACATCTTTCCTGCCACTCGGCAGCACCCGACATGGCTGGTCATTCCCTGCCCTCTTCCGGTTTTCTTTTAACTCCCCAGCTGTCCCTTCTCAGCCGCCTTGGCTGGCTCCCACGTCTTGCCAACCTCTGAGCACTGGGGACTTTAAGATGGAAGCCACTGTCCTCTGTCCGCGTTCACACCCAGGTGGGTGTGCTCATCCCGTGTCGGGCTTTACTATCATTTCATCGCTGATAGTGCACGGATTGAGAGCTCTAGTCCAGACCACCACTGAGGCCTTACCTGTGTTTCTCCTGCCTACCGTGCATTTCCACTCGGACATCTGATTGGCCTTTCAAATTGAGCCACGTGTCCAAGAGCGAGCTCGTCAGCTTTCCTTTGAACCCTGTTCTTCCCCAAATCTTCCCCTGCCTGGTTAGCGGCATTTCCATCCTTTCATTTGCTGAGGCTAAAACCTTTATGTCGTCTTTGACACCGTGTTTCTCTTCCTCTTCCTCTTGAACACCATGTTTATTCCACCAGGAAATTTTTTGGTTTCACAGAATCTGACCGCCTCTCAGCCCTTCCTCTGGTGTTGGTCCAGGGCCGCTGCATTGCAGCTGGAAGATTGCCACGGCCACCTGATTAGTCACCTGAGATTGCTGCGGCCACTTGATTGGTCACCCAAGATCACTGTGGCCACCTGATTGGTCACCCTAGATTGCCGGGGCCACCTGATTGCCCAGCTTCTACCCTGGCCCAATTCCCCACCCCCCTTTTATTGAGATATAATTGACATATATAGCTCTGTAAAGATTAAGGTGTACAGCATAGTGCTTTGACTTACATAGTTTATTTTGACCACACTTTGTTTTTAAATACAAGCAGCCAGAGTGATCTTCAAACAGAAGCCAGGGCATGCCATTCATCTGCTTAGAGCCTTCTAGGCCCCCCCCCCCCCCCCACTCTGATCTGTAATGGCCTGCAAGGCTGTATGGCATCTAACATCCATGACCTCCTCTTTTTGTTCTCAGGTATCCTAGGGTTGCCCTTGCCTTTTGGCTGACTTTTCTGTGCTACCCACTCGCCCCCCCCCGCCCTTCCCCCAGCATTCCCAGCTGAGCCTGTACCCATCTCTCCCCTCTATGGGGTCTCAGGTTCACTTGTTTTCTCCTAGAAGAAGGTGTTGTTCTCGCCCTACCGCCTCTAGGCCAAAGGCATTTTAGGAAGATCCAACCATCGGCCAAGTGTGTAAGGTGGTTTCCAGGGGATGGAGTAGAGGCAGAAAGTCCAATGCAGAAGTTGAAGTCTGAGCCCTCCAAGTCCTGTTGGAGGCAGTCTTGGTGGAACGGGGCGGGATGGCGAGCTGGATAAACAGCTGCTATTCACCAGTTCACCTGCCCGCTCTGCTGAAGACATTAGGAGGGAGAGAGAATTTCTCTCTTGTCTATCCTTATAGCCCCAGAGCTCAGTAAGGGACTTCAGTAGGCAGTAGGCATTCCACAAATATTTGTTATGGAAATGAAAGCAATCAAACCAGGTGGTTGGGCCATGGGAGGTACAGCTGACAGAAATGGGTGCTCTTAGCCTGGGTGGCCGGTTTGTCCAGAAGGTCAACTCCATGTAGAAGAGTGAAGTTTGGGCAGGGTACGCAGGCATCCTGTGAGAACCATGGATGCCGTTGATGAAGCAGAAGTTTCAAAACATGCAGGATGGGAATCTGGCAGTTTATAGAGCCAGCAACTACAAAGATTGCTTTTGAATCTAGATAAGAATGGAATCCATTTTTTTAATTTAAATTCAAGTTAGTTAACATACAGTGTAGTATTGGTTTCAGGAGTGGAGCCCAGTGATTCATCACTTACATATAACACCCAATGCTTATCCCAACAAGTGCCCTCTTCAGTGCCCATCCCCCATCTAGCCCAACCCCTCAGCCAACACCCGCCAGCAACCCTCAGTTTGTTCTCTGTATTTGAGAGTTTCTTTTTAATAAAACAAATTATTCCTAAGAGGGGGGAAAAAGTGTCTCTTAATGGTTTTGCCTTCCTCCCTGTTTTTATCTTATTTTTCCTTCCCTTCCCCTATGTTCATCTGTTGTGTTTCTTAAATTCCACATACGAATGAAATCACATGATATGTCTTTCTCTGACTGACTTCTTTTGCTTAGCATAATGCCCTCTAGTTCCATCCACATTGTTGGAAATGGCAAGACACCACATCTTCTCTATCCATTCATTAGTCAGTGGACATTTGGGCTCTTTCCATACTTGGCTATTGTTGATAGCACTGCTATAAACATTGGAGTGCATGTGTGCCTTCAAATAAGCATTTTTGTATCCTCTGAATAAATACCTACAAGTGCAATTGCTGGGTCACAGGACAGTTTTATTTTTAATTTTTTGAGGACCCTCCATACTGTTTTCCAGAGCAGCTGCACCAGTTTGCAGTCCCACCAACAATGCAAGAGGATTCCCCTTTCTCTGCATCTTCACCGACACCTGTTGTTTCTTGTGTTGTTAATTTTAGCCACTTAGACCCGTGTGAGGTGGTATCTCATTGTGGTTTTGATCTGTATTTCCCCGGTGATGAGTGATGTTGAGCATCTCTTCATGTGTTGGTTGGCCATCTGGATGTCTTCTTTGGAGAAGTGTCTATTCATGTCTTGCCCATTTCTTCACTGCACTATTTGTTTTTTAGGTGTTGAGTTTGGTAATTTCTTTATGGGTTTTGGATACTAACCCTTTATCCAATATGTCATTTGTAAGGATCTTCTCCCATTCCGTTGGTTGCCTTTTGCTGATTGTTTCCTTCTCTGTGCAGAAGCTTTGTATCTTGATGAGGTCCCAATAGTTCATTTTTGCTTTGGTTTCCCTTGCCTCTGGAGATGTGTCAAGTAAGAAGTTGCTGTGGCCAATGTCAAAAGGTTGCTGCCTGTTTTCTCCTATAGGATTTTGATGGTGTCCTATCTCATATTTAGGTCTTTTGTCCATTCTGAGTTTATTCTTGTATATGGTGTAAGAGAGTGGTCCAGTTTCATTCTTCTGTGTGTTGCTGTCCAGTTCTCCCAGCACCATTTGCAGAAGAGACTGTCTTTCTTCCATCAGATACTCTTCCCTGCTTTGTCGAAGATCAGTTGGCCATACATTTGTGGGTCCATTTCCGGGCTCTCTATTCTATTTAATAATAGCATGCATGTTAAGAGTCATATCATAGGGTTTGTAAAACAGCTAAAACACTTGAATCAGTTTCTCTTTATTATAATCTCAATGAAATGTTGAAAAATAATTTAATTTTTAGAATTCCATAGTAATTCAACAAAGGTGCTTGATTTCAGTAGTCAGATCAACCAGATAGCCCTTAGGAAGCTTAATTTGCCAGAGTACAGGGGAGGTGAGTTTTGATCAGGAAGCAGTGATATAGGCAGCGTTAAATGTGGAGCCCCAGTGTCCGGCTTGAGAGTCTGGATTTTAGCCTGTAGCAGTGGGGGGCCACGGTAGGCAGTACTGGAGCGGATAAGTAACTTGATAAAATCTATTTTCAGATGATTAATCGGATGGTAGGTGTTTATGGTAAATTAGAGAGAGAGGAGACACCAGTTTGTAAGCTGCTGTGACCATCCAGGGAGACAGAGGTGTTGCTAGTAGGTATTTGGAAAGGGAAGAAAGGGAATATATTTCTAAGAAAGAGCCAATGAAATAATTCGACTTTGGTTATAAAAAGACATAAGATGACTTAAGATTTGATGCTTCACACCTGAGAAAATGATCAGTCATACTTTTTCATGGGGAAATGAGGAAAGCATACTTCCTTCAGGGCATGTTAATATTTAAGTGACTTGGTGATCTTCCGGAGACACGGGGCTCAACGGGAGATTTTCAGAAAGGATATTTTAGGCAGGGGGATTTCCTGGCACCCCCTAAATTCAAGCCATCTGTGGCCATTCACTTCCTTCTGTGTGTAAGTTGATACTTGGTTTCCTTCTTCCCTCAAAATCCCCTTCAAATTTCCACCACCAGTGTTCATTGGGTCTTGCTTTCTTTTTTTAAAGCTACATTAAAGATGTTGATGTCCAAATAAGTAAAATTGACTGCTCTCTCCTTAAATAATCTAAAACGACATGACTTTTGGTTCAAGTTAATAGAAATATACAAATGTGATCACATGCGAGCTGAATCCATTAATTAGAAATTGATGAGGCTCTCTGAGGGGTGAAGGAAGTGCATTTCCTGCCAGTTTAAAACTGCTTCAGGTACGGATGTAACTAGCATTTGTTAGAGTTAGCCGTGGGAAGTCCCATGGGTGGTGCAGGGCTATGAAAGTTCTAGACAGAGATCTGAGTCATAGGAGCTCCGACCCCGATGCCACAGGAGGGTTCGCATACTTTTCGCTGAGCAGGACAGGCTCTTGAGGTTTGCTGGCTGGCCACGGTGGTGTAATGAGGCCGCCAGAAAGCTTCTCTCCGGTGAAGTGAGCTCTAACACCACGGAAGATGATGCGAGCTCTTCCTTTCAAATTACTGTTATATCCCGCTAGACCTTTACAGTCTTTAAAGCGTTATATTCTGTTGTACAGATACAAATGAGACTGGTTTAGCAACGGGTTCCCCCACCTGTAGAACAAGAAGCCTGGGCTAAGTGAGGTCTTAAACACTCTTGGCCGTGGTGACGCCTCTCGCGGGGGTCCAGATGCACAGATCCCAACTCCGGGTGGTATCGCAACGCTGGCGGAGAGCCTGGCCTCCTTGTCCTGTGCTCCGGTGCACCTGGCATCTCCGTGCCCGCACTGCATGGCCGTCCGTGTGGCAGGTGCTGCCTGTACCATCTCATTTCATCCTCATCAGAGTCCTAAAGGGGATATCTATTTGTTAATTTATTGCACAGGAGAGGAAACCTAGGCATGGGGCGGGGGCAGGGAGGGGGGTAGTGATAAGGTAACTTGCCCAGGGGTTAAATGGCGTGAACCCAGGCACTCTGGCTCTTAAATCCATGCTCTTAGCTACCACACTGGTCCTTTTCTAGAGGGGAGCTGATGGAAGGATTTTACATTTGATAAAGTGGAGAGAATAATTTGAAACTGCCTCCCTGAAAGCGTCTCCCTCTTCCCTCCCTCCTTCCATCCCGCCATCCCCCATCCCTCCACCCCCCTACCCCCATCCCTCTATCCCCCCTTTCCTCTACCCCTCCCTCCCTCCATCCCTCCAGTATCTGTTCTTACAGAGGGGCCACCTGCGCTTGCTGTGCCTCATCAGATGCTGTGGTTGAGAGGCGAGTGGTGTCTAGCCTGTTCCTCCCAAAGATGCACAGTGTTTTGGGGAAGGGAGCGCCCATGAGGCCCTTCTTTTCAGTTTAGAAAGCGTCAGATGTCATACGAGACCTTGGCCACACTGGGCCCTGGGTCAGAACCTGAAACAGAACGCACGCCGCGCCCGCCTCCGCGCCCCCTGCGGTGAGGGGGCCCGGCAATCTGCAGTTTCAACAGGTACTCCTGGCGTCTCGGGCACATTAAGATTTGAGAAAGGCGTCTACGGAGCATTTCCAAGGAACTAGAAAACTCGGTTTCATGCCGCTGAGAAGTGTCCAGGCCGGTCGCAGAGGCCGGCGCGCGAGCACGCAGAATCTGGAAGCATCACCCTGAGTCTCCGCTGTGTCACACGGCTGCCTGGAGCTGCTTCAGGACCCGGCTCCGTGCGCGGGGGGCGGGACGGTCCCGAGGAGGCTGACGAGGAAGGATCTGGGCTTTCCAGTGTTGGGTCAAGAGAACAATCCCTTATCCTTCTGAAGGATATGGGTCTGTTGCTTGCAATTTAATTTGGGGAAGGCTTTCCACTGCCTACTTCCGGGCCCCATCTAACAAGCTGTGTGAGCCGATCCAACCTAACAACTGGGGGGAAGTCATGTATGACTCAGGTCTCTACCTGGGTGTGTTACTTAACTGATTGAGAAAGAAGTGTTGAGAAGATGGGAGGGGAGGGGAAGAGGAGTTGAACACTTTCAGGTTTTAGATTATTTTAGATAAATGATTAGAATGTAAGCATTCTTTTGCCTTAGTATCGTTTTTATTTATTTTTATTTTTTAATGTTTTATTTATTTCTGAGAGAGAGAGACAGCATGAGCAGGGGAGGGTCAGAGAGAGAGGGAGACACAGAATCCGAAGCAGGCTCCAGGCTCTGAGCTAGCCATCAGCACAGAGCCCGACGCAGGGCTCAAACCCACGAACCGTGAGATCATGACCTGGGCCGAAGTCAGACGCTTAACTGACTGAGCCACTCAGGTGCCCTGAAAATATTGTTTTTAAATGGCACCATGGTATTCCATCATCTCGATGAACGTTAATTTGCTTTAATTTGCTTTTTAATAGATACATCATGTTTTGAAATGTATTATCCAAATGCTACCATGACCATTTTCTGGGTAGTCTATATACTTGTGTGTGTTTTCTCCAGCTTCTTAGGGTTAGTTGTTGCAAAGTAGAGATGCAAGAAGGTATATGAATTAACAAAGAAATGAATGTCTAATGGAATAAACTAGCATTGTGGCTCTTAAGCCATCTTTTTAAAAAATTTTTTTAATGTTTATTTATATGAGAGACAGAGCACGAATGGGGGAGGGGCAGAGAGAGATGGAGACAAGAATCTGAAGCAGGCTGCAGGCTCTGAGCTGTCAGCACAGAGCCCTATGTGGGGCTTGAACCCACGAGCTGCAAGATCATGACCTGAGCTGAAGTCGGACGCTTCGCTGACTGAGCCGCCCAGGTGCCTTGCTCCTATAGCCAGAAGGGGCCACTTGCTGGAGGAAGGCCTCTAGACCAGCAGGTCCGTGACAGGTGACATCCCTACTCTGCTTATCAGCAGGGCCCGCCCACACTATCACTCCACCATGTGTTTTGCAAACACTCTTCAGTCCGATGTCTTTTGGAATTAAACATTTTTAGGTTTTAGAAAGGTAGTATTAACTCTTTCCTCTAGGCATGTTACAAAGCACCTACTTAGTTCGGGGGACCGCCCCATACTCAGGCACATGAATATTCTTAGAACAACAAGATAATGAATATTTGAAGTGAGTGAGAAAAATAAAAACGAATCCTTTCCATTCAGATCAGGGTTTGCAGCTCTGAGACTCTGCTACTATCTTGTGTAAAATCTAGCTTTCTGAATTAAGGATAAGGGATGTGGTGCTTGTATATAGTGTACATGTGAGCAGATAGGCCTGACCCTGACGAAGAGAGAATCCGCTCCCCTGGGTGCTCAAGGAAGGCGGTCCACTTGCCTTTTCAAGCTTCTAAGGAAGTCAGGGGCTCCTCAAACATTTGGAGAAGATGAGTCGGAATGTTACAGAGACAGGGGCGCCTGGGTGGCTCAGTCGGTTGGGCGTCCGACTTCGGCTCAGGTCATGATCTCATGGTTCGTGGGTTTGGGCCCCGCGTCGGGCTCCGTGCTGACAGCCAGCTCAGAGCCTGGGGCCTGTTTCGGATTCTGTGTCTCCCTCTCTCTGACCCTTGCCTGCTCTTGCTGTCTCTCTCTCAGACATAAATAAAACACTAAAAATTTTTTTTAAAAAAAATGTTAACAGAGACATTACATTTCTCTCTTCCAGAGCCTCTTCCGTCTCCAACACTAAATTGCTCAGCCACTGCTGAAAAAGACATTATGGTCAGCTGCATGGTCCCCGAGTCCTATAATAGCAGATACAGGAAACTTATAAATTACTCATGGAACTGCTTCTCGGCACAGTGTCAGAATAGGTCCAATTCATCGGAAGTTTTTATTGGGCGGGAAGCTGATCTGTCACAGGAAATACAATGTATCATCAGTGACCCACTGTCCAGACAGACCTCATCACTGCGTTTGGCAACCTGTGTCCCAGGTGAGTACGTAGCCCAGGGCGTTGCGGCCAAGGTACCGTGTACAAGTGGGTTCCAGGGGCCACTGGTGGCTTGTGAGTTTCAAACCACAGAGGTGGTGGCGGACATACGTTCCACACATTTGATAGGTACGAGACGTTTCCACAGACACTCCATTATAACCTAGAGCTGACGTAGTTTAGCCCTTTCTGTGTCAAGCAGCATTCTAATACATTTGTTAACTAATTCAGTCCTCACACAAATGGATGTGTTGGGTGCCAGTAATGCTTTCTTTAGGTTTCATGGGGAGAAACCAAGACGAAGGGAGTTTAGTTTGATGGCCGAAGATCAACAGCTAGAAAAGGACAGAGCCTGGCTTGCGATCAGGCCATGTGGCCATCAGCCCTTGTTCTTAACTGTTCACAGCACCGCTTTATAATTTCTTAATAACCACTGGGTTCTTAGAGGTTGCACGCCTGCTGCAAAGAGTGTGCATTTGATACATCTGTCGAGGCTAACCCTCCATGGCAGTGTCTCTTGCCTGTACTCCTTTTATTTTGCTTAACGTGTACACTTGTAACATGCAGTTTTTATTATCCGCCCTCTACAATATGCCCCTGGTTCACAGACAAAAGGATCAGTGATTTGAAAGTGGTTCATTAAAACATAAAAGAAGAGAGGAAAAGAGCAACCGCTAGAATTCAGAATAATACTCCTAATTGTAAATGGGATTCTGGGGCAAATACAAAATATAAGCTGCCTTGGGCCAGGATGGGGTGATTCTGTGACTCCCTTTTTTTTTTTTTTTGGAAGAAGCAACTGAAACAGAACAAGGCAATTCATAAATCTAATGATTATACAGAACATGAATTATATCTGATTCTTGAGCCATTCTCCCCAAGTCTCCCATGTATTGTCCTTTCTGAAATTTGGCAAATAACGATGCGGCGGCATTAAGGTAATGCTATCACTTTCGGACAAAGCAGCACGACTTCTCAGGTAAAACAAACGCGTACTTCCAGACAGAATGCACAGTGAGTCCCAGTTCGTAACTGATGGTCGTGGTCCTTAAAGACCGAGAAAAGACCAGACCCATAGAGGGGCCACGCAGAGCGGCACCCTGTGCACAAGTCACACGACCGTGCAGATTTGCAGGCCAGCTGCAAAGTCAATGACATTGTCATGCTTGGCACCGGCGTTGCTGTTACGTCCACCTGGTGGGTGTCGCGTGCTCTCCTGGGTGACAGTGTGGAAACTCAGCCTGTGTGCTAGCACGTAGTTGTGGGAACAAAACACAAAGCCGGTGTGCTTTTTCAGCTTTGGTGTGTGTTTAAGGCACATCACCCACAGGAGAAAAAAAGGATTTTATGCAGAACGAACCAGCAAGTTGAAATCTTGCAAAGCTTCGCATGTCCCAAGCATCAAATACTTTGGTGGAAATGATTTCTGAATAAGAGCCTCTATAGAATTGTATGGAATACTTTAAGGAAATTTCCAGCATTTTGCCCTTGCATTAGGTTTTCATTTAACCTTTCCCATTAGAACTGAATGCCCTGAGCTGCCCTTCCCTGTAGATCCCTTCAGAAAAGATTGTCATGAATTCATCCCTCTCATCGATGGGATATAATATTGCTGATTTGCAGACAAAGCCTTTTTGTTATTAAATAATGATGATTTCATCCTTCTTTTACATTTCCACCCCAAACTGATAGTTCACACCGCATTATGGAATTTGAAAGTGTGAGAAATACTGCCTGATAGTTCCTAGGTCATCTAAATCCTGGAGTAGCGCTGATGTCTGGAGCCCACAAAACAAATGATGAAGGACCTTTTTCTTTCCCCCTACATCTGGGGCCCGAACATTATGATCTAAATGGTTCTTTACAACAATAAATCTCTCTCTCTCTCTCTCTCTCTGTCACCATGGATGATTTTTGAATACTTTTCTGCAGGGTTGCATGCATGATAACAGATAGAAATTCACATGGATGTAACGGTTAAATACCGAGTCTTTCTTTTCTTACGTGCTGATGTTTTAAATCTAGACGTTCACACTTGATGGTTGAAACATAGTAACTCACACTCACCAGCCTGCTGCCCCACCCTTCGCAGGCCCCCACCCCACCCCCCCGCCCATGACCGTCTTGTTTGTTGCCCCCCCCCACGTCTAGGCTGGCTGGACCAGAGTTGTTATTTGCCTTTTGAGAGTGAAGAGACAGGTTCAGCCGGTGGGGTGACTTCCCCAATTTCACTTATGTAATGCAGATAGAATTAAGATTTAGGTCTTTGAATTCTGGAGGTTGTTTGTTTCTCTTTTTCCCATGACCTCATCCTGATTCTGTGTCTTAGAATAAGTCAAATTAAGAAAAATAATAATGGATTCCTTCACTGGGATTGGCTGGTAAAAACCATACCATGTAGAATGGTGGTACACACTATGGGGAGCCTATAGTGCCAGGGATGAGGTTTCTTCAATAAGTAAATTATAGGGGGACCTGGGTGGCTCAGTCGGTTAAGTGTCCAACTTCGGCTCAGGTCATGATTTCAAGGTTTGGGGATTCGAGCCCCGCATCGGACACTGTGCTGACAGCTCAGAGCCTGGAGCCTGCTTCATATTCAGTGTCTCCCTCTCTGCCCCTCCCCTGCTCGTGCTCTCTCTCTCTCTTTCAGAAATCAATAAACATTAAAAAAGAATGTTTAAAAAACAAGTAAATTATAAGGGGAAGAAAAACAGAGGTAATGGGGAGCTTAGAGATTAAAGACCTTTAAGAAGCCTATAATTCATTGCAATACATGGGCCTTGTTTGATCCTGATTCAGAGGAAAATGAAAAAAAACAGGAGAGATGTTAGCGGTGACTGCATATTTGATTATACTAAGCGCTAAATTATTTTTTTAATTTAAGCGCATGATAAAGGCATGGTTATGTTTTACACATAATCCTTATCTTTTGGAAATATGTACTGAAATGTTTATAGCTTAAAAATTGTGCCCCCTGGAGCCAAACAGGGATTCCTGTCTCTACCTGCATCGCAGTAAATGGGAAGGGAGAAGGGTAGAGGCCAGTCCTTCCTTTTATTTATTTATTTATTTTTAATATTCTTTTAGTTTTTGGGAGAGTGCCAACAGGGGAGGGGCAGAGAGAAGGGGACAGAGAATCTGAAGCGGGCTCTGCGCTAACTGGCTGATGGCAGTGAGCCCGACGCGGGGCTCGAATTCATGAGCCTCGAGATCATGACCTAAGCCGAAGTCAGACACTCAACCAATGGAGCCACCCAAGCGCCCCTCGGTCCTTCCCTTTAAAGCCCCACCCAATGTGGCATGCATGACTTCCAGGGCCACCCACTTGGCCAGATGGTGGTCACGGCCATGGCTGCTGGGGGAGGCTGGGAAATGTCCTCCTCAGCAGGCTGGCCATGCACCCATTTAAAACACAAGGGTCCTATTACCAAAGGAAAACAGGGAGGTTGGGTGCTGGGAGCCCATCGGTGTTTCTACCACAATGAATATAACCTTTATCATTTTAAAATGGAGACAAAATGAGAAAAATTGAAAGACTGATATAAATAGTAGATACAAGGAGACGTTCTCGCTTTTTTGAACCTCACCGGTCATCTCCTGTCCTCCACGGGGCCTCTGCTCCTAGTTTAGAAATTCTGGGTCTCAGCCAGAGGCCGTGGTGTCTTGAAGGACCGTGGTAGTGGCAGACTTTGGGAGAAGTGGTTCGGGTCAGGGCACATCGCCACAAGGAATTGCTAATGGTTCAAGTGGGGGAGAAGGGTTCCTGATAAGACGTGTGCAGATGACCCCACCGAGACTGGAGCGTGGAGTGGCGGTATAAGTAAGTTTGATTTGGGACATGTTGTTTCAGGTGCCTGTCGGATTCTGAATGGAGATGTCATAGAAGATGCTTTGATTTATGAGTCTAGGTTTCTGGCAAATAGTTAGCATTGGAGAAATAAGTTTGGGGAGAACCAGCCTGTAGTCGGAATTTAAAGCCGTAGGGCCAGATGAGATCACCTGCTGAGCAGATAGGACAGAGCACTGGACTGGGCATCTAGAGGGCTGTTGAGAGGAAGAGGGCCCAGCAAGGGAGACAAATATAGGCCACCAGGGAGGCAGGAAGAAGACTCCAGCATCGTGGCATCCCAGGAGCCATGTGAAGCAGGAGTTAGCACCTGTCCATGCAGCGACAGGTCATGAAGGACGAGCAGAATGGGAGAAAGGGTTTGGGAAGGGACTGGATCCAGTAGAATTAGATTCAGCGGTTCAAAAAAAATTCTTTTTTTTTTAATGTTTTATTTATTTCTGAGAGAGAGACACACAGCTTGAGCAGGGGAGGGACAGAGAGAGAGAGAGGGAGACATAGAATCAGAAGCAGGCTCCAGGCTCCAAGCTGTCAGCAGAGCCCAACACGGGGCTTGAACCCACAAACTGCGAGATCATGCCCTGAGCCGAAGTCAGACGCTTAACCGACTGAGCCACCCTGGTGCCCTGAAAAAATTCTTTTAAGGTATCAAGTGGCTTAAAAATATAGATGACTTCTATGGAAACCAACTTCACAATAAACTATTTAAAAATATATGTATATATAGATGACTTCTTTCACATTAAAAAAAAAAAAAAAATCCAAGGTAGACAGCCCTGGGCATATTGCTGCTTAATGAGGTCAGAGACCCAGGAACAGCCCAACTACCTTCCACCTCCCCCCCACCCCCACTGTTTCAGGCAGGAAGATCCAGAAAGGGGAGACTTTGGAAAAATACCACACAGCCCGTCTTACATCTCATTACCCAACACTTAGTCACGGCAGCAAACCTAGCTGCCAGAAAGGCTGAGAAATTAATCTTTTGGTTGAGTGTTAGTATGGCCAGCTGAAAATCTGAATTCTGTTCCTAGAGAGGGGAGAATGGATATGGGGGGGTGGGTAACTAGCAGTTTCTGGCCAGGGGCCTCTCAAGTCAAACCAATAAGTGACTTCCTGTTAGTTCTAACCCATCTCTGTTCCTACTACAAAGAAAGGGTGTGGGCTCTACACATTCTCCGTCTTCCTTTATCCACTCGCTTTCTTTCTTGGCTCCCTTCTCCCTTCCCATTTGTGGGTGCCGTTAGGGACCCCAGCCTGCCCTTACCAGTGCACTGTCATCATTTTGCTATAGCCTTAAGTACTCTGCCTTTGGGTTTTTAGTAGCTGGGTAGGGTCCACCCTGTGAACGCCATCCTTTTCAATTGAGGACACTTAGGTCATTTTCGCTTTTTGATATCGTAAGGAAAGCTGCGGTAAATGTCTTGGTGCCTTTTTTTTGGAGGCAGAGGAGGGGCACGTCACTGACAGCTTCTGCAGGTGAGCACCTTAGAAATGGAATTGCAAGGTCAAAGGATCCTTTGGAGATCTCTCCTCCTTAGGAGAGAGCCAGTAGCATCTACTCCATAGGGTGACGGTAATAGCTAATAGCTGTTCTCTGGTCAGTCAGTGCTCCCAACTGCCCTCTGAAATAGGCACACTCATCCATCCCATTTACCCCTTGAGAAAACTGAGGCACTGAAAGGTTAATATTGAGTACTCTCTCAATATTGTAATGGTTCAGGGAGACTGTGGGCATATCACTGAGTACACTGTCTGGCTACTTTATGACAAACGTTTTTACTTAAGGTTCATTAGGCTCTAGAGCCAAAGTGCCTTACTGAACACATGGTGCTGAGTTCAGCCTCCACAGGCAACGTGGAATGGCCTAAAAACAAAACTTCTAATGCCATATTTGCATCTTTTAATAAATAACACTGGGCTTGTAACCTATCAACTTTGTGCACATAAGTTTATTTAGAAATACAGTCGATTCTCTTTATTCGTGGTAGTTCTGTTTCATAAAGTCACTGTGGATATGGAATTAGTGAATACTGAATGTTGCTTCTGGGAGATGCACGGTTAGGTTTCCTGCAAGCTTCTGGTCATACATTTTGGCAAGAAATCAATAAACAGCCTTGCTGTGTGTGTGTGTTTCTATTTAAAGACCCCTGATTTAACATACACTGTTGACTCGTGAACTGTGGATTCACGGCTGACAAGCACTGTGACTTAGGCCTAAATGAAGCTAATGGACGACACACATTTTCTCTGGAAGGCACGTCCCAACCTTCTTGCACTTGGGAACACTAGACAGCACTTTAGCACTACGTTCAGGGCCATTGTAGACAATGAAATAGCCAAAAGACACCCACAAAAAACAAACACAAAAATGTGAAAAGCGTGGCACTGGAAAGACCAGGAGTAGGAGAGAGGCAACAGGAAGGCAGAGCGCGGCCTTGTTCGGCCTCAGCCAGGGAGGTGTGCACCTGACAATAATTTGATTTTTCCCCATTCTGCTGCACGTGCTTTCCAGGGACCACGAATGGGCTGTGAGTATTGATTTGGGGACTACAGATACATTTTAGCAAGTATGTAGATTGCAGCTATGGAGTCTGCAAATAAGGAGAATCAACTGTCTCCTGTTTTGATCAGTCCAGCTAATTGTATTTCTTTTTTTTTTTCTTTTGACAGATAATTCAAGGGTCCATTTTATGATTATACCAGCAGTATTCTTGGTGGTGATACTGGTAGTGGGTTTTTTGCTGTATGGCAAGGGTATGTATACCTTCTCTTTAAAAAAATGAGTTTTGGGGCACCTGGGTGTGTCAATCCATTAAGCATCTTGATTTCGGCTCAGGTCTTAATCTCACTGTTTGCGAGATCGAGCCCGTGTTGGGCTCTGTGCTGATAGTCTGGAGCCTGCTTGGATGCTTGGAATTCTCTCTCTCTCTCTCTCTCTCTCTGCCCCTTCCCCATTTTCTCTATGCCTCTCTCTTTCTCTGTCTCTCAAAACTAACTAAATAAATAACAAAATAAATAAGTAAGCGTTAAAAAATAAGTTTTCAAGTTTGAATTGGTTTTTCACAGGCCAGAAAATTAACAGTTTGGAAATTAAAACAAAGTTTGAAACTGTATGCATTTTGAAAGAAACAAAGCTTTTTGTTTTCTTTTGTTTTACTTGCTGCCTAAGGGTGTGCCAGGTTTCCCAAGGTTTGGCATTACCTTAAGGTGAAATGAATCCTTAGGCCATCGAGAGCTTTACAGAAGTGGGAAGCCAGCCAAATATTCCACATGGTCTGTTTCAACATATGTTCTACTTCTGGTCTCCCAGCTGGCTTTCGTAAAAGGCCCCTTGCCCTTGGCTGCCAGGGCTGCCATTTCCATGTCTTCTAGCCCAGAAGGAGGTTCCAGGTAGGAGGAAGCTGTTGTTGAGTGTGGGTGACTTGGAGTGGGTGATCACATCTTGTATTGCCTGCGTTCCCCTCCTGAGCCTTCCTGAGCCCTTTAGAGATTGTGGGCCAGCCTAGCAGGCCGTCTGTATGCCCCAGAGAACCGGTGACCTGTGCACATCCGGTTCTTTCCCGGTGACGAAAAGCCCGTCCCCAAGCCCCAGAGGACACTAACCAGGCTGTAAATGTGAAGAGGAGATGTTCTTGAAGCCCCGACACCTTCCATATCTGCTTTTGCCAGAAGGCTGTTTGCAAGACCGATTTGCCACTCCCCCAGGGAATACTGAGGAGCAAGCTTTCAGCCAGGTGATGGCACATAGGACTCGCGTCATTTCACGTTCATGTCAGGGACCAAGTTTGCCAACTTAGGTGTCGGGTTCCCTAGACTTGCTCTGTTGAGTATGGTAGACATTAGCCACATGTAGTGGCTTAAATATCAAATTTCATTAATTACATTTAATTTAAAATTCCTTTCTTAATTTGCACTATCCACCTGTTAAGTGCTTGGTATCTACATGGAGCTGGCGGCTACCGTAATCGGGCCAGATAGAGGATGCCGTCATTACAGGAAGTTCCATAAGTCAGTGCTGACCTTCAGTACCGTTGGCGTGTTGCCTCCAGAATATGATTTCCCAGGGGTACCGTTTCCATGTTATAGGTAGCAAATACCATGAAGACCCCAAGGCAATAGATTACTAGTCAGTTGATTCTCCTCTAAATAAGAGATAAAAATTAGGTCAAGAAAGTTTTGAGTCTTTGTTACCAGTGAGTAAAATACTTGGGGAGCTCAAATGTGCTCTTAAGAAAGTTATTTTTGGGGGCGCCTGGGTAGCTCAGTTAGCTGAGCGTCCGATTTTGGCTCAGGTCATGATCTCACGGGTCTGTGAGTTCGAGCCCTGTGTTGGGCTCTGTGCTGACAGCTCAGAGCCTGGAGCCTGCTTTGGATTCTGTCTCCCTCTCTCTGCCCCTCCATTGCTCTCTCTTGCTCGCTCTCTCTCTCTCAAACTAAATAAACATTAAAAAAAAGAAAAGAAAGTTATTTCCAATCTCCAATAGCAGCACTGTTATTCATGATCTCCTTGACAGATTGGCCCCCAGAAACTAAAGTCAGTTTCCACTCAGAGTTGTTGCAGCTCAGTTACCAGAACACCTGAACCAAAGAATGATGGCACTAAGTGTCCATATCATTCCAAAATGGTTGGTTGATTTAACTTAAAAAAAAAAATCCATTCCATGGAGAGGAAATTACTCCTGTGATCAGTGCCGACAGCACTCGATAACCCAAAAAGAAATTGTCTTGAAGAAAGACCTCAGCTGGCTTCACAGCCCTAAAGCCATACATGGGCAAAGGGTGGGGCATTGGCCTAGAACCTTCTGAGGGGCCCATTGAACGGAAGCAGTAGTGGGTCACAGCTGACCAACACTACGGCCATCGGCGTGACTCCAGATGAGGGCTAATGCCTTTTACCGAAGGAGGGGGCCTTTTATGGAAGCCATGCGTGTGTGTGTGGAAGCCATAACTTAACGTCCCAAACCGTGCCATCCAAAATGGTGGCCATGAGCCACATGTGGCTGTTGAACCCTTGAAATGTGGGAATCCAAACTGAGACGTGCTGTAAATACAAACTACACGCTGGGTCTATAAGACTTGGGATTGAAAAGAGGATGTGAAGTATCTCATTAGTAATGTTTGTACTGACTACATGTGAGAGTGATAATATCTCTTTTATATTGGGCTCCTCAATCAAATACACTCTGAGCAGTAGTTTCACCCAGTTCTTTTGACTTTGAACTGCGGCTCCTAAAATTTTCAAATTACCCTTGTGGCTCCCCTATCCCTGGGTGGTGTCGGCCCCTCATCTGTAGTCTCATGCAAGAGCCGCTGTAGAGATCCTTATTCGTTAACAGTTTGGGGGTTTGTTTTTCTATCACCTGATGGCCAGTTGGGGAACGGCCCTCTGGAGTACCTCTGTGGTTAGTTTGATTGAAGCATGTAGGAGAGCAGCCTGACAAGGTTTAGAGTTTTCCAGATTCGGGTCTTGATCAGGCGGCCAGTACCTCCGGATTTCAGCTTTTCTTTTCAGCCCTGTAACTAAGATGGAAATGTCTTCATTTGTAGATCATCTGAAATGTTGTGGAGAAAGAGCCAGAACCGAGTAAGTACCCTGTAGACTGTGTGGGGCTGGGAGGAGGGGCGTGAATTGTAGGTCGTGTCCCAGAACTGAACAGCCCTGGTGCAGAGTGCCTGCTACATGGGAACCACGTGCTGTGTACCTGACATTCGCCTCGAGTGCACACATCCACAGAGGCATTAACTACGGGTCCTTAAGCACCTCCGTGCATGTGAGGAGGTATCGTCACCACCTGCTTAGGGACAGCAACAGTGAGAAGGCGGGTCCTGTTGCCAAGTGGCCAAGCTGGGATTGACTCCACGGGGTAAACCGTTAGCCTCCCGCTCCCGTCCCCAGAGAATAGGACCGAGCATTGGGTTTACTTACGGAGCCAGGGTCAGAGCTGGGCCTGCATCAATGAGCAAAAGATGGGATCCGGATGTAGTTGACAGCAGCGATGTTGCCTGAGTCGCCCGAAGGAGGTTCCAGAAGGGCCCCTGTCCCCCGCCAGATCCTTGGCGGTCAGGAAGAGGGGCCCAGGAGCTGGACTTCAGAGGGCAATGGGGAGAGGCAAGGATAAGGGCTGTGAAGGGCGGGAGAGAGAGTGACAGGTCATCTTCTCTGGGGCGGCGAATGTCAGTGGAGAGAGGAAGATGGGGCTGGACCGGCATTTGGGCCAAGCGAGGGTATTAAGAGTGGCCAAGAGGTCTGTAACGTCTCCTTCTGGGAGGCCACGGAGGATTTCTGAGCAGAGCTACACTGCAGGCACAGCCCTCCTCTGGCACAGCCTAGGCGTTCATAGACCAGCGGGAGGGCACGGGGCCGCTGGTTAGCCAGTAGATGACACAGTCCGGCCGAGCGGAGAGGGCCCGAATCAAGGTGGTCGCGGTGGAGATGCGTGTGGAGGGCCAGGGATGGAAGGAGGTGGGGAGGTCACACTCATGAACGTTTCCCTTGCTTGCAGGCTCCCGGGGGTCCTCTGCCCACCCACCCCCCCGTCACGGGCCTCAGACCAGTCACTTCCACTGTCTCTGCCTCAGTCGTCTCATGTGGGAAATGGGCATAACGAAGGTGGAGAAATCAGAGTAAGAGTGTAGGTACTAATAGCACAGAAATAACAATCTGGGTAACCAAGGTAATGAAAATAATAAAATGCTTAGGACAAGTGACTGGCCCAGAATGGTAGTTAATAAGTGTTATCGTGTCATCATGGTTATGAATTTTATTGTTGTTTGAGAAAGAAGCCAGAAGTGACAGAAATGCTGACGCCCTGTGCCCAGAAGCCGGCGGCACTGCCAGGCGTAGCAGAGGAATCAGACAGGGCTTTTGTTGGGGAAAGTGAGTCTGTGCCATGGCTGGCTGTGTTTGGGGTGTGGGCACAGCACTTGGGTGGTGAGGCCTGGCACTACCAGCAGAAGTAGCTTCAGGGGCTGGGGCTGGGGCTACACATTGGAGCTCGTCTTCATCAGGGCAGGAACTGATGCCCTGACGCCTGAGGTCCTTGAGAAAGAAAAGCTCAAGGCCTGTGGGTGGCGGGTAGAGGTAGAGGAGCGGGGGTGGGGTGGGGGGGAAAGACGAGTCTGAGGGGAGAGCCAGGGTGAGCCCTGCCAGAGATCCTTGGCAGGCGGGCTGAGTATTAAAGGTGAGGAGAGGCTCAGAGGCAGGACAGGCGGCCAGGACTTTTGGTTTGGTTAAGTGAGTTTACGATTTTCAAGAAAGCCACTGGGTCAGCGGTTGGCGTGGGAATGGGGCGGGACCACTGTGCAGCAGTGGGTACCTGTGTGCGGGAGGGCCCTTGGGCCCTGAAGCTGGCTTCCACCCCAGCTGTGGGGCAGGACATGCCCAGCCCACCAGGGAAGCCGGCTGTGGCAGGAGGCCGGCTCTGTGAGCTGCAGGTGCAGGCTGGGCAGGGGCAGCGCGGCTGTGAGGGGTTGATGGGCCAGGAGGCTGTGCGGAGAGGGCTGCAGGGGGTTGGGGGGGACAATGGACGGGGTGAGGAGCAGGCATGCCAGTGGGGACCCCGGGGGGAGCCAGAGGACCGGGGTTACGGTGTGAGATGGGGATCTCAGATCTGATCCGCAGCGGTAAGCAGGAGTGCCAGGGGAGGGCGACGCTCCGGGTGGGGCCCCTGCTGGGACCCTGCTGCTAATGGCGGAGGTGTGGCCCAGGGAACGGGTACTGTGAATGTGGTTCAGGGGCGGCCTGTCTGTGTCCATCACACATCCATACTGTGATGGAGTATCCCAGGCCTCAGCCTTCACCTGCCCCTTTCCTCATTGAGTGAATTTTCCCAAGATCCCTTGAGCAAGGTCGGGCACTATGTTAGCTGGTGGCTCGAGGCCATGCGTCCAGGGAGGCTAGACATTGCGTGGGATTCAGAGAAACTATATGTTAGGGCCCCCATGGCTGAGAAGCTTGCGGGTGCCCCGGAGAGAATGAACAAGGATATAAGCAGAAGGGCGTAGGCACGGGGTGGTGGAGGCCAGGATGGGTGATGTGGATGGCCAGGGCTGGGCAGTCAGCCAAGGGGAGGTGAAGAAGCCAGAACAATAGTGAAGACTGTGAGGGGAGTAGTTGCATGCAAGCTAGACCTTGAAAGCTGGAGGGGAGTAGAAAAGGTGTTCCAGCCCGGAGGACTGGCAGAGGCAAAGACATGGAAGGGAGCTCAACCCTGGGGGTTTATTTGATGGAGAGGCTGGCCTGTGTGGCATCAAGCTGAAGAAGTGGCAAAGGAGGGAAGTCAGGGACATTACGATGGCGTGATATGGGAAGAGGGAGCCATTGCAGGTGCTTGAGCAGGAGAGTTTTGAAAAGCACAAAGAGCAGCACTTTGGAATAATGAGACTAGGAAGGTCAGACTGACCTCTGCGGGTGACATCCTGGGTTGAAATCTGGGTCGCACAGGGGCCGGGTGTGGGAGCTCAGACCTCTTGGCGTATTTTTGCTTACTCTCCAAATTTTATACTTTGTGTGTTTCCTACCTGCTTAATAATAATTTTAAATTCAAAGAGCCCACTGTGGCTGCAAGGGAGAGGGGGTCCCTAAACTCAGCAGAGTTATATATATGATGGAGGGGCAGGGATTGAAAGGGGGGTGGGGGAGGGGACAAGCATAACCAGGACCAAGGGTCAAATTCTCACATCTTGGTGAGGATGGCATCAGAAGGAGTCAGTCCCAGTCAGAAAATATCCAAGAACAGCCAAGTAGGTTTCAGATCTTCGAAGGGAAATGGACATATTACGCTTCTCACCCAGGCCGTTCAGTGTAACAATTTCTGGGAGCGCTGGTAGTCTCCATTTTGAGGTAAATGCCTGGAAAACAGATCACAGAGTCAAGTTAACAAGGGAGCAGAGAGCCCGTTTCTCTGGGAAGAAAGATTTGCAGGCAATATCTCTCTCAGCCTGAAGGTGAGCTTGGGAGGCAGGCCTGATTCTAGGCCAACAGGTACAACAGGTGTGGGCGTGGGTGACGGGCGCCCCTCCCCCCCAGGGGGAGGCCGGGGAGCAGCAGGGCCCCCCACCCCAAGCCCTAAGCGGTGCAGCTCTGAGGAACCTGTACCTGCTGGGACGAGCTTGAGAAGCGCCTCCCACTCCAGCCCCCCTCAGAAACTCACAACACCTGTTTTTCACATCCTAGTAGATTCTTAGTACGGAAAATGCCTGCTTTGCTGCCCTTTCCCTACTCCCTGTGACCACAGAACTTTTTTTTTTTCCTGATCCTTTGTTACCAGTGGAGTACAGATATTTTGGAAACTCTGATCTGGTCTGGCCTTTTGAGGTTCGGACTGAGGCTGGCAGAAGGCAAGAACCGGTCTCTGCCCAAGGAGGCTGTAGCTCTCTGTTTGGGCTCATTTCCTCTGAGCTAACCCAGGACGATTCTGTCATCGCTACAGAGATGACTAAACAGGAAGAGAAGCTGAGGAGGGAAGAAAAACCATCCTCAGGGGGCTCACATAAATACCTGCTAGAAGGAGTGACAGTTTATTAAGGGTTCTTCAGGTCTCAGCTTTCTTACGGGAAATTTCAATTTCAATTCAGTTTCAAAGGCCGGGTTGGTTTGAGGAGAGGGAACTGGTAACGAGTGCTCTGTACTGAAGGCAGTACTTCAGGCGGACCTCGGACTCCCATCCCAGGAGGGTTCAAGACCAGCTTCCCTCCATCTCTGCTCCCTAGAGCCCTTGGTTTTGATGGGTTTATTATAAAAGGGCTATTCACATCAGAATAGGAAGGTAACTAAGACCCTTGGTCTGTATTTTACAGCTTACTAACATGAAATTCTTTCTTTTTATATAGCCCCAGTTGACCTACAAGATGAACTCAAATGTACAGTAACTTATTTAAGTAACAAAAAACCACCTGATTGTCAACCAAGTATGACATGATCTTCAAGGACATCCTGGAATTCCAACCTTAAGTGATCCTTCAGCAGAAGGTTTTTTTGGGGGAACATTTGGGGGGGCTCAGTCAATTGAACTTCTGACTCTTGATTTTGGCTGGAGCATGATGCCAGCGTTGTGGGATTGAGCCCCGTGTTGGGCTCCATACTGAAAGTGGAACCTGCTTGGGAGTCTCTCTCTCCCTCTGTCCCTCCCCTTCTGGTACCACTCTGTGCCTTCTCTCTCTCCCCAAAATTTAAAAAAAAGGGAAAAAGGGGTTTATTTTTGAAGAAATGTCAACAACCAGCATTAGTAGTTGTTCTGATAATGCTGCTGTATATAATGACATTATCTTTAAGAGTTTTATAAATTTTATGACAAGTATGTACATATGTAAATAAATACCGGAGCCATAAGTGGTTTGGTTTTTGGTGTCCTTCCCCCCCCCCCCGCCTTAAGTTAGAAAAATTAATAATCAGTTACCTCAGGAGGTGAAGGCTTTTCACTAAAATCTATCCTCTGCTTCTCTTTTGTTTTTAGAGGGAGAAGAATTCACTGCAGGGTCGGGAGTGGAGGGAGGGAGGGAGGGAGGGAAGGAAGGAGGGAGGGAGCAGAGGGCACAGTACTGACTGCATGCTGAGTCCGTGGCTTTTAATGGGAGGCGAGAATACACGGGTCTTAGGCTGCTCTGGAAGTCCCGATCACCGCCATCCACACAGGGAGACCTGTCTCACGAAGGTGTCCTAACCCTCCTGGTACCCGGTGCTGGCCGTTGCTTTGGCAGGGAAATGGCAGAGAGCTCTTACAAACTGTAGAGTCCTGTGCAAGTACAGAAGAGCGGTGTCTCCTGAATCCGGAAGTGGCCGGCCCGTGTGGATCAATGCCCTAAGCCCTTAGCTCCTGAGCCCACACTCGCCCTTGGCACTCCAGTCACATGAGAGTCTTCAGCCTGAAAGAGGAAGTAAGGCCTCTACACCCAGGCTAAGTGTGTGAAAGGCGCCCCATGAATCAGCTCTACCCAGACCCCCACCACAACTGTCAGCAAGAAGGAGGCAGCAAAGCTCTGGGCAGCAAGGCTTCCTATCAAGGTGTGTGTCTGGTTCATCTTGTCAGACACTTTATTCCGGGCCTCGTGGGGAGGGGGGCCTGGGACTCTCCCAGAACATTCTTCATCTGGAACCTTCCTCTCCATGTGCCCTGTTCAGCCCTTTCAGATTGTCCATCGAACAGCTATGCGTTCCGTGCTATGAATGTTCCCGTCGCCTTCCTGTTCCCACGGAAACACGACTCTCCCGAGGATGCTGCTCTCGGGGCCCTCAAGGGCCAGCTGGGAACGGGCGAGGGCAAGGCGCTTGGGGCGGACCACGCCAGGGCGGTGGATTTGGGGGCCGTGAAAGCTGCCCGATTCTGCGGGCATCCCCCTCCCCCCGTCGTCAGCCTTTACCTCTCTGCTCCACCCCCCCCACCCCCACCCCCCAACACGGTGTCGTCTCTCACGTCCTCAAAAACCCAAGACCCTCTGGATCCACTTCCTCGCCGAGCTCCTGACTCATTTTCCCTTTCTCTTCTCGGGAAGGGTTTCTCCAAAGAAACGGTCTGGGCTTCCTTTCTCTGACTTCGCCCTTCCTGATCTTTCCGGCACCCACTTCAATCAGGCTGTCCCCCTCCGCTTGTCAAGCTCCCCGGCGGCGTCCGGTCGGTCGCGGCTTTGCCCGCTGGTCCCGGACGGCCTGGGAGCCGCGTGTGACTGCAGAGGTGTCGCAGCGCGGCAGACCCATGAGCCCTTACGGTGAGTGCACCAAGTCCTCAGATGGAAGAGCTAGGGGGGTATAACCAAATGGCCCAGTGTAGACGCCCGGGGAGATAAAACCCTGCGCACGCAAACCCTGCCCGCCCATGCCCATAGGCCGTCCCTCACTGCAGCCCAGTAGCGGAAACCACTCAAATGTCCGTCGGCCGACGGGCAGGTAAGGGCGGCACATCCCTACCGTGGGGTAGTAGTCAGTATAAAAAGCAAGGAGGCGGGGCGCCCGGCCGGCTCAGTCAGTTAAGGGTCTCGCTCTCGATTTCAGCTCAGGTCATGCTTGACCTCACGGTTCATGAGATCGAGCCCCGAGTTGGGCTCCGGATAGAGCCTCCTTGGGATTCTCTCTCCGACTCTCTCTGCCTCTCCCCTGCTTGTGCTGTCTTTCTCTCACACAAATACAATAAAACTTAAAAAAAAAAAAAAAAGGAATGAGGGGGGCGTCTGGGTGGCTCAGTCGCTTAAGCCTCTGACTTCAGCTCAGGTTATGATCTCCCGGTTAGTGGGTTTCAGCCCGGCGTCGGGCTCTGTGCTGACAGCTGGGAGCCTGGAGCCTGTTTCAGAGTCTGTGTCTCCCTCTCTCTCTGACCCTCCCCAGCTCGTGCTCTGTCTCTCTCTGTCTCAAAAATAAATAAACATTAAAAAAAAGATAATCCATTAAAAAAAAAAAAGGAATGAGAGTCTGCTTCGTATTACTACGTGAGTGAGCCTTGAAAACATGCTCAGTGAAGGAAGCCAATCCAAAAAGACCACATACTATATAATTTCATGCATACAAAATGTCCAGAAAAGGCAAAAGTATAGAGCTAAAAAGTAGACTATGAGTTGCCTAGGGCTGGGAGGAGGGTGTTGGGTCAGGGGAAGAGAGTGACTGCTAATGAGAACAAGGGTTTTTATTTTTTTATTTTTTTTATTTTTGGAGAGATGAAAAGCTTCTAAAATTGTAGTCGTTGTATAACTGTGAATAGAGTAAAACCATCAAATGATACCCTTTAAAAAAAAAAAAACAACGTTTATTTTTGCGAGACAGGAAGCAGAGGAGGGGCAGAGAGAGATGGAGACACAGAATCCAAAGACGGGCTCCAGGCTCTGAGCTGTCAGCACACAGCCCAATGCGGGGCTCGAACTCACAAACCATGAGATCATGACCTGAGCCGGAGTCGGACGCTTAACCGACTGAGCCACCCGGGTGCCCCTCAAATGATACACTTTAAACAAGTGGCTTGTATTGTGTGTGAATTATGTCCTAATAAAACTATTATAACTGAAAGAACTAAGCAGTTACAGGAGGGGCCGGCCCTGGGAAGCTGGGGTCTCCCTCCCTAAAGCCTGCCTTCCCTGCCGGCTGCCTCAGCCCTGGAGGCTCCACAGCCGATGATACCCCTTCCCTCAGGACTCCCACTTCATTCCCCTCCCCACTCTACCCGGGGCTGGGAGTCACCAGGGGATGAAGTGACTTTCTATTTGGAAGTCAGAGCAATGAACAATAGCCCGGCATCAGACACTAGCCAGTGAGTCTACACAGGCGTCACGAACCAGTGTTCACCTTGGGATCTTGAGACGGTCGTCCCCACTGGGTCCCTCCTGCCTGCCACCCTTAGCCGTGCTCCCCGCCCAGCACACGTCCCTCCATCATCTGTGTGCCCTCATTCCTATCCCCTGCCCTGCCCTTCCTTCCGGGGTGCCCTCCTGCATAGCCAGTGGGAGGGACCTCCCTTCCACAGTCAATGACGGACCCTCCACCATCCGCCCTCGGTGCTCAGTCTCATCTCTGTGTTTTATTTTTTTAAATTATATATATATATATATATTTTCTTAAATAGTTTATTGTCTAGTTGGTTTCCATATAACACCCAGTGCTCATCCCCACAAGTGCCCTCCTCCATGTCCATCACCCACCGTTCCTCTCCCTCCCCACTCCCATCAGTCCTCAGTTTGTTCTTAGTATCCAAGAGTCTCTCTTGATTTGCCTCACTCCCTCTCCCCAACTATTTTTCCCCTTCTTCTTCCCCATGGTCCTCCATTAAGTTCCTCCTAATCCACCTATACGTGCAAACATAAGGTATCAGCCCTTCTCTGCCTGACTTATTTCACTCAGCATAACACCCTCAAGTTCCATCCACGTTGCTACACATGGCCAGATTTCATTCTTTCTCATTGCCATGTAGTATTCCATTGTGTAGATAAACCACATCTTCTTGATCCATTTGTCCGTTGATGGACACTTAGGCTCTTTCCATGATTTGGCTACTGTTGAGAGTGCTGCTATGAACATTAGGGTACATGGACCCCTATGTATCAGCACTCCTGTGTCCCTTGGGTAAATTCTTAGCAGTGCTATTGCTGGGTCATAGGGGAGTTCTATTGTTAATTTTTTGAGGAATCTCCATATTGTTTTCCAGAGGGGCTGCACCAGTTTACATTCCCACCAACAGTGTAGGAGGGTGCCCGTGTCTCCACATCCTCGCCAGCATCTAGAGTCTCCTGATTTGTTCATTTTAGCTACTCTGACCGGCGCGAGGTGGTATTTCAGTGTGGTTTTGATTTGTATTTCCCTGATGAGGAGGGACGCTGAGCATCGTTTCATGTGTCTGTTGGCCATCTGGATGTCCTCTTTGGAGAAGTGTCTATTCATGTCTTCTGCCCATTTCTTCACTGGATTATTTGTTTTTTGGGTGTGGAGTTTGATGAGTTCCTTATAGATATTGGGTACTAGCCTTTTATCTGATATGTCACTTGCAACTATCTTTTCCCATTCCGGTGGTTGCCTGTAAGTTTTATGCATTGTTTCTTTTGCTGTGCAGAAGCTCTTTATCTTGATGAGGTCCCAGTAGTTCATTTTTGCTCTTGATTCCCTTGTCTTTGGGGATGTGTCAAGTAAGAAATTGCTGCAGTTGAGGTCAAGGAGGTTGTTTCCTGCTTTTTCTTCTGGAGTTTCAATGGTTTCCTGTCTCACATTCAGGTCCTTTATCCATTTTGAGTTTATTTTTGTGTATGGTGTGAGAAAGTGATCTAGTTTCTTTCTCCTGCATGTTGCTGTCCAGTTCTCCCAGCACCATCTGTTAAAGAGGCTGTCTTTTTTCCATTGGATACTCTTTCCTGCTTTGTCAAAGATTAGCTGGCCATACATTTGTAGGTCTGATCCTGAGTTCTCTATTCTATTCCATTGGTCTATGTGTCTGTTTTTGTGCCAATACCATACTGTCTTGATGATGACAGATTTGTAGTAGAGGCTAAAGTCTGGGATTGTGTTGCCTCCCATTTTGGTTTTCTTCTTAAGTATTACTTTGGCTATTCGGGGTCTTTTGTGGTTCCATACAAATTTTAGGATAGTTTGTTCTAGTTTTGTGAAGAGTGCTGGTACAGTTTTGATTGGGATTGCATTGAATGTGTAGATTGCTTTGGGTAGTAATGGCATTTTCACAATATTTATTCTTCCAACCCATGAGCATGAAATGTTTTTCCATTTCTTTGTGTCTTCTTCAATTTCCTTCATAAGTTTTCTATAGTTTTCATCATACAAATCTCCTATATCTTTGATTAGGCTTATTCCTAGGTATTTGATGGTTTTTTGTGCAATTGCGAATGGGATCAGTTTCTTGATTTCTCTTTCTGTCGTATAAAAATTGTTGGTGTATAAAAATGCAGCCAATTTCTGTACGTTGATTTTGTATCCTGCAACATTGCTGAATTCATGGATCAGTTCTAGTAGGCTTCTGGTGGAGTCTGTCAGGTTTTCCAAGAGTTGATTTTTTGAAAAATAAACAAAATTGACAAACCTCTAGCCAGGCTTCTCAAAAAGAAAAGAGAGGGCATTTGACAAAATTGTGAATGAAAAAGGACTTATTACAACCAACCCCTCAGAAATACAAGCAATTATCAGGGAACACTATGAAAAATTATATGCCAACAAAGTAGACAACTTAGAAGAAATGGACAAATTCCTAAACACACACTCACTACCAAAATTCTCACGGGAAGAGATAGAAAATCTGAACAGAACCATAACTAGTGAAGAAATCAAATCAGTTATCCAAAATCTCCGAAAAAATAAGAGCCCTAGGCCAGATGGCTTCCCTGGGGAATTCTATCAGACATTTAAAACAGAATTAATATCCATTCTTCTCAAGCTATTCCAAAAAATAGAAATCGAAAGAAAACTTCCGGATTCATTTTACAAAGGCGGCATCACTTTGATTCCCAAGCCAGAGACCCAGCAAAAAAAGAGAATGACAGGCCAATATCCTTGATGAATACAGATACTTGCAAATCGAATCCAACAGCACATAAAAAGAATTATCCACCATGATCAAGTGGGATTCACTCCTGGGTTATAGGACTGATTCAATATTCGCAAATCAATCAATGTGATACATCACATTAACAAAAGAAAAGATAGAAACCATATGATCCTGTCGATAGATGCAGAAAAAACATTTGACAAAATACAGCATCCCTTCTTAATAAAGACCCTCGAAAAAGTCGGGATAGAAGGAACTTACCTAAACATCATAAAAGCCATCTATGAGAAGCCCTCAGCTAACATCATCCTCAATGGGGAAGAACTGAGAGCTTTCCCCCTGAGATCAGGAACACGACAGGGATGTCCACTCTCACCACTGTTGTTTAACATAGTGCTGGAAGTCCTAGTGTCAGCCATCAGACAACAAAAGGAAATAAAATGCATCAAAATTGGCAAGGAAGAAGTCCAACTTTCACTTTTTGCAGACGTTGTCCCTGTGTTTTATTCTTGCCTACCTCTCTGCATCCCAGCGCTCCTCCCCGAGGCGTCTGGCTCCACCTGCAGCCCCCCCCCCATGGGACAGACAGGTGCCCGGCTCTCCTTGATTCATGAAGGATGAAAGTGACAGGTGCTTGTCTGAGGTCAGTGGGGCACAAGCGGAAGAATGAGGATTCCAGCTCGGGGAGTGCAGCCCCAGCGGGCTCCTCACCGCCAGGCTCTACCCTGAGAAGCTAGATGCAGGTGGTCAGCCCTCCATGTTCGGTCAGGGGGCCTCTGAGACCCTGCCCCCACAACTAGGTGTCACATGGGTATGCCAGCCTGAGCAAGCACGGCCCTGGCCATGGGGGCCCCGCAGAGAGAGGCCGGGCAGCAGCCCAGCACCCCACGGGGTCAAAGGGGGCAGGGCTGGAGATGGCAGAAGTGAGAGCAGAGTGAGCAAATGTGTGGGTTCCCTGGGCGGCCTGGGTTACTGTTTGACGTCTGGGGAACAAGTGTCCTTCCTCTCTCTTCAGGCTTTTCCTCTTCTTGATCTTCCTCAAGAGCCTTTCATGCACAGAGGAAAATACTGGTTAAAGTCTAGAGCCCCCAGCTCCTGATTTGGGAGTCATGAGAAAAGCACCCAACGAAGACTGCCTCCCTCGCAAGCCCCTTGGAACCTCCTTCAGACAAGAGACCTGGAGACCCAGCACTTACAGGCCTGTTTAGGGATGACTCATGAAACTGCTTGGTGGACACGCCTCTCCTGGCCAACCGACATTGGAGATGAGCAAAAAAAAAAAAAAAAAAAGACATGCGCCCCTGTATACTCGTCTGTGTGTTTTCTTAACAAGGGAGATTTTTCTAGAAGGTTACAGTAACTAAAAAAGAAAATCGAGAAAACGAAAAGCAGGTGTAGTCAAACTCAATAGTCTTTTTAAGTTTCAATATTTTAGACCCTAAAATAGTGTTTTATTAGAAGGGTGCTTTCCTGGCTTTAATGAAAACTCATTAGCAGGAATTTCAAAATCTGCTCCTTTGCTTATTTTTGGTGGATAACATTGCCACGTTTAAAGATTTCTCTTGACCATGGGATGATCTTAATTTCTCGCCTTAGCTGAGTGTCTCGTTGGCCTCACCCTAGTCCCAGACCAGCTCGAGAATCTTCTGAGAGCAGAAGTGTCAGGAAGGGAAGAAAGAAAGCCAAGGCATTCATTCAACAGTGAAGTCATTTGTCCATCCGTCCGTCCATCCATCCATCTATCCATCCATCCAACATCTATTAACTCAGTGCCTACTATGTGCCAGGCACCGTTCTGGACACTTGGGATGAGAGTGAGCAAGAGAGACAAAAACCTGCCTTCATGGGCCTGCATTCTAGTGGGTGGAGACAGACATGAAACAGGGTAAATAAGGAAAGTACAGTATTAAGGACTAAGAGAAGAATAAGACAGGGAAGGGACTTGGGGGGGGGGGCGTCAGAAGGGGTGAGGTAAAGCTCTAACAGAGTGAGGAGGACCCACTGGGTCCACAGAGCAGCAAAGAGCCCACAGGGGTGTTTTGTCTAGACTTCACAGGGTTAATCTTCTTTTTTGGATTTGGATGTCTTGGACGTGTGCGATCGCTCTCTGTTCCTCCCTGGGCCCTAGGTTGCCCTACTGTCTTGCACCTATTTCGTTCCTGGCTCAGGGCCCCAAGCCATGGAGACCACCGTGTGCTCTAAATATGTCCCAGAAGCAATAGCAAGCCACAGGACAGATGGACAGGGCAAAGGACAGCCGGCCCCAAGCTGTGTGGCTGGGAAATCAGGGGCCAGTACCCCCCATCCACCCCGGGTCCTTCACAGCATGACGTCACGGCCCACAATACCACAGTGGGGACATTCCCTGAGAAGGGCTGGGGCTTAAGTTTTCCACCAACAAAGAGAAATGAGAAGTTAGAGCCAGAACTGAGTCGTGAACACTAGCGGATGTGATATCCACCAGAATAACGTCCACTTGGGCCCCTCCTGTGCTCTGGATGCCTTAGGCCTTACAACCTCTGTTTAATCCTCACTATAACTGCTAAGCAATTGTCCCACCACCGTGTCTCCATTTCCCAAGTGACAGAGCCGATGCGCAGAGAGATGAAGTGTCCGGCCCAGGGGCACTTGCAGGGAGTTGGTGAAAACGGGCCCCGATCCTCTCCACCTGCTCCAAGTGTAAGTAAGCCCATTGCTTTAAACCTTGCTGCCTGTTGAAGGGACAGAATTCCTCACCCATGCCTTTGCTATGAACACTATAGAAGGTGTGCACATGTAAAAACAACCTGCATGGACTTCTCCTTGTGGTAAATACTCTCATGAACACCCATCTCATCCGAATCTCAGAAAAACTCTGGAAGTTAGGCAGGGTCACCCCATTTTGCGAACAAGGAACCAGGTGTAGTAACATAAAGTGATGCATCCAAAGTTTCCTAGCAAAGTAGGCTGTTTAAAGCTGGGCCAGAGTCCTGTCCTGACACTGGGTCGCCTGCCCCAGGGCAGTTTTTGCAAGCACCAAGGGCGCCCGCCCCAGCCAAGCCGCCTACCCAGGACTTGTGGCCAGATCAGCAGAACGCTACCTCAGGCACGGTAAAAAGGATGCAATCCTCCAGGTAATCCTGACTCCCGCACTCACTCATGACCCGAGATACTTCAATCCTGGAATCGTTGACTGAGGCACATAATCCGAGACTGGGATGTGGCCCAGCGAGGCCCTTCCTGCTCACCAATCCATAGCACGTACACGTTTTCAGAGAAGGTCTGCCTCCCATAACGGACCCGCCAGGCTGTGTGACCTCGCGAGTTCCCTCCCAGGGTGCACGCTGAATGCAGGCCAGAGGCTGCTCGTGGCTTCCAGGATGTGTCACATACACAGGGGGATGTGGGTGTGAAGGAAAGAGGTATTGTTTCTCTAAGAGCCGAGTTATAATTTGGAGAGACCTAATAGAGGACAGATCCTAAACTAAGGTTACCGTTGACTTGGATGTAGGTTCCTGTACTAAACTTGCTTTCAAGTGTCTTAAGTTCTCATTCTGCTCGGTGGAAACGGACATTAGAAATTGTAGGCACTGAATTAAGGGGTGATTTCTGTACAAGGGCAGGGTGGGGCAGAACTCCAAAAAAATAGACATATTCTCAGTGCGAAGACTGAACTCTCTGTCAAGCTCTTGGTGAAGGAACATACTTCTGTGTGTTTCTGGGTACCAAAAAGTTTAAGACATGTATACGTGACTTAAAATCTCTTCTTACATACACTCACGCACCTGCGTTTACATTAGCGGAGAAATGTGATTACATTCTCTATTGTTCTGATTTTCGATAAAGTCCTTTTGTCCCCTTTATCTTCTGATAGGGTCCTCTCTCACTTCACTTTCTCCCATCGCCCTCTTACCACGTGGCTGTCCCTCCTCCATGCCCAGGATGACCTCGGGGCTGGCTTCTGCCACATCTCCTCCATGGTCATGTTATTGGCTCACAAACAGGATGGGGCAGAGGGTGGGGAAGGGTGGCATATTTCCTCTTTTTTAAAAAATTTTTTACAAATTTTTTATTATTTTTTTAAATGTTTGTTATTGAGACAGAGAGAAACAGAGCCTGAGTTGGAGAGGGGCAGAGAGAGAGGGAGACACAGAATCCAAAGCAGGCTCCGGGCTCTGCGCTGTCAGCACAGAGCCCGACACAGAGCTCAAACCCACGAACCGTTAGATCATGACCTGAGCCTAAGTCGGACACTTAACCGATTGAGCCACCCCATAGGTGCCCAGCATATTTCTTCTTTTTTTTTTTTAAATTATTTTTTAATGTTTTATTTATTTCTAGGAGAGAGAGAGACAGCATGAGCAGGGGAGGGTCAGAGAGAAGGAGTCACAGGCTGAAACAGGCTCCAGGCTCTGAGCTGGCAGTCAGCACAGAGCCCGACACCGGGCTCGAACCCACGAACCGCGAGATCATGACCTAAGCGAAAGTCNTGGCTCAGTTGTTTTAAGCTTTTGACTTCAGCTCAGGTCATGATCTCATGATTTGTGAGTTCCAGCCCCATGGTGGGCTCTGTGCCTGGAGCCTGCTTGGAATTCTATGTCTCTCTCTCATGCTCACGCTCTGTTTCGTTCTCTCTCTCTCTCTCTCTCAAAAATAAACATTAAAAAATTTTTTTTTTTTAATATTTTTATTTATTTCTAGGAGAGAGAGAGAGAGAGACACAGTGTGAGCAGGGGAGAGTCAGAGAGAGAGGGAGACACAGACTCTGAAACAGGCTCCAGGCTCTGAGCTGGCAGTCAGCACAGAGCCCGACACCGGGCTCGAACCCACGAACCGCGAGATCATGACCTAAGCGAAAGTCGGACGCTTAACCGACTAAGCCACCCAGGTGCCCCAACATATTTCTTCTTAAGAGTGGGCTGATTTTATACACAATTTCCTGCACTTGGCTTCCTCTCACCAGTTACCTGTGGTCATCCCCATGAATCACCTGCAATAGGTCCAATTTGTTCTTTATAATGGCTGTAGAATATTTCCTCACACGTCCTGACATATTCACCCTCTCCCCCTCTGAAGGACATTTGCTTTGCCTCTAGGTTTGGCTTCCCTCTCTAAACAACAACTTATTATACATCCTTGTGCGGCTACTCATACGTCTCATCCTGTTCTCCCCTGAACAACACGGCTTTGGGCACCGACCCCACATACAGTCAAAGTTAGTCAATTCCATGTCTAACTTTTGACTCCAAAAACTTTACTAGTAGCCTACTGTTGACCTGATACCTTACCGGTAACATAAACAATTAACAACCATTTTGTATGTTATATGCATTATACACTGTACACTTACAATGAAGTAAGCTAGAGAAAGGAAAATGTTTTTAAGAAAATCATAAGGAAGAGGAAATATGTTCATGGTGCTGTGGTGTATTTATAGAAAAAAATCTGCTTGTAAGTGGACATGCACTTTTCAAACTCGCGTTGTTCAGGATCAACTGTATTTTTATTTCTACAGTGTAGATTCCAAATCCAATGGATATGTCAAAAGGTGTATGTAATTTAAAAAAAATTTAGTGCTTATTTTTTGAGAGACAGAGTGTGAGCAGGGTAGGGGCAGAGAGAGAGGGAGACAGAATCCGAAGTAGGCTCCAGGCTATGAACTGTCAGCACAGAGCCCGGTGCAGGGCTCGAACCCACGAACCGCGAGATCATGACCTGAGCCGAAGTTGGATGCTTAACCGACTGGGCCACCAGGTGCCCTGTATATGTATTTTTAATTTTAATTTCAGAAGATGTTGCCAGATTGCTTTCCAAAGGCTATGCCACCCAAAGGCAATGATTTGAGGAAACTTTTCTTTCATTCCCACCAGAAAAAGGTATCATCACTCTTAAAATGTTGGTGATTCTGATAGAAGCAAAGAAATATCTCCTTGCAGCTTAAATTTACATTCCCTGATCGCCAGCATCTGAAAATGTATGTTTTTTGATCATCTGGAACCGCTCTTCTGTGAATTGCCTATTTGCATCCTTTGCAAATTTTCCTTCTGTTTTGTTTTTAAATAATTCATTGCTTCAATTAATTCTGCAGCTCGTCCTTCAACTTCCACTCCCTGTCCTGTTAGGCAGGACTGAAAATGCTGTAAATATTGACAGCTATTGTAAATATTGTAAATACTGAATTGCTATTGTAAGCCATTCAAAATGAACAGAGGAGATGAGAGGTGCAAAGGGCTAGGAGAAAGGTATGGGAGAAGAGGTTAGAAAACCAAAAGTAAGAGGAAGGATGAAATAAGAAAGCAGAATTCTTGAGAAGATAGAAATGATGCAGCCCTGTGGTGCTCAAATTGGCATAGGGTGAAAAAAATACAGTGAAGGAGTCAAGACTCAGGCACACGTTCAGGGGCGCGTGCCTGTGCTCGCACACACACACGTATGCACACACACACAGACACACACACAGACACACACGGAGACAAGCACATGAGCCATTCACTGAACCTTCACCACGTGCCAGTCACTGTGCTAAACGTGTTGTGTGCTGCATCTCACCCTTCGCTAGAAGGTAGATGGTACTATTATTCCCATTATGCAGATGGAAAGACAGAGGCTCACAGAAGTAGAGCGATTTGGTTAAGACTGCATTGCTCGTCAAGTGGTAGAGGCAGGACTGGGACCCCGGTCTGCCCGCCCCAAGCCCTTAGCTGGGAGATGACTGGCCTGAGAGATGCAGACGAGGCTGACCAGGTTTCTAAGCTGGGCCCGGGAGGGGTTACCCAGCAAATGGAAAGAAGTCAGAGATGTTGAAGCCTGGGTTGGGTGATTTCTTGAACTGATGTGGTCAGACGGGGCAGGTTTCAGCCCTGGAGACGATCTGAGGCCCTGCACCGGGGTGGGGGCTGGGGCTGCTGGGCTGTGTAAGCACTCAGAGGTTGAAATGACTCATCCGGGCTGATATCATCCCATATCCTTAGCTGCAGTTGTGAAGTGAGTGCCATGACCCTTGAAGCAAGTGCGCACTTAAGGAGCTATTATTGCCTCAGCCCCTGGGGAGAATGAACAGCTTTGTTACCCCGAGCTTACAAGTGCTTTGCTGCCCAGCCCTCCGCCCACGCCTCTGAGTGACAAAAACCCCTAGGACACATGAGCCAGGAGTCGCGTTGGCGAGGCCCCGCGAGGGGTGCGAGGGCAGCAGGTGCAGCGAGCAGGGGGCCCGGGGCCACCCGTGCCTCCCAGGGCAGAGGGGACTCACCGAGAAGCACCCAGCGGGTGCCGTAAAAATAGCAGCGCTTGCCTTGAAGTCGGGCACTCTGATGGAAAAGCCTTGACTCACCCAAGGAAGCAGGTCCCCTTGTGCCCCAGGTGGCTGGTGCAGCTTGTTCCCTTCTGGCCAGAATGCAGGGCATTTGGAGAACAAGCGGATGTCAAATGTGACTTATTACTAACAGCTGGGGTTTTCCAGAGCAGCCCTGAGCTAAACGCCCTCCCAAGGGATTGCCCGGCCAGGGCAGCCTCCCTGCTGTGTCTCTGGGAATCTGGGGAAAGACTATTTGGGACTGGGCCCGGTGGATGTGGGTTTGAATCTCAGCTCTTCCGTTTACAAGGCGAAGCCGCCCTCTGGCCTCTAGTTGTCCATCCTCACAGTGGAAGAGCCCCACAGATTCTTCAACATAGTTGTGGTGAACCCCAGGCGTGAAAGAGGAAGGCACCGCGCCTTTGGTGCTAGAAAAACACGGGACGGATTTTGATTTGCAGTCAACGCCATCCTGCCCTGTGGTCATTCTGGCCCCCAAGGGGAGGAGAGGAGGGCTGGAGGTGGGGGGGCAGGTCTTCGCAGGAGTCCTACAGGGTTCTGTATTCTCTCTGTGGAAACCCACCAAACCCCATGAGGTGTGTGAATGGTGACCCTTTTAGAAATAAGGCATTGGTGCTTAGAGGGTGTGAGCCATCTACTTGACATCTTACCCTTTGAACCTGACCCCCAAATCTGTGCCCTTTATATGGTACAACACCCACCGTCTTCTCAAATCTACAATTATTTTTCTTGCAGACAGACAATAGGAGAATCTCAAGGTACAAAATTGGGATGAGGTGAGTTTCAAACACAATCTCATATTCATTCAATTACTCCGCTGTTAAATCACCTCTTGGGTGACCTCTTGGTCACCACTGTCCTTTTCCTTATCTCACAGTGCCTGCACCCCCGGGCCTAGGTTGGAGAACCCTCAAACCATAAGTAGAAGAGGCCTTTGAGGCCATTCCATCCTGCTCCTCCCTCTGGAGCCAGGGAATGAACTCCAGAACATCACGTGCCCAATGTCCCCCAGAGGAGGCTAGCTGTGAGTGCCAGCTGCACCCCTTCTCGAGCCCCCTGCCCTCCTCAGGAAGCACAGTGCCTCCCCTCCCTTCCTCAACATGCTGCTCTCTCAGATTCAAGCATAAGAGACACACCATTAAGGGCAAGGACATATCATTGCATGTTCCTTTAAACTGGACAGCTGGTCTACCAGACAGCCATTTTCTTCTTCTGGATCTAGGACATCTGATTGCTAACAAAGGAATCCTTCCATAGAAGGTGGAAATAAAAACTCCTTTTGCTAAGAAGACTGGGGAGGAAGGAAGGGTGAATGCAGTCTGGGGAAATAGGATAGTGCATTGAGCTCTCCGCCCATGGTGGGGCCTCCTCTGGTCAGGCCCCCACTCCTTCTCCACACCACTGCCGGAGCCTATACTTCTAAGGGCCGACCACCTCCCCATTGCCAGCAGCCTCCTACTGAGCCTTCTTCCTCTGTGAGTGTTCACTCCAGCCCCCTCTGGCTCTCTCCTTCTCCTCCACCTCTGCCTTCTTCTAATGTTTATTTATTTTTGAGAGACAGCATAGCCAGGGAGGGGCAGAGAGACAGACAGACAAGATCCGAAGCAGGCTCTGTACTGACAGGGCTTGAACTCACAAACCATGAGATCATGACCTGAGCCAATGTTGGCCACTAACCGACAGAGCTACCCAGGCCCCCCTCCTTATCCTCCTGATATTGGGCTCCTGTGTCCTGTACTTTCCTGAGGTCTTAAGCCTCCTCTTCTTTATTTGAGGCCACGCTGCATCACAGTGCAAGAGTTCGCTCAGCAACCTGCCACATTGGGTTTTAAAACCAATTCTTCCACTAGCTGGGCATGTGATTCTTGGCAGCTTGGTCTCTGGACCCACCTAGTCATCTGTAAATGGGGAGACTAATATGTTTGGGGCAGGCCTCGTGTCAGAATCAACCCAATGGTGCCCCTCAAGGGTCTTTGCACATTGTAAGGGCACGACAGATGGCCCCTTTCTTCCAGCACATTGCTTGTCTTCCGCTCCTGCTGAGACTAGCCCCGGTGCCCCAGGGGTCTGCCCGGGTGGTGCCAAGTAGAAGATGTCTTTCTGTGACCCAGAGGTCTGTCCTGGCACTTGCAGCCCCTCTCTGCCCCCACAGGTGGCAAAGGGACCCTGCAGCAGCCGGGTTTGATGGCCCCTCCTGCGTCTGGAGCCACAGTGGGCATGCCTCCAGAGCCATCATCATTCCCAGGGCGCGACTATTCATTATAGCCCACAGAGGCCCACAGAGTTCCCAGAGGAAAGAATAACAGAGTGGAAAGGAAATGTGCCTTGGGAACTTGGGTTCAACTTTTTGCAGTGTCGCTAACTAGCCCCGTGTCCTTGGGCAGGTCATTCAGGTTCTCTCTGATTCAGCTAGAATTTCAATGAGAAATTCCTCCCCACACTCCTCCCCCAGCCACACTTTTCTTCAACAAACATAGGTTGGACATCTAGGCCCTAGGGATATGAAAGGGAACGGAAGCTGGTGAAACCCTTCCATGAGAGCGTCGTGGCCCCCAGCATCTGATGATGTGTCTGTCAGATGAATAAATGCGAAAGTCTGCCCCTGAAGACGGGTTCTTGGTGCCAGAGTCTGACGGTGACCTTGTTGGGGGGTGGGGGGTCACGGTGTGCTTTTTGATGAGGTTGTGACTGAACCAGGATCAAAGGACAAGGAGGCAGACACTGCCCACGCAAGGTGGAAGGGATCTATCTCCAGGCAGAGGACAGGGTCTGGAAAGACCCCGGAGTAGGAGGGAACAAAGGTGGGGAGGAATCAGGACGGCACTGGGAAGGGCGGCTGCAGGGCTGGGTTTTGCCTTCAGTCTCCTATGAACCCTGAGATAGTTTTAAGAAGACGGGATGGCCAATTCACAGGCGGCCGATGGAGGAATGAATGAGTCTGTCAGCACCTCATCTCCCCATCCATTTATCAGATTAATGTAATAGTCGCTTAGCAAGCGCTTGAAGACTGCAGAACACAACAGAAGATGCTTTGGTAAAGGGCATTTTGATACACAGAATGGATGGAAAAAATCTGGAAAGTGAGGTGACATCCCAGAGTTTGGCCCCAGGTGGTGTGTCACAGTGGGGCCCCTGGGTCCCTTCCGGGGAGCTCAGGGCACCAGGCACCTGGCATCAGAAGGGGGTCAAGACAGGGGTCCTGGTGAAGAAAGGGAGAGTCTTCTCGTGTCTTTAACACCTAAGGTAGCATGGTGACTTCATAATCAGGGTCGTGGCTAGCCATTCCTGAATATATTATGGGTAGAAAAAGAAAAACCTGGTGATTGTTTGGGGCTTTTACTAAACCAATGGGGGCAGCCTGTTCTTGACAAGGAAAAATGTGTTATGCCCGTAATCAATATGTGGCTCACGAAGACATTTTCTGTCTATGCAGTCTGACTTTCGACTATCTGAGGGAATTAAATCCAGATCTGCCTGCCTGCCTGACCACAGCTGTTAATTGCATGGGGTAGATGCTTGCCGTCAGACCACAGGCAAGTTGCTTAGGGACGGGGGAGTCCTGGTGTCTGCATTATGAGTTGGGAATAATGATATCTACTTCACTGGGTCAGATGGGAGAATGTAGACACCATGTTCAGCATGGTATCCAGTCCTGTGGCAGTAGGTATACTTTCGACAATGATTCTGTTATGTGTGATATAGCTGTAAAGGGATCAGGAAGGCAACGTAATCAACAGCAAGGCGGGCAATAAGAGACCATAGGGGATGGTGGGGAGTGTGACAAACTGGAGACTCCTTGCCTGTCCAAAGGGGACAGCAGGTCCTCAGCCTCAGCCATTGGCTGCTGCCCAAGCACTCAGAACAAATGTGATCTGCCCTTCCCAGAAACGCTGGGAATCCTAGTTTATGACTTTGGCGCTCAATTGAAAGAAAAACCCACAAACAAGAACAACAAACAAAGTTAACAACATTGGGGGACCCACAAAACAGGTCCTGGAGCACAGCTGGACAGCAGGAAGTTAAACAAAGTTTCACAAAGGCAGGGTGTTCTCAGGAGTCCGATCTGCCCCATGGATAAGACTCAAACAGCACCTAAAGGGCCATGAAGGCAGCTCAGAGTCCTCGCTCCTCAGCCGACGGGGGGAGATGTGGCATTGTGAACCACGGAAACACCAGCCTCCCTCGGGGAGGATTTGGAGGAGGACAACTCTTGCTGACCTGCATGCACCACCAGGGCAGTTGCTCAATGACAATGCAGCAGTTTACATACACTTCCAGCCGGAGAAGTGAACTCCCAGGGAACCTACGGGTGTTTCTGGAGTCCCTCCAGGAGGCAGCGAGTCCGCCAATGTCCACTTGGGGTCTCTCTCGTACAACTGATGGCAGCGCCACACGCGATTCTAGCGCCTGGACTCCACAGAAAGGCAAGGTCAGTCCCGGCCTCAGTGGAAGAGTTGCCGTGCCCTTCACCGTGATGGGACTGTCCTTAAATGTTTACAGAAGCTGAACTTGGACCTTAAGGGACAGCCGTCCTGCCAGCCAGGCGGCCTGTCTAAGTCATATTTCCTGTGTAAGGAAAGCCCTTGGAGATTTCTCTGCCCACTAGGATCTCAGGATGATCTTAAGAGTTTGTGTTAGGTCGGTTCTGTTGCTCTCATGCCCAGTTTCTCTCAGATGCTGGCACTGAGGGACCTGCCCTCCCCTTCCCCGATAGACCTGAACAAGAAGTATATTCCTGGGGCGTCTGGGGGGCTCAGTCAGTTAAGGGTCTGACTCTTCATTTTGCCTCAGGTATTGATCTTGCGGTTCGTGGGTGTGAGCCCCGTGTTCGTTGGGTTCTGTGCTAACAGCAGGGAACCTGCTTGGGATCCTGTCTCCCTCTCTTCCTGCCCCTCCCCTACTTGCCCTCTGTCTCTCTCTCTCAAAATAAATAAACTTAAATTTTAAAAAAGTATATTCCAGGCTTCAGGGAGTGCCCTGTTAGGAGTAGCTTTATCTGGTCAAAACTCTGTAGCTGAGAGGTCAAAGATCTGGGTTTGGCTTCTGGTTCTGCCATTTATTAGCCAGAGGACCAGTTTCCTTATCTGTACAATGGGCCTAACGTTAATCTGGAAAAACTGTTTCAACTACTAAATAGGAGTGCATGTGACACATTTTCAAAACTGAGTCATTTACATGCTTGCGTTAGGGTAAGAGCTGGCTAATGTTCCCTGGAAAGGGCCACACTGTGTATATTCCAGGCTTTGTTGACTTTACAGCCCCATTACAGCAACTCCGTTCTGCTGTCTTGGCTGAAAGCCGCCCCGGAGGAGACAGAAACAAACTAGCAGGGCCGGGTTTCAATAAAACTTTATTCTACAAAAACAGGCGGTGGGCTGGATGCGGCCCGTGGGCGGGACTTTCCCCACCCTTTCAGCCTGTTTTTTGTATGGACTGTTAGCTAAGACTGGCTTTTATATTTCTGAAGGGTCTTAAGGAACCAACAGAGAAAAATAGGTGACAGTGGCCAGATGGTGGGTGGCTTACAAGGACTACAGCAGGTGCCATCTGGCTCTTTATAGAAGTTGGCTGGACCCTGCTCCTGAACATCTCGGGCATGTCTTACCCAGGAGCCAGCAGCTCAGCTCGCTGCTGGGTGTGGGGTGGCCTGGCTGCTAAGTCATAACACGGCCATCAGAAGACCCGGTGGCCCGTGGGACCATCGCTGTCGCAGGGCTGCTGGCCAGAGGGGACACGTGGCTTCCCAGTTCTCTTTTCAGATGCCTCTTTTGGACGGACCATTTGAAAGAAGATCAGAAAGGATTCCGTCCGAAAAGGAATCACGTGCAATGGGGTTTTCATCTCCTGAAATGCTTCCAGCGCACAGGGTCGGGTACGACTCCAAGTTGTTTCTGGACTTCTGCGTGCCCTGGGGAGCCAGGGGATCAGACACAGAGGCCAGAGAAGGAGTGTAGTCAGGCCGGAGACCCGCTTGGAGCCAACAGACTTCTTCTTTGTTCTGGATTCAGTCACACAAATGAACAGAGGCAGTGGCCACCGGGCCCAGAACAATAGTCCACAGAGAAAAGAGAAAGAAGACCTGGCGGAGGGATGTGCATTGCGTCCGTGAAATCATGGTGCAGGATGCTTTCTACGGAGAAGCCCTTCTACGGAGGAGCTGGGTCACCAGTTAGGTAACTGCAGTAACGCAGGAGAGAGAGGCTTCCTTTACTGCCCCCCCGCACCCCCCCTGCCCCTCTGAGCCCCTGGCTGGGGCTGGAAATCAAACTCACAAAGGCGATCAACAGGACAAAAACCCGCACAAGAGAACGGGGACCCAAAGTCGTGACCAGAGCAGGAAGCTTTAGACAAAGAAACAGTACTGCTTGAAGAATGGACAAGACCAAGGGTCTGGGCCATGGGTAGTCAGTGGTGAGGGGAAAACAAGGGTTGTGTATACGGCCTTCTCAGCTCCCAAGTCCATCACCAGTGACGGCTTCCTGCCTTTGGGTGCCTTTCACATGGCAGATTTTATCTCCTGCTTTCAGGACAAAAAGAGTCAGGGAAGCTTTTTGGCATCAGCTGTTTCTTAGATGCCTTTTACTAAAACAATAAGCCAAGGTGGCAAATCTTGGGGTGACATGTTCTGCTCCCCTTTGACAGTCATACAAGGCTGTAAAAGCAGCGGGGCCTATCCTGGGGAAGGCCTGGAGTCCCCCCCCCCAACCCCCGCCCCTTGGGCTCCTGCTCTTTCCTCTCAGCGGGCTCTCTGAGATTCTACTCTGGAACCCCAGGGTGCCCGGTCGCGCAGTTTGGGAACCGCTGGGACGGACGATCCCTACGGGCACTTCTGGCCTGTGACCCTGCTGGCCAGGCTGTCAGAGGTGCAGCCCAGATCCCGCAAGAGCCTGTCCGGCTTCTGTTTTCCGCCTTGGAACTGGACGGTTTTCAGGGTCCAGAAAGGGGAGGGAGTTTTTTAAAACGAATTCACCTCGCGTGTACAGTAGGCAGCCAGCCCCGGGCAGGGCTGGTAGAAAGCACCTGCCCCAGGGAACTCACCGCCTGGCGCGGGAACTAGGAAGTCACAGCAGTGACAAAAGGAGTCTGTGCCCGCCCGCCACCCCGGCCGGGAGTTGTTTCTGTGTGCCCTGGGCCAGCGGTTCCCAAAGCAGGCTGGCCATGAGAGCACCTGAGAGCCTTAGCCCACACAGGCTTCCAGAAGGTTCCCCCGTAGGTTCCTCAGTGTCCTCCTCAGCATCTCAGAGCCTCTCTGGGCTGAGCTAGTAGTCTGTGAAGCCACTCAGCACCCTGAAGTACCCCCAGGACCCAACCAATGTGGAGGCAGATATTCTCACAGCGGGGAGCCCTCACCCGAGAAACAACTAGCGGGTGAGGCTGGCTGAACACGTGGGGCCTGCAAGTCCATCCCGAATCTGAAGACAGACATTTCCAAACAGAGAGAGAGAGAGAGAGAAAAGAAGAAGAAGAAGAAGAAGAAGAAGAAGAAGAAGAAGAAGAAGAAGAAGAAGAAGAAGAAGGAGAAGAAGGAGAAGAAGAAGAGGGAGGGGAAGAGAGAAGGCATCGTATGTAAGTGGATGGTAATTTTCTCACAATTGCCAGGAAGGAAAAAAAAACACACACACACAAACATATCAACAAAACCAGACTGAGAGCCGCCAGCTAAAAAGATTCCTCTGAGTCAGACTTCTTTCCTGGAGGCGGTGAACTTTATCCTCCGGCAGCCATTAATCTAATATTAAGGCCCTTAACCTTCTTAATTGTTCTCTTTCAGCATCGGCTGGGTTCATATTAACCTTTCGGTCTTTCCCATAATGCAGTTACCTCCAAGTCCAGCCAGGCCCGCCCCAGGAGCGGCCGCTGGCCGGGTGCCTTCCCCTCCCGAGCTGCGTGTCCCCGTGCCGAGTCCTCTGCGCCCTGCCTGCGATCTTCCCTGTTGTGCCGGGAAGGAGCCCAGCATGTGGCCGGCCAGTGGTAGCCCCTGTGACTTCCGACAGAGGCTGTCCGTGGGCCAGCACAGCCCCCCGCCTGTGTGGCCTGGTATTTGCGCTCCGTTTTCCTTCTCTCCTGGGAAGAACTGGTGGAAATGAACTTGTGTCCCAGGGAAACACAGAGCATCCCTCCCAGATGCTGAAGGAACACTTGGGAGTCGCCCTGTGCTTATGTTGGGCTCCCCACCGTGCCCCATGGAGGTTCCTCATGGAGGGAGGGGGGAGGGCCGATGGCTTCTGCACCTCCCGAAAAGGCCAGCTCCCAAAGTGCCCCTCCCATGACCGGCCACCTGGCCCAAGTTCGAGTTCCGATCTCTCCTCTGAGCAGCGTGTCCATTTTGGGAAGGCCCTCAACTCCTTGGATGATTAATGAATAGGTGGAAGGAGTGAGGACTGTGGGGAGGGACTTTTGTCACACAGGAGAGGCCACTGGGGCACTTTCTTTCCTACGGTCAGGGCCGAGCTGCAGAGAATCTCAACATTCACTTTGCAAACCCTTATTCTGTGGGGAACAGAGGCCCTTCTCCCAGCTACTCTGGACCCAAGCCCATTCTTCCCGGCCCTCCTGCCTGGGGACGGGGGAGGGGGGAGGGGGGGCTCCAGGTTTGGGGTTTGTCTTGGGCTTTTGCTTGGTGAGGACACCCTCGGGCGTTGGGGTGGGGAAAAGGCAAGCCCCTCCCACATCCAGGTCTTTGCTGTCACTGCGCCTGTACACTCAGAGCCCACAACTTGACCCCACACCAGAACCGTTCTCCAGGCATGGCACCCCTTCCATGAGTGAACTGGGCCCTGGGCTCCGTGTTGGGGAGCTGAGCTCCCGCCCTTGGGCCCCTGGTATCCTCTGAGCAGCCCTGCCTACGGAGAGAGTCCTTCCAGGCCTTCTCCAGTGTGGATTCTGCCCCGGAGACACCAGCCTTCCTGCCCCTTTCTTCCCTGAGCAGGATGCCTCTCTGAGTAGTTCCGCCTCAGGGGACCGGAGGACAGATCCCACGGAACAGTGGCTCGGCCACCCAAGCCAACATCGCTTCCTTCACCATGCGGCCCAGCCCAGCTCTGCCTACAAACACACAGCGAGAGGGTGTCCCCCAGCTCTGCACTCCTAGGCCCCGGAGGCAGGGAAGGCCCCCAGCCCACACCTCGTGCTGGCAGGCTTAACCTTGGCCTCAGAAGCACCCTGGAAGAGATCCAGTTTCTCCTAGCCATGAGGAGCTGCCATTAGGGTGCACAGTCAAGCACCGCTTCATGTGAAAATATGGAGGCCTGAGGCCATGTTAGCATAAGGGGGTCATGGGCCCTGGAGGCATACCTTTCCCTAGATTTGTCACAGCTGACAGGCACGTGGGGCTAAGCAAATCAAATCAAAACCAAACAAAACAAACAAAAACTCCAAAAACCCAAAACGGTTTTGAAACATAAACACGATTTAATAACCACAAAAATTAAACACTTCTAAATAACAAGGCACTCTCTTTTCATTTTTCTCTTCTCATCTGAGGGTATTTTATACAACTGAAGCTTTAGTTTTTTTCCTTTTATTACATTCCCAAAGGTTCAAAACGATATCCAGAGCCGTCCAGTTTTCCTATCACCCCAGACTTACTGATCTCAAGAAGTGAGACTGAGCAAGTTTAATTGGCCTCATCTGGGGGGCTGAGTCGGGTGGCTGTCGGAGCCAGGGAGCAGCGTCCCCCAGGGACCTGTGGTTGGCGGGGCCCAGCCGGGGATCTGTGTGCGAGGAACGACCAACTGGCCCAGGTGTGTTCTCATGGGGCCCGGATACTGTTGGGAAGGTGAAGTGAAGGAGCCTGATTGGCGGGGAGGGGAGCGGGGGGTGGGGGGGGGGAGGAAGAAGCATCCCAAGGTGAGAAACAAAGCAGGTGCTCCTACTCAAATGAATTAAGTGCAGACTCCTGAGGTGCGGGGAGGGGGTGGGCTTGACTGGAGAAGGGATTAGCTAGGGGTGGTTCATCTAGGTGGGGAGCCAGGCTGCAAGCTCTACACTGAAGGTGGAGGCAGCCGAGAGAAAGCAGGGGAAGGTCTTCATGTTTGTGTGGGGCGGTTAGTTGTGGGGGCAGGGGTGTGGATAAATGAGCTCTCTCTCTCTCTTTCAAGCACACACACACACACACACACACACATATACACACACAGAATTTTGAGGAGGAGGAGCAGAGGGACCAAGCTGGCCCAGAGAAATCAGTCCGTACTCTAAAAAGCCAGACTCAGGATATTGCGACACCTCCTCCCACCCCTCCCCCCGCCCCCCTGCCTGTCTCAAGTTCAGGCTGCCTGAGGTGGTACAGTCATTTCCATAGCAACCAACCATTCTGTCGCTGAATAGACTCTGACTCCAGGTGGGTTATGAATAGAAAGGTGCACAAGAAACTGCCAAGCGACAGGGATCTCGTTCTCCAGCAAGCGCCCCTGCTCATGAAGGGAAGGTGCGGGCTCGAGGAGAAACGGAGCAGGGATGAGCAGGGGCTGCGTTGTGCAGGAGGCAGCAGCTGTTTGCCCAGCACAACAGTCGTGATCTAATAGGTTGGACAGGCATGATGCGGGCGAGGCCAGCCTGGGCAGCCTCTGTCAGCCTGCAGACGGAGGCCCCAGCAGGCTGGGCATGCACAATGCCAGGTTTGTGAGCTGTAAAGGGGGTGCCTTCGACGGGCGCCCTCAATCGTGTACGTAGTCCCGACGCTTGCTGCACGGCGGCTCATCACAGGACCCTGGCTCTCCAGCGTGTGCGGGCGTGAGTTCTCTCTAGGAGGACTCATCCGCTATTAGACGTTCCTAACCCAAAGCCAAGCCTTGCTAATTAGAAATAACTGGGGGGGAAAGTAGGTCTGAGTTACCAGGTATCTTACTTAGAAGCAAAGCATCATTTGTTCTAAAGGCATGAGCACCACAATGCCTTTGTCAGGCAGCCAGGTGGGCCTGAGTCTGCTCTGTACACCGCATGGCTGAGGACAAGCCCCTCCCTTGCCTGTCCTGGTCCTCGTCTCGTAGAGGAGGTGGTGGACTTCATGACCTCCAGATGCAATGCTCAGTCTAGTCCTTGTTCCCAAGTGCTGCCTACTGCAGAGGCTGGCTCTATGTGAGCCGCCTTGAAGCACCAGGTTGATTTGACATGCTGAGTGTTTTCCTAGAGCAGAATCAAGGCCATGTGCTCATCTGCCATTTGGCTCCGCCTTCGATTAACATCGATGACTATGTGGCAGTCACGGGGTCAGGCATCTGGAACCAAGGTAAGAGGTGATGGTGGCTGGGGCCTCACAGCCGCGTGGGGAGACGAGCGGGCGCATGCTCAGACCCATGGGGTGCGGGCTGGCATCCACCTGCGGACGAGCACAGCCAGGCCTGGGGAAGGGTAGCTCTGGATATCCCTGCAGAACTTTCTCCACACCCTGGGCACAGCAGGAGGCAGCCTCGGGGAGGAAGGCAAGCTGCCTGCAGGGGCCATGCTAGGGAGACCTCCAAATGACCCGGGGACCTCCGGGTGGCAGGAAGGATGAGGTTGAGAGCCAACAGGCCATGCCAATGTGGGTGCTCTGACATCTTCATTCTTCTCAAAGAGCTGGAAACAGACCCCTCAGAGACGAAAGGCAGTAAGTTACAGGAAAAGAAAATAGGCAGAGTCCCAGAAGAAAGAGAGCAAGATCTGAGCAGATGTGGCCCTACAGGAGACTCAAGGTGTTGCTGGTGGCCAAACTAGTTAGGCCATCATCACTGCGGCCCTGGGGAGGTGTGGGGAGTGGGCACCCAGGCTTGGAGAAAGATAGAGGGAACAGGTAAGCCTGTCAGAAAGCATCCCGACCCTCCCCCCCACTCCCCCACCCCCCCCACCCCCCGCCCAGAACTGACAGAGAGATGGCTGAAGGCGTGGATTTAGTGCAGGGCAATGGTGGTCTACGCGGAAACCCACAGAAAGACAGGCGGGGTGGGGGGGAGCATTACACACTGAGGTGCGAAATCAGAGACTCACATAGCTTCTCCCTAAAACCCCATCAGTTAATCATTCAGCACATGTTTGCCAGCACCTGCTTGGTATTGTCCGGTATGCGAAGCATTCTTGGGGCTCGAGACCTTGGCCATGCCAAGTACTCGCATCAAGTACCCTGGCAGTTTACACGTGCACCTGCCAGTCTGTGTGGGCTGAGCTATATTCTGTGAGGGCTAAGCAAGGGCACAGGCAGAGTCATGCGAGGGAAAAAGCTGTCTCCCGGGATTGCTGGCTTGGGAAGTCTTCACAGGAAAATGGAAATTGCGAGGGTGTTGAAGGGTATATAGATGGAGAGGAAGAGGTGGGAACAAAAGATGTGTTTGGGAGGGAGGCTGGGGAGAGGCCAAGCTTGCAGAAGTGTCCTGCCACCAGGTGGCGCTCATCTCAGAGGAGGGCTGGGCACCAGCTGGGGACGGGGGACGTTTGTGGACATTGGACGTACCCTTGGGGTTTGAGTTCTGGGTGCTCTCTTAGCTGGCTGGGCCTGGCCAGGCTCCTTACATTCCACGTGCCTAAATTTCCTCTTCTGTAAATGGGTAAAGGGAATAATGATTCTTTTGACCGTGACAAGGGGCAAAGCACTGGTAATTAGGAATGCTGGTCCCTTCCCTTCCTGGCCTGTAGAGAAGGCCCCATTTGAGACCTGAGGGGAGTGAATATTCCAGAAGTCCTCTGACTGCCCTTGTGGGAGTAAATACACAGACTGATTAGTGGGGAAAAATGTTCTCTTCCAGCCTGTGGGGTGAGTCGACCATGCATGCTGGTCTCCGGATGTTTGACTTCCTGAATCTTCCCCAAACAATGCCATCTCTGTCTTGGCACCTCCGGCGGTCCCATGAGAGCTAGGTTCTTGTCACATGCCCCTTTCCTGGAGTGAGTCACCAGAGAATTGGACTGTCGTTATAACCTTCACCCGCTCAGGGAGGTGAAAGTGGATTGGAATGAACACAAACACAGTACGACTTGGTGCTTAATGTTCCTTTCCATCAACATTTTGCCCCGGGGCTTTCACCTTGCCACTAAAAAAAAAAAAAAAAAAAACCAGGCTCACATAATGAATGAGATAAACTGAGTGACACCCTTGTAATCCACAAACAAAGGGCTTTTCAGTCACCCGAGGTCCGAAGTCTTATCTATTGCAATAAAATCTGGCCAGTTACACACGCTGGAGGGAGAGCAGGTGATCCCAGCCAGGATCCTCAGCCCCAGCAGAATATACCAAGAGCCATGTTGAGACTTCCCCAAGGGAAAAAGGTGACAAACGAACAGAGAGGGAGGCAATTGAAGTAACTGCTGGAATGACATCTAGACTTTGAACTTGGAAAATTGAATGCAGGTCTTCCCTTTGTACGAATGTAGAATCATTTCACAGTGGCAAGCATGAAGCCAACGTGCAAATCCACATGTAACTCCATGGCCTTTATACTTCCCCGGATGTGATGTGAGCTGGGGAGCAATGGTATGTTTAACATGGGCCACTCGTGGGGGTGGGGCCGAAAAACAGGAGGCCAGGAGTCAGGACCGTCCACGTGCCACCGAGACTCTGGTCACATGACCTTGGGCAGACCCCCTGCTTCCCTGGGACTGAGGTTCCCCGGGTGAAAGATGAATGGTTTGTCTAGATAATTTAAAGTTTCCTTTAAACCTTCTGCCCCCGCACCCGCCCAGAGGCTTTGATTTTCATGGCTGCTCACACTTTGAGCTTTAACAGAAGTGGGGGATGGCATCGATCCTTACCAGTCCCACGTATCACCCCATATGGTTCCTCAAACACAGTCCAGTGGGGCAGAAGGGGCTCTTCTTTTATGGGATTTCTGGACCTACGTTTGTATATTCCAGCAGAGCCCAAATGTCTGCTCCCGGGGCGGGGGGGGGGGGGGCTTTCAACTGTCACCTGGCTTTCTGACTTGCCGAAGGCTCACGGATCATTCCATGAGCTATTCAAGCGCCGGGAAAGCCCAGCAGAAACATACGGCACTCGCAGGGCGGTGAGAGCAGTCCCGGCTGGGCTAAGGCTTCAGGGAGGAGGAGGACTCTGACCTGGGAGCTACACGAGGGGCAGGATGGGACAGTGTGTGAGTGAACACAGTGGCCGAGGACACAAGTCCTCCTCAGGAGTGGCAAACGGCCCTCTCTTGCTGGAGCGTCAGGCAGATGAGGGAGGTGAGCTTGGACGCCCAGGCAGAGGCTAGCTCCTAGAACGTCCGCAGAACTCCAGGGAATTTGGACTTTGGGGTGGGACGTGGGACTTGATGGGCGTTCCTGAGCAGACATTTGTCTAGGTGGGACTTGTGTCTGGAAGAGGAATCTGCCAGCAGGATGGATGGAAGGGGAGCCAGACGGGGCAGAAGGGACAATGAGGGGGTCATTTCCATAACCCAGATTGGTGGGCATGGAGGTCTGAGCTGCAGTGGGGAGACCAGGGTTGGAAAGGAAGGGGTCTTTGGAAAGGAGAGGTAGAGGCAATGGAGTGGGACTCTGTGCCTAATGGGATGCAGGGGCAAAGTCACACCGAGGCAGAGAGAGTGTTGCAGAGGAAATCTGGCCCCCTGCATAGGCAGGTCTCACAGGACAGGCCATCCTGGGGGGTGTAGACATCATGCAGGCGTGCCCAGAGTTCAAGAAGTGAACAGCTTAAGGAAAGCGAGGACGGCGGTAGTGACCGTGGGCTGTGCGTCTGCTATCTTGCAAATAGCACCCCTACTTTTCAGCCAGCCGCATGCCTCCTACCCCCTACTCTGAACAAAGACACTCTCTTAGGTCCAAGAATCTTCACCCGGCTAGTCAATTAGTAATCAGTAGAGTCAGACTTTTAGGAAACAGTTTTCCTGCTGGTTAGAAGGTAATATGACTTTAAGAGGATTTAGGGCTTGTAGCTACAAGCAGATTTGAGTCCTGCCTTGTCTGTACCTACGCACTGGATGTCTTGTGTGTGTGTGTGTGTGTGTCCGACTTATTTCTTTTATAACTGGAAATGTGTACCTCTTAATCCCCATGTTCGGGTGTGGGGGTAATCTACATACTGGACATTTTAACTGGCCAGGAACTCGTTTACAGGAAAATTGTTTGCTTCTGTAGATGTCTACTGTTTACATCCTTAATGCTTCTACATTCAAGGAGCTGCTGTAGCACTTTCTGTGTTCTAGAAGATACTTTGTTCATTGCACTGATCGCAGGCAGGTGACAGGCACAGTGAGTGGCCAATAGGAAGCTGATGTCAAAGTGTAGCTGCTGGGGAGCACAGAGGAACCAACCCTGGGAAGGACACCTCAAGGTGAAATTGGTTTCAGGAGCCCTACCTGCTGAGATCGTGATTCTAATCCATCACTGGTCATGGTTAACACACGTTGAGCGCTTAATCTGTGCCTGGCAACGTTCTAAGATTTAAACGCACGCCTCACAACCCCATTGGAGAAGGCGGCTACTATTAACCGCACCTGCCGACGGGGAAGCTGGGAATTCAAACGTGGGGCTCATTGTCACAGAGTTAGCAAACCCCGAGCTGTCCCCCGAACCCAGCTGTTTCTGATGCAGGGCCCTTGACTGGGGGCCGTTCCAAGGGAGTTAAAAAAAAAGTGTCTTCCCCACAAATTCCCTTTTCGGTGAACGTATCTATTCTCTGCGAAGTTGAGTCCATCCTTGGTGGTTTATTTGAGAAAATCCGTGCGCACAGGCTGCTTCCCCGCTCCTGGGATACCGTATTTGAAGTTAGATAGGAGTTTTGGAGGGGCGGGGAGGGGATGCTGGGGCGGTGGGATGGAGAGACCTCTCATTGGTAGCATTTGACAAATTTCCGTGGTGAAAAGGCCGCCACCACGACCGATTTGAAGCTGCCATTGCAGCTTGTAAAGTCCTTGAATATTTAATAATCGGCTCTCATTCCAGCCCAGCACTGGGACCCACAGGATCACATCAGAGCTAAAGGGTCCCCTTGCTGGCTTGGCATGTGAGGAGCACATGGTGGTGTCAAGTGCAGGCACTGGAGACTTCCGGTGCTCTTCCAGACGGGCCTTTGAGGGGGTCCCCAGCTGTTCCCCACTAGAGGTCTGGCCCCGGGCGCTCTGGGAGGCAGGGCAGGCCCCGCCCCGTGCTCAGCAGTCGCTGTGGGTCCCCAGGTCCTCCACTCGCCAGCAGGTGGCAGCACGCTCGCACGCAACCCCCGCGGCGAAGCAAAATGAGGGGCCTTTTGTTCTGAGCCCGAGGCGGTGTCACGAAGAGAAAGGCCCAGAGGGGCAAGCTAATCAGCCTGTCCTCAGCTGACCCGCGCCGACAGGGCCCGTGGACGAGCTCCCGCAGCTTGATCTCATGAAAGCAACCTTGGCAAACAAGAGCCGGCCCCCAGCTCCCGCCCGCCAGCGGCCCATCCTCCGGCCTCAGGCCCGGGCCAGCGGGCGCCATGGAAATGGGCCCGGGGCCTTTCAGGAGCCGAGCCAGGTGCCAAGAGTCTGTTCCCAGTTCTGAGGAGGGAAACTCTTGACTCCTACCTGCTACTCCTACACACAAGCCTGTGCTGCTCCTCCTCCTGGGGGCCCTGCCCCTCCTGGGGGGGAGGGGGGAGTCCCGGGTGGCGGCCGAGGCCTGGGTCCTGGGAACCATCCCCTGTCCTGGTCGGAGTGCCCGCCTGGCGCACAGTAGGTGCCTTCTGCATGGATATCGCTGCAGATGGCGGTGCTGAAGGAGGGGGCAAAGCACAAGGCACGTGGGATCACGGGCCTGACCCAGTCCGACAGGCGGGATTGGATTTCCTTCATTTACCAAACCTGCTCCCTTTGCTTCGCGTCAGAGGTAAGGGCCAGAATAGGTGAGGGGGAAACTGAGGCAGTCCTTCTCCCTCTCACCTTCCATCTTTGGTCTCCCTCCTGCTTTCCTTCCCTCACACCTGCCACTTGTGGGTGCCACCCTGCCCGTAGTCCGGGGCTCTCCCAGAGTCCCGCGGCAGAGAACTCCATGTTCCGGGGCAGGCTGGGGCTGCTTATGGGGGAAGGGGGTGGGGGTGAGGCGGGCGGAGGCACCAGCAGGGTAGAACTGTCCAAAGCAGCCCTCAGCCTGCTCCCCAGCTCCAAGCAGAAACATGCGTTCCCTTCTCCTCCTGCAGCACGAGCCCCCTTGGACGTGGCTTGTCTGCTTGCTCAGCCGCTGTTGAATCCTCAGATGGTCCCCTTCTCGGCCAAGTGCTTAGCTCTGGAGAGGTGGGCTCAGCAAACACGCACTTGCAGTGTGGCTTGAATCAGGGAGAGATCTTTGCTTCAACCAATATAGGTAATTGACAAACTCTCCTCCCTGCTCTGGGCTTTGGGACAAAGAGCTGACCTCCCCCTGTGGCCCCTAAGTTCTGCACAGGTGGGTCCTCAAGGACTCTCCCACGCAATCCTGTGGCCGTCCTCCCGAGCGCTTACTGTGGTGCTCACCCTGGCCTTCCACCAGGCCCTGGAGATGCCATGGTCTTTCGTGCCTCGCAGTCTCCACCTTCCCCTCTATGTGGGTGGGAAGAGGAATGGGATCTGGCTCTGGTGGGCTGGTCCCATGCACCACGTGAGAAGGTCAGATTTAATCCTTGACCCTTTGAAGGAGGAGAAGGAATCCCATCATCCGTTGGGAAGCAGGTATGGACGTAAGAATACTTTCAGTGCGGCGGGTATCTCTGGCAATCCTGTTAGGAAGAGGCTGTTGGTGCTTAGAAATCTAGACATCTCACGAGCTTTGTGTCTCAAGTTTTTGAAGAACTCACCACTCCTCCTGTTACGACCCATCATATTTCACGGGTTCATATTTACATCCCACTAGTAACAAATTAATGCAGCCATCTTCTGGCTAAAAATTGACTACGCAGGTGGAAAATCCTGCTGACTCGCGTTTTCCAACCAACATTTGGATGTGCTAGAGCCTACATTCATCCTACAATCTCAATAGAGCTTCTTAGGAGTTTGGTGATTCATATTTGTGGGCACAATCTTCCACTTAGAGAACAAAGACCAGGAGTCTGGGCTATTTGCAGCCACTAGATAACGGTCCATGAATATGGAATTTATTGGAGAAATGCTGAGTCTGTGACATGGACTTTTCCAGGTAAACCAAATCCTGGGAATGCACAGCAACTCTGGTTATGAAGATACAGGTGCCTCCAAAGCGTCGAGGGAGAGAGAGAGGCCTCAGAGAAGGGCCTCTACTCCCTGGCCAGGGCTAGAGGGATCTTCACACTTCCACAGAGATGCGGCTGCCAGCTCTTCACCGACCCTTTGCTGAGCTGTGAAATGACTCTCACGGAAGCCTTGCCCATCTATGAGCGGTCCCCTTGGGGGTCCTGAAGGTGGGCCAACACCTTGGGTTTAAACAACCTTTGTTCTTTTCAAAGAGCTCATGTCCGCGATTGTGTCCACTTCTTGTTAGTTCCTGCCACGCTCCCCTTTATTCTTCTCTATGGCGGGAGCCAAGCAGCTGGGAAGAGCCAGCCATTTCAGGGATGTTGGGGCATGGCTTGGTTTTTGCCTCCGTCGGTTACCCAGAGATGCAAACTCTTAGGTTGCCCATGGAAGGAAACGAAGGCTGGAGGTAAAGGTGTGGATGTGGGGATGGGAAAATGGAAGGAACGGCTGCAAGTTACCTGTGTCCTGTTTGTTTTTCTAGGTACCTCTAGTTCTGCTCCTTCACGCCTGTGCTTGAAGAACCAACCCCCCCTCCCAAGCTGCCTCTCCTCCACCCAGCAGGCCTCTTTCCCCTCCCTGGCCACTTGCTCTGAGGTAAGACACCCCACCCTCCCCAGAACACAGAGTTCTGTCTCAGAGTCCGGGAGGCAGATGGTGGGTGTGGAGGGAGGAGGGGCCAGGACGGTCAGAGCCAGAAGAGCGAGGAAAAAGAAAGGGACTCTTTTAGTGTTTCTCCCTGACTCCTACCTGTCGTCAAAGAGCCAAGGTGGCAGGTTTTTGAAATCAAACGAAATGACATTTTCTTCCCAGGTTTGGTGTTCTTTCTCCATCCCTCCTTGACTTGGCCCCCTGTTTCAACACCACCACCTGCCATAACATGGAGCGTCCGTGGGTGCCAGGCTCTGGGCCAGCACAAGGGCTGGGAGTTGATATCATATTGGGGTGGACAGTCAAGGAAACAGGCAAAGCCTACCGTAGGCGGTATATAAATATAAAAGCCCCCTGCTGAGAATCAGAAATATCGTATGTTTTTGGACAATGGCTTACCTTCCTTTTTCAAGGGGCCCCAGCTGCCCGTTCCACAATGCCACCCGGGCAGTCTCGGCACTTAAGGTGGGAAAGGAGGGGGTCTGGAGACTGTGCCGATTCTGTTGACAGATGGTGTTCCCATTGTATCATCTTGCCTGTCCACTTGGGTCCCCACGGGTGAAGGACAGCAGGCCAGAGAGCTTGCCCCACAAGACCTCTTTCTTTAAGGACACACAGTCTGTGGTCCAAAGGCCCTTGCGTGGGTGGACACCTGGGACACACTACTGAGCACCTGGGGTGGCAGCCCCTATAGAGGCCATGTTGGAGTCAAGTCTACTCACCAATGGTCTTAATGTGGACAAAGAATTGCATAGTTATCAGTTACCATGGTTACATATAAGCATACAATCAGAACTTTGCATCCATATTATGGAACACTCAATAATAAAAGATATGGGCACCCAGATGGATGGGTCTCAAGGCAATTATGCTGAGCAGAAACAACAAAACAAACAATCTCAAAAGGTCACATACCATACGATTTCACTTGCATGACATTATTGAAACGAAAACATTATGGAGATGAAGAGTAGTTTTGTGGTCGCCAGGAGTTAGAGGCTGGTGGGGAGAGCATGGTGGCTATAAAGGGGCAGCACAAAGAAGCCCTGTGACCATAAGACAGGTAAGGACTCTGAACGCAGCGGTGGCCATGCTGAGGAGAAAATTGCCCAGAATTGTGTGTGCACACACAGACCTGCACCAACGAGTGCTTGCAAAGCTGGTAAAGTCTGAATTCACTCTGGAACACACCCAGGTCCATTTCCTGCTTTAGATCATGTGCTAGAGCTATCTGGGTGTTACCTTTGCAAAGGCTGGGTTAAGGGCACATGGGACTTCCTTATACATTTGACGGGAGTTGGAGGGGGGAGTAAGATGCAGATAACCAAAGTTATATTTCAAAGTACGTTTATGTAGTTCACATACTTACATGGTGCCGTGGCATTAAGGGCATTCTCGCCGTTGTCAACCACCCCCAGACATCTGGAGATCTTCCCATGCTGAGGCTCCATGTCCACCAGACAGTAACTCCCCATGGGCCTAACACCGTGGCCAGTGACAACCGTCATTCTACTGTGTGTCTCAATGAGTTGCCTAGTCTAGGTCCCTCATGTCAGTAGTGTCATACAACGTTTCTTCTTTTGTGTCTGGCTTGTTTCACTTAGCATGATGTCTTCAAGGCTCATCCATATTGGAGGACGTATCAGAATTTCCTTCCTTTTTAAGGTTGGGTAATCCTCTACTGTACATGTATACCACATTGGATTTATCCAGACGTTCAGCAATAGAGATTTGGGTTGTTCTACCTTTTGGCTACCGTGATCCTAGCATGTGTATATTTCTTGCAGCTTTCTTTGAATTTATAGTTCCCTCAAGATAAAAATGTTAAAAATGTAATCAGGCATAAACTTGGTGAATTAGCTGATTCCTTGCTTGGCTGAGTATGGAAAGCGGTGTTTACTAAGGAGCTTTGAACTATTTTCCAATCACAGAGGTAGCTTAACTTTTGGGGACCGTATAGAACCTGATCTCCCCCTCTGCTTTTAGGGCAGCAACAACAATATGTGATGGTCCACAGGACCGTGCATGGAGTTCCATAAACTCTAATCCCTCTGGCCCGTAGCCCTGTTTACAGGTGAAGATCAAGAAACAGGAAAGAACATGTCTAGCTCTGTTGAAGCTGACAGATGATTCAACAAAGGCAATGACGTTTACATAGATCCAGGTTTTGATTCTACAGACTATGAAATCAGGATGCTGCAACCTTATAAAAAATAATCCCCAGGAGAGGGGAAAATTTGGCTCTGGAGGATCCATTTGTGTTGCAGATGTTTTTCTCATTGGTGGTTTGGCCACCATCCCTTGGTCCGGCTGTGCCCTGGTCTGGAGGACCACAGAGTGGACACCGCTTCATACAGAGGTAACTGGATGGCCTGGAGTGGATGAGGGGACCCCGCAAGCACAGGCCCCTGGAAAGCTGCACTGGGCCCAAGGATGGGCTGAGAAGATTGCATTCTTATAGGGCAAGACAGGCTCAGCAAAGAGGGTGCACGTGGATGATGTCCTTGTCATCTCCCTGGAACTGTTTCTGGAAGGCCTCGCGTTGCCAAGGGGGGCTGATAGAAGTGACACGGTCCCAGCTGCTGAAACACCGTCTTCTGAACACAGGGTGGTTTTGGTTTTTTGTTCTTTTATGAAGGTCTAGGGGATTAGTGAGCTCCCTGACACTGGATATCACATTTCTATCTGTGCACGTTTTTCTTGGGAGAAAGCCCCTCTCTTTCCTCCAGTCTTCAAGGGTCCATAACCCCCATAACATAAGCAGAGCCTTCTGCTAATAACTGCTTCTGGGAGACCTCTCCTTAGGGACTGACTCACCCAACTTCCCCCTAGCGTGGCTCAAGGGCAGGAGAAGACCCCTCCGGGTCTTGGGAGAAGGAGTGGCCACCTATGCATTTTCTCTCGGTCCTTTCCTTCTGTTTCTTCCCATTTCCTTCTATGCTTTGTGTCCTCTCTTCCCTTCCTACTCTTCCTCTTCCCCCTCCTATGCTGGCTCTTGTATCATTTTCTTGTTTTCCTCTCCTGTGGTATTGATTAGACATATTAATCATTACAATAACAGCTAAAAATTCCACTGTGCTTCATTAATCCAGAGGAAAATACCATGTCAGTGGGTGAGGGCTGTAGGGTATACTCACACGTTCCTCCCGGGGTCCAGGATAGTGGAAATTTCTCAGTTTCCATTTGTAACAAAGCAGGAGGCCCTTATGGGAGGCCATGGTGAGCCCGGTGGGGGATGGGCTGGGGGGGGCTGGGAATGCGGGTGGGTTGCCTCCAATGGTGCTCACATTAGTCACCCATCACGGACCCTTTCAGACCTTGGGCTATTCAAGGACTCCAGCTGTAGAGGCTGAATTGTAAAACCCTATTAGGGCTGCCAAGACCAAAGCAGTGTGACTTTAATAAGGTTAAAGTTGGGCATTTTTTACAGCTTTTATTCTGATAAGGTTCTTTGTCACCTAGGGGGAAAGAACCAGAGAGGATCTGTCCACACCTAGCTGGTCAGGGCTGGGGATGTGGCCATGTACGGCCTCGTGCCAGGCCCCCGAGGGTCCCTTTGGTTGTGCTGGGGTCCAGGGTTCCAGCCATAAGTTCTAACCTGCTCCCCAGAAAACTGGCATCAATTTTCAAGAAAAGTCCTTGAAACCAGCTGAGTTTATTAGAAATAAATGCCCTGACAAAGGGGTCACCCATGGTAGTTGCATTCCCAATGTGCTGCTGTATTTCAGTGCCTTTGTTAATACCCTCTGGCCTAGAATGTTCTGTTGTCCATCTGGATCTGTCCGTCCTTCAGATAGCCTTTCCTACCTTCGTCCCCCCTTCCTGACCTGGGGAGAAATTCCTCTACTCTCTTCTCACTCCCAGGGCACTTAGACTGTCCTTATAAAGCAGTGCCGACCCCAGGGTAGTGAGTTCATTGTGAATGTAATCTCACCCCATCAGACCGTGAGCTTGTCCTTGAGGGTGCAGTAGGCACAGTGTAGGCATCCCTAAATGCTGAAGGAAGGGGGATGATTTAGCAGGATACTTATCCCCTCCATTGGGAAGATAGCTGAAATCCTACATCTTCCACGCAGGGATCACCTATGCTCACAAAGAATAGTAATAAGTATAATTTCTAACTAGATCGTTAGTTTTTTGAAGGAGGTCCATGCATCCACAGCATCTGCCGTCATATGCCCAATCGTGTAAGCTTCAAATGTATCAGATGGCCTTGTCTGTGTCCGTTGTGTTGTAATGTGGAATCATTTACAAAGACCTTCCCTCAAATAGGACATGTCAGGTGAATGACACTGATTACATCCCTATCCTGTGTCAGAGCTGGCATTAGGCCCCGTGGAAATGCAGCGTTGAGAAGTCCCTGCTGCTCGGAGCAAAGTCTAGGTGTCAAAGGGATGTAGTGAGTGCGTACAAAGTCCTTGTTTATGTGCCAGCTGTGAGCCACCATGTGGGCCAATACAGGCACAGCCTGTTCCCTTGAGAAGCGTATGGTCCAGCTGGGGGGCTGAGCCATTCGTGGCTGGATGAGCTCTCAGAGTGCACCTGAATATTGACTGGGTGACAGAGCAGCCCCCTGACAGCACCCCCAGGCACCCACAAGTTTGTGGGAGCAGAAGAGAGGAACACATTGCAGGGAAGGGGAGACACCAATGGGAAGGAAGACCTAGCACCTTCCTGACACTTGGAGTCTGATGGGCTCTGAGCACCATCTTGTTTTGAGAGTAGAGCTGGAGACTTCCCTCTGGGCCCGGGATGGATGGGAACTGTCCGGATCTCCGTGGAGTGGAGCTGATTCTCCAGCTAGGTCCTGGGAGACCCCACCTTCAGGGCTGCTTAGATGAAGTGTGCCCAAGCCTGGGGCTCCTGAGGCTACTTTGGACCAGAGTGGGCCCTACTTCTAGCAAACTCTTGGGTCAGGATCAGGCCAGAATGAGGCTTAGCTCCACAGCAAGAAGGAGGACTGGATGGAGGTGGTTCCCACAGAAGCCATGTTAGGCATGGGCCCTTCAAGCTTGGCCGTTCAGTCCAGGGAGGCCATGGCAGGCATGGGAAAGAATCACCCACAAGCTTGGCCCTTCAGTCCACAGCACGTGAGCTTGTGATATGGTGGCCAAGGAACGGTGGAGCCGCGGGAGCAAGATGGCATCCAAGAGTGGCCCTCCCATGGTGCCGATTGGCTTTCCCACCTGGGAAACTCAAGGCATTATAGGGTAGCCTAAGCCACCAGTGGGATTGACTCCTGTGTTTTCCCAGGAGCCTGGACACAGGGGCAATTAAGGAGGGTCTGAGGAGGTACTGCTCCCATATGGAGAAGAATCAGGCTGGTGTTACTAACAAATGTGCTCCCTTGATCCTAAACCCTTCCCACCAGGGGAAAGAAGTGTCCTTGGAAATGCCAGTCCTGGCCCCCTGCGTTTCCCTCAGCGGGCCCAAAGGAGCAATTCCCCTTTGCCCCTGGCCACCCCTTGCTTGTGAATGAGGAGCGTGACTCACATCAGCCGAGAAGGCAGTGCAGTTAGGTGAGGCTAATTCAAATGCCAGGCAGACACAAATAGCATGCTTTCCTATGAATAGCCTCCCCAGCTGTTCTGCGGGAAGCTGGCCGGTTCTTATCCAAAGTACATTCGTTCTTATTTATGAGCCACATCAGGCACCACTGGCTGCCTACCTTTGGCCGCTCAAGGCCAGCTTCGTGTTCTTTGTTCCCTAAAGTCTCACCAAAGTGAAATATTAACCGGCAGTGGGACGGCAGGGCCTGGGAGCCACTGAAGGCAGGGCTGTTGAAGAAAGATACCTTGGGGGGGTATTAGTCACTGGGACCTGGAATTTTCCATTCCTCTGAGGCTCGCATGACCAGGGCAGTGTTTTCTTTAAGCCACACAAAGATGGGTGCCAGGGTGCCATGTGCTAAAATAACTGGATGTTGGATGACCACAGCTGTTTACAGCACCATGGTCACTAGTGATACTAATCTTAGTGATATAGAGGTGGTGGAATTATTAGGTCTGAAAGCCAGGAGGGCTGAGGCTTGGCCAAGGCTCAGCTTCTAGAACGTCCTGGGGACCCATGGAAGCTACTAGCTGTCTCGGGGCTTCTGTTTCCTCAGCTGTACAAGAAGGGCTGGGTGAGAACACAAAGGTCCTTCCCAGCTGGGACATTTTCTACTCTAGATGCTGATACCAATAAACTCCTTCATTTATAGGTATTTGTACTAACTGTCTCTCTTTATCACCCAAGAGAAATCATTAAGGGCCCACCCTCTGCTATTTGCTTCTCTTCTTTCCCTTCTCTCCACCTGCCTCACTGCTTACTAGCCACATTCCCTTTATCTCACCTCCTTTATCTTGATCCCAGGGCTGAGGACATCCCCTTCAAAGCCGGAAGGCAAATTAATCACATGACTTTTGAGTCAAGTGGACCCTCCTTTGCCATTTCCTACTTCCGCCACTTCCTAACTATGTGATCTGGGCCACATTATTTGCTTTCTTGGGTTATCAGTTTCCCCATCTATCAAAAAGGAATCATATTAGGGTTTTGGAAGAATTATTCAATATGCCTCATACATGAAGGTTTTATAAAGATAAGCCATCATACAATTATAATCTGAAAGTTACACACACAGAAAACTCATTCCTCTTCCCAAAGAACTTTTCCTTTAGTCTCTGTTTCTGTTCACAGGGATAATGGACTTTGGGTTTGACATCACCTTGACTTTTCTCCTTGCTTGTTCTGTGCAGGAAGTATCTCTGGAAGTCTTCCTTTCAGCTGCCCTGGAGTATGACATTTTGGGAGAGAAGGCCAATCAAAGGCTCAGCTCTCTGTTGAGATGGGGATACTATCTTTGGGAATTGCAGGAAGTTTTACTCATTCCCGTACTTTTCTTGGGGGGAGGTGGTTAGTTTGAATCATGGTTGATTGGCCAAGATTCCCTGAAAGTGGGTGTGGACCTCATTGATTGAGCTCAAATGGACCAAACTACACTTTCTTGATTTTGATGTTGACCTTCTTACTGTCCAGAATCTGCCCTGGTACAGGTTCACATTCCCTGGACACTGTAGGTTGTTAAGGGGACCTTTCAGGGTGACATTGACCTAAAAAGTGTAGGGAGGTGGGGACTTCCCCATAGCCCATGCTTTACCTTGGGAAAAAGTTCTATAATTGCTTCTTCTGGAAGATGTGAGCATGCAGCTCAGTGGAATGTGAGCTGAGTTGTAGGTTTTACTTGGGCCAAGAGCCTTTGTGCGGGATCCAAACGACCCAACCTTAAGTGGCAGCTTTGGCACTCATCCAGAAGATTCCAAGTTCCATGAAGGCATGGTTCATGTTTCTCTCATCGGGGAAGTCTCGGTGCCCAGCAAAAGGCCTGGCACCGTGTAGATACTCACTAAGTGCTGCTGAGTGTTGAATGAATTAATGAGTGGCAGGTAACATCTAGTTAGGGATGCCTGGTGTAATAGGTGCCCAAGAGCTTTGATGTCAGCTGAAGGGCATAGTTAAGAGGATGTGCCTTGGAATCAGACAAAACTGTTTGGATTTTGCCCCACCTCTTGATAGGTGCATGATCTTGACTTCTCTGAATCTTGCCTTCTCCATCTTTAACGAAGGGGCATATGAGCATCTGCCCCATTCGTGTTGTGGTGTGGATTATCTGGCATGACTTCTGTAAAGTGCCTGTATCAGTATTTGACAAAAGGTTATGTTGTAACTGATGATCCCTGGAGAACATGAAGGGTGGGCATTCCCGGCCTCCCTAGTCTGAGTTGCTTTAGGGTTGCCATACCATGGAATCCTTCAAGTCATTTTCATTGGGGATCTCAGGTATGGATTGGCATCGTTGTGGTCACAGTGATTGGTTCGGTCCTGGCACCCACCCCCACACACTACCGAGGCCTCGAAACCCATTAGGCACTCAAGCCTCCAGTACTTCAGTTTCCCAGAAAAGGCACAACTTCCATTGGTGAGATTGCAGATATCTTTAACAATTTACTGCTTCCCATTACTGTACCCCCGGTTGCTCTTTTGCTTGGTCTTGGAGACCTGCCATCATCATTGAGTTGATCTCATGCTATCCGCAAAGGCAAGGAAAACAATGGCCTCTCTGCAGGACTTTGCCCTCCTACAAGCTCCCAGGACCACAGAGCCTGCATGCTGGGGTGGAAAACGAATGTCCCTGGCTTCTGAGGATGTTCAGCTGAGAAATGTAATACATACGCATACTCACTGGTGTTGGGCCTGTGTTTTGAAAGCGCACAGCAGTCTGTCACAGAGGCTGTATTGGTACATTTCATCCTTCAGCAGCACTGCAAGCAGGAATTTGTAAACGGCTGTGCAGAGGGGCTGGGAAAAAGTTGCCGAAAAAATTCGTGCTAGAGGGAAAAAGTGTGTCTGCAGGGACCTAAAGAATACCTTGACCTTTTTAAACCTGAAAGTTTGCTATCTGTCAACATCAGGTGTGCAGGATGGTTTAGTGTTGATCTGGCTGTGTTTCACATACGTGAGATGGAAAAAAGACTTCCACGCTCTTCTGCCATCTTGGCTCCTTCACTATTAGACAACATCAGTATCAGCCCATGCGAATTGATCAAACCATCAGGTGATTTCCTGGAGGAGGGTGTGGGGGTTGGAGGTTGTAGAGGGAAGAGTTCACAGAATAATGGACTGAACACAGGACTGAGGGTCAAAACACTTAGGTTTAAATCTCTGCTCTGTCCTTGATTGATTTTGGGACTGATGGATGTCACTCCATCTGTGAGTATGTCTGTTTCTTTGTCATATACGAGCAACATGGGGATGTGTGGAAATCATCGGAGGTTTTGGATTGGAGTGTGTGTTAGCCATGATGGATGGGAAGTCACAAGAGATAGGACAATATGGCCCATATTCTTATTCTACAACCAACCACTTTATGGGGTCCAGGGGACACTGCAAGGGAAGGAAACAGATGAGAGATCTGTAGAAGATTTGGAGCCTTTTTCCATGAGGTGGGGGGAAGCTGTCTTGACAATTTAACAAATGAGTCTGTCTTTTCCTGCCCAGACAACAGGTGCATAGCAGACAGGTACTTAAAAACTCCCATTAAAAATAAGTCAGTTGTGAGTGGAAGGGAGGGGAGAGGTAGACAGAGCAGAGTGCAGAGAACGCACAAGTTGAGTGTGGATGTGGAGGTGAGACAGTGTGAAGGGGAGAGAGTGAGATTGCAGAGAAGCAACTGGAAGAACAATCAATAACACCCAGACTGCTGGAGAGGAGAGAGGGGAACCTGCAGAGGCAGGAGTTTAGGGAGAGGGGGAACAGGGGGCGCCTCAAGGATTAGCAGTTCAGTCCAGGTGATGGTTGACATCAAGCTCCGGCAGCGAGAGTCTGCATATCCCCAGCCAGACGGGAACTGGAAGACAGACCCCAGTGTGCCTCTGGAAAGGAGCATAGGCACAAAATTTAAGGGGAGGGGCCCAAAAAAATCCTCAGTAATCAAAATAAATGCTATCCTAATGCAATATTTTTAATTTTTAAGTTTTGAGAGAGAGTGTGTGTGTGGGGGAGAGGGACAGAGAGCGAGGTGGGTGGGGACTGAGGATCCAAAGGCCCTGTGCTGATAGTAGAGAGTGTGGTGCGGGGCTCGAACTTAGAAACCACAAGATCATGACCTAAGCCAAAGGCAGAAGTTCAACCGACTGGACCACCCAGGCGCCCCCCAAATGCAATATTTTTAAATTAGACTTTATTTTTTAGAGCAGTTTTAGGATCACAGCAAAACCGAGCAGAAGGTGCAGTGTCCCCGTACATCCCAACCCCACACCTGCATAGCATCCCTCATTCCCAACATCCTCACCAGAGGGTATGTTTGTTACCACTGATCAATGTACCCTGACATGTCATTATCACTCTCGGTCTATAGCTTACGTTGGGGATCACTCTTGAGGTTGTACATCCTGTGGGTTTGCACAAATGTATAATGACACGTATCCACCCTTGTAGGGTCACACAGACTGGCCTCACTGTCCTAAAAACCCTCCGTGCTCCACCTACTCATCCCACCGTCCCCCTCGCCCCCAATTCCTGACAACCACTGATCCTTTCATTGTCTCTACGTATCGCCTTTTTCCAGAAGGTCCCATGGGTGGGCTCTTACAGGACGCAGCCTTTTCAGATTGGCTGCTTTCACGTGGTCACGTGCATTTCAGCTTCCTCCCTGGCCTCTCATGGCTTGATAGCCCCTACCTTTCTAGAGCTGTGTAATATTCCACTGTCTGGATGCGTCACGGTTCGTTTATGTGGTCGCCCACTGAAGGACATCTTGGTTGCCTCTAGGTTTTGCCAATTACGAATAAAGCTGCTATAAACATCTGTCTGCAGGCTGTGAGACATGAATTTTCAATTCCTCTGGATAAACACTGAGGAGAGCAATTGTTGCATGAATGCGGTATTTTTTTTTTTTAATCACAATTTTAAAAAATATGAAGAACCCACTGTCAGAAACTTAAATAAAGACAGAATCTGACCTGGGACCGGTGTGATGTGACCTCCTCGCCTCCGTCTAATCCTGGCCCTGCTGGGTTTTACCCCTGCCACTGAGCAGCTTGGAAACCTGACTCAGTCCACATTTCTGATAGACTCTACCCATAGTATCTCCAAAATAAATTGGCCTTTAGTGGGATGGGGTGACCCATTGGTGATTCCAGGTGATTCCCTGATTGTTCCCTTATTACAGAGTAAACATACACAGCGTGTGGGGACAGCATGTGCCCCTCAGGATAGGCGTGCTTGGGTAAGAGGAGCACTGTAAGTGCCTGGCCAGGTGTGATTTTGTACATGAGAATATGGACTTGTGCCTCATTGTTTGCAAATGGTTTCCTCTGTATACGTTCGGCTTCCCACCCCTGCCTCAACTAGACACTGAAGGTTGGAAGTATTTCATTTGTGCAAGCAGCAAATATCTATGGAGGTCCTACTGTGTGGTAGGCATTTGCTTGAGCAGGGACACAGGAGCAACTGGACCAGTGCCCGCAGCCTGAGGGGGAGACGCGTGAGGGATGATGGGCACGGGCTGGGAGGATGTGTACGGGCTGCAGTGTGAACAGAGGTGTATCATCTCACACGCCCCATACGGTGAGGGTCGGAAACCTGTGGATGTAGCTAATGGGGGAGGGGAGGAAAATGTTTCAGGTGGAGTGAAGGATAAGTATAAAATAGGGACTCCCTACTGCCCTCTGTGAGGGCCAGGCTCTTAGCATGCCCACCGGAGACCACCTGAATCGATCTACAATCCACCTAAGAACAACGGGGCTGCTATGCACATACGGCTTCCTGGCAAGGGCCATTCTGTCCTGGCTGACTGGATGCCCCTTGTGCATGCACGCGTGACACCCTGGCTGTCCCCCTTACTACACTCGTGCTCCCTGAATTGTGTTTCCCCTGCTACACCATGAGCTTCTTGATGCAGGGCTGAGTCTGTCTTGTCCACCGTGGTAGCTCCCGTAACCCGTAATGTGTGTGGTTCGCTGTAAGTGCTCAATAAAATATTTATACTATGAATGAATGAATGAGTAATGGCGGCCAAGGACAGCAAGTTCAAAGACTCGCAAGTCACTTAGCACCTGGATTCTCTTATAGCGCCTTTGTATCCTTTTAACATTATCTAATGTATAGACTTTGAATATGGCTAGTGTCCAATAAAGACCTTAATTTTTGTATTTCTCTAAATGACTTTTCTTAATGTGTATTTATTTTTTGAGAGACAGAGCATGACCAGGGGAGGGGCAGAGAGAGAGAAAGAGAGAGAGAGAGAGAGAGAGAGAGAGAGAGAGAGAATCCGAAGCTGGCTTCAGGCTCTGAGCTATAAGCACAAAGCCTGATGTGTGGCTTGAACCCACAAATCGTGAGATCGTGACCAGAGCTGAAGTTGAACACTTAACCAACTGAGCTACCCATTTGCCCCCAATAAATACTTTTAATTAATTATGATCCATTGACTGATAGTAGCCTGGTAAAATGACACCTATGGCCTAGGCCTTATCCAAGAACTGGGATCCCCCTTGTCTCCCTTCTCCTGATAATGGGGTCCATATAGCAAATCATTCATTGTGGGCTGAACCCTTGAGGCTAATAATATATTCTTTACAACATGATAAACTGCCACTGCCTTTTATTTTAGCTTTCAAAATAAAACTTAGAAGAATTATGAACTATTCTACAGTTATGGACAACATCAACACAGTGAGTAAACAGTAAGTTAAAAATATCCTCCTTGAATATGTCCCGTTCCTTCCAAGCAGCTATGTTAAGTGGCAGATAACTGAATGAAGCAAACATATGATTTATCAATCAGCAACATTCAAAGACTATAAATCTGATAATATAACAGCATGGAAAAGTGTGATCTTAAGGTAGAGGTAGTGAAACAATCCTTCACATTAAGCCCTGAGTCCTCTGTTTACTTTCTGTAAATCCCTAGACAAGTGACTTATTCTATCTGAGCATTTCCTGATCTGGAAAATGGAAACAGTAATGCCCAACCTACTTACCACCCCAGGCTGTGGGGAAGAACAGATGAAATCATGGGAGTTAAGATATTTTGTGAAACATACAAATTTTAGGATAGTTTGTTCTAATTTTGAGAAGTATGCTGGTGCAATTTTGATCGGAATTGCATTAAATGTGTAGATTGCTTTGGGTAATAATGACATTTTAACTATATTTATTCTTCTGATCCATGAGCATGGAGTGTTTTTCCATTTCTTTGTATCTTCTTCAATTTCCTTCATAAGTTTTCATCATACAGATCTCTTGTATCCTTGGTTAGGTTTATTCCTAGGTATTTTATGTTTTTTTTGTGCAATTGTGAATGGGATCAGTTTCTTGATTTCTCTTTCTGTTGCTTCATTATTGGTGTATAAAAATGCAACTGATTTCTGTACATTGATTTTGTACCCTGCAACTTTGCTGAATTCTTAGATCAGTTCTAGTAGGCTTCTGGTGGAGTCTGCTGGGTTTTCTATGTAGGATATCATGTCGTCTGCAAAAAGTGAAAGTTTGACTTCTTTGCCAATTCTGATGAATAGACTGCTAGGAATTTACCCAAGGGATAGAGGAATGCTGATGCGTAGGAGCACATGTACCCCAATGTTCATAGCAGCACTCTCAACAATAGCCAAATCATGGAAAGAGCCTAAGTGTCCATCAACAGACAAATGGATCAAGAAGATGTGGTTTATCTACACAATGGAATACTACATGGCAATGAGAAAGAATGAAATCTGGCCATGTGTAGCAACATGGATGGACCTTGAGGGTGTTATGCTGAGCGAAATAAGTCAGGCAGAGAAGGACAAATACCATATGTTTGCATGTATAGGAGGATTAGAAGGAACTTAATGGAGGGCCATGGGGGAGAAGAAGGGGGAAATAGTGGGGGAGAGGGAGAGAGGCAAACCTCGAGAGACTCTTGAATGCTGAGAACAAACTGAGGACTGATGGGGGTGGGGGGAGGGGAAGGGGGGTGATGGGCATGGAGGAGGGCATTTGTGGAGATGAGCACTGGGTGTTATATGGAAACCAACTTGACAATAAACTATTTGTAAAAAAAAAAAAGATATTTTGTGAAACATGATGTGCTGTACAAATACACAGAAATATTATTATTATTATTATTTTTAAATGTTTTATTTATTTCTAGGTGAGAGAGAGAGACAGCGTGAGCAGGGAAGGGTCAGAGAGAGAGGGAGACACAGACTCTGAAACAGGCTCCAGGCCCTGAGCTGGCAGTCAGCACAGAGCCCGACGCAGGGCTCGAACCCACGAACTGTGAGATCATGACCTAAGCGAAAATCGGACGCTTAACCAACTAAGCCACCCAGGTGCCCCAGCAGAAATATTATTATTAACAGGAGTCATCTACTTGTGAAAACAGAGAGAGGAAACGATACCCTACAGCATGCAAAAGGGCTAGATTTCTAGGAATGTGGAGGTAGTGGTGAAACCCACCCTCTACCACCCTCACCCCTTGACCCAGAACCTGAAGAGCAGTGAAAAGACAGAGTCTTCTAGAAGATAGACTGGCCAAATCTCTTGGAAGGATACGCTTGGTCATCGGTACACATAAACCAAGACAATGTGAGTATTTGGCTGTTGGGTTTGGGAACACTCAAACTCTCATCAGGATGGACTTGAGGGGCACCTGAGGGGCTCAACTGGTTTAGCATCCAACTTCAGCTCAGGTCACTATCTCATGGTTTGTGAGTTCGAGCCTCGAGTCAGACTCTGTGCTGACATCTCTGAGCCGGGAGCCTGTTTCAGATTCTGTGTCTCCCTCTCTCTCTGCTCCTCCCCCTTCATGATCTGTCTCTCTCTGTCTTAAAAATAAATAAACATTAAAAAAATTAAAAAACAAAAAAGATGGTTTTGATGTAATCTCAGGAAGATAGGCCCAATGGTGATTGCAAATTGGAAAGCAGGGAACTTGCCGGTTTATTACTCATTTTGTCATTCTGTGATCTGATCCTACAGGGGATCCCCAACACAATTACCCAGGGATCGTGCATGTGTGGGCATGGTTGTTAGAGTGCGCATTCTGGGGTCCATACCCCAGGACTGTGAAGCAGATTCACTGCCGATGAGGTCAGAGAAACTGTATTTTTAATACATACCTCCAGGGTCCAGAACAACTACTTTTTCAAGGCGGTTTGATAACAATCCACTTAGGGGCATCTCTTCATCTTAAGGCAAAAGCAATTCTGGAAAGATTTCAGAAGAGAAAATAAATGATTGAAGGAGAAAATGACTTGTTTATAAAGGAAAATTAAATATGTATAGGTTGACTATATGAAGTCATGGCTGAGGTTTATAAATATTTGAAAGGTACAAATCCAAGCAGTGGAATCTAGATGCTTTATTTCAGTGCCAGACGGCACAAGTAGGAATAATGGAGTGACATAAGCAAAGAGAACTTGGGCCAGACATCAAGGAAAACATCCTGATGGTGTAAAAAAAAAAAAAAAGAAAAAAAAAAGTCATAGAATCATTTCACCTGGTAAAGTCAATCAAAATATCAGCCCATTCAGTGGAAAAAAACAGTGGGGCCGCATTTGACCAAACAGCCAGCTGAGCGGCTAAACCTTCTCCCTCTCTCTTTAAAATCTGCTGTTTTGATGTCTGAAGCTTTGTTATCCTAAGTCACAGGAATCAAGATGATTTTTAATAAATGAAAATGTGGCTCCTGAGAAACGCTTCGGGCAGGAGCTGCCTACTGGTTCTGGCTGAGGTCTAGGGTCAGGGGAAATGGAAAGCTGACATAAAACTGCCTTGAGCATCAGGATTTTGCCTTGGACCCCCTCCTGGAAATGGGGTGAGTCTCAAAGACACTGACGTGTACCAAGGACTGACTGTGTACCAGGCCCTGCCTCATTTCATCTGAGTAGCTGTGTCGGGTAGGTGGCGTTCTGTTTGCGCAAGTGGAATTCAAGCTTAAAAGTATAAATTACCGCCTGGGTGACTCAGTCGGTTGAGCATCGGACTCTTGATTTGGGCTCAGGTCATGGTCCTGGGGTCACGGGATCAAGTCCTGCATCGGGCTCCCTGCTGAGTGTGGAGCCTGCTTAAGATTCTTCCCCTCTCCCCTGCTCACATGTTCTCTCTCTCTCTCCTCTCTCTCTCTAAAATAATAATAAAAAATGGGGCATCTGGGTGGCTCAGTCAGTTACGTATCTGACGCTTGATTTCGGCTCAGGTTGTGATCTCACGGTTGATGGGTTCGAGTCCCGCATCAGACTCTGTGCTGACATCAAGGAGCCTGCTTGGGATTCTCTGTCTCCCTCTCTCTCTACCCCTCCCCTGCTCACTCTCTCTGTCTCACTCTCAAATAAATAAATACATACATAAATATAGAATAAAATCGTAATTAAAAAAAGTATAAGTCACTAGGAAATGAAAAGCCTGGGGTTTGAACTCTCATCTACATGACCCAAAATGCATGCTTTTTCTCAAACAGGTATTGGGTACCAAGCACTGTATTCCTCACTGGTATTTTTCTCTGTACCTAAAGAAAACCTTAGGTCTGAGATTTCCCGGCGGAGCTAAAGCCTTCACTGCGGCACTGCGTTCATCATGTGTTTATGTGTGAGCCGGGTCCTGAGGCGCCCTCTCAGTCCGGGTCCCTGAGCTCCCGGCCGGGGCCAGACGTGGGGAGAGACACAAATCAGCACCGCGAAGTCTGGGCATACCGGGCACGCCTCTCTTTGAACCCGGTGATCCTGGAGCCTCACACAAGGGTGTATGAAGAAAAATCGAGTTCCCCTCGTGTCTGCTTCATATCTGGTTTCATTTTCAAGGCCTCCTGAAGCCTTAGCAGGTTGGTACGTCATACAGACGATCAAAGTTTCTCTGAGAGACCTTGATGCTGGGAGGCTCTGTGAGAAACAACTACATTCGGTTCATTTCAAGTCCTGCTGCTGTCCACAAAATCTCAATGTTTCTGAGCGCTAGTGAAATCAGAGTCAATGGGGCACCGGGTGGAAGGGGACGCCATCTTGGGTGATGTTTAGGCCAAGAGGAGGTCCTGGAACCAGGAGCAATAATGTTGGAAGTGAGTTCTCCTCCTCGTCTTCCCCCAGCCTTGTCCCCATCATCCCAACCCCTACTGCTGTCACCAGCAGCACTGCCATCACGTCGGTATGAAGAAAACGTAACGTGTTAAATGTTTATCAACATTACTTGCCACTACTTCCAACGCAGAGACCCCAAACAATGTTCTGCGCTAGAATGTTCTCCCTCTCAGCCCAGTCATGCTTGGGGAACACGAAGTAGATCAGTTATGCCAACAGAAACACAAAACCAGGGCCATCGTTCCTTCCTGTGGCCTCCACGGAAGGACAGCTGTGCACTCAACCACGTACCAACCTGCTAAGGCTTCAGGAGGCCTTGAAAATGAAACCAGATATGAAGCAGACACGAGGGGAACTCGATTTTTCTTCATACACCCTTGTGTGAGGCTCCAGGATCACCGGGTTCAAAGAGAGGCGTGCCCGGTATGCCCAGACTTCGCGGTGCTGATTTGTGTCTCTCCCCACGTCTGGCCCCGGCCGGGAGCTCAGGGACCCGGACTGAGAGGGCGCCTCAGGACCCGGCTCACACATAAACACATGACGAACGCAGTGCCGCAGTGAAGGCTTTAGCTCCGCCGGGAAATCTCAGACCTGAGAACCTGCTGACACACAAACAAGCGGAAAAGGCTTGGTATCAAGTCGGAGGCTTGTTTTTGGAAGCCAGGAGCTGACTTGGGCAACAGTGGCTCTCCACGGTGCCCTAATTGCGCCCTTGCCGGGAGGCCTAGCGAGCCCTCATGGGGCCCCTGGGGCCTGGAGCCAGCCCTGCTTAGGTAAGAGCTCTGTGCAAATAAGCCCCCTTGGGCCTGCAGACATGTAAACAGCTCTCCACAGACCTTCAGACACAAAGTCCGCATTCAGAGGAGCAGTTGATACCCGTGAGTGCAGAAGGGGGGCCGGCCGGCACTTGGGCCTGAGGACTGGGGCCGGGGCAGGGGTCCCAGGCTGCCTGCTGATTTCTCAGCGGGTCTACAGACGAGGCCAGGAGGAAGAGGAGACCAGAGCCAGCTCCGACAGGGCTTGGAGGAGGGATATATGACCAACAGACGGGCTGGGGTTGCCCCAGGAATGACACGTTTTGCTGACACAGTAGAAGGAGAGGAAAGAGGGAGAGACTGGAGAGAAAGAAAAGAGGGAAATGGGAAGCTCAGTAAAGAGCTGAGTGAATCACTTAGTTTGTTTTAATGTTTACTATTTTATTTTTGAGAGAGTATGCGAGTGGGGGAGGGGCAGAGAGAGAGGGAGACAGGATCCAAAGCAGGATCTGTTGCTGAGAGCAGAGAGTCCAATGTGGGCCTCAAACTCACGAACCAGGAGATCGTGACTGGAGCCCAAGTCAGACGCTCAACCGACTGAACCCCTCAGGCACCCCAGTCAAGTAGTTCAAGGTACTTACTGCTGTGAGGGGCCCAGGGTGAAGGCTCTTCTTTGTGCACCCAATCCAGAATTACACAACAGAAGTAAGTGGAATTAGCCAACAATCCCCCAATACCGGGGCATCTTGATTAATGAGAAAATAAGAGAAGCTGAAGGGAACGTCTGACTGGGAAAGCGTATACTGAAAACACTTGGCCGTCACTGGGGCCAAGTCTCCACAGACCAACCACATTATTGGAGAGGGAAGGATCTTAAGTATAGCTGATGGGAATGTCCCTCTGCTGTGGACTGGGTTGGCTTTGTGCCTTGACTTCCCATTCTGGGCATGGCTGCCATGACACTTGCTCCTATGTCTTGCCCCAAGTCTCCTTGATGCCTTCACTTCTGCAGCATCATGGCCACCCTCAAAAGGAGGGATTCTTCCTTCCTGGTGGGACCCCTAGGAGGATCCCTATGTTGCTAAAGGCAAAACTGACTTTTTTTTTTTTTTTTTTTTTTACAAATAGTTTATTGTCAGATTAGTTTCCACATAACACTCAGTGCTCATCCCCAAAGTGCCCTCCTCCATGCCCATCCCCCCCTCCCCCCCACATCAATCAGTCCTCAGTTTTTGTCAGCATTCAAGAGTCTCTCAAGGTTTGCCTCTCTCCCTTTCCCCCACCATTTCCGCCCTTCTTCTCCCCCTTGTTCCTCCATCAAGTTCCTCCTAATCCTCCTATACGTGCAAACATATGATATTTGTCCTTCTCTGCCTGACTTATTTCGCTCAGCATAACACCCTCAAGGTCCATCCATGTTGCACTCTCCACAATAGCCAAAACTGACTTCTAAGTGTGCTCTCCAAAAGATCTCTTTTTCCAGCATGCCTGCTTCCAGCCCATCATTGTATATTCTGGTCTTACGAGTCAAGCTTGTAAGGGGAAAGGAGCAACAGACCTTCCTGGTTCCATTAAAAAACAGAGAGAGGTGGGGATGAGGATGGAAAGGAACATGACAGAAACATGTAACGAATCCGTAGTTATCATCCAGCTTCCTGCCAGCTGCCCCAAGGAATTTTGCATTTTCTCATTCTAAAATTTTACCGTTATCCGTCACTTAACGCAAAACAGGTGTATCAGTTAAAGTGCGTTCGAGAATTCAAAATCTGCTTCTCTACGGAGTTTGTGAGAATGCAGCCATGTTCCCGTAGGCAAAGGAATCCCCCCAGTAATCGGAGATGAAAGCCCTTCAGGCGAAGAGGTTAGTCTGGTGGCGAACAGGGTAATCCGTTATTCTAGCAAGATCATATCTGCCTGGGATCCAGTGAGGCAGACAGGACAATACAGTGAAAAGTGAGCACAGCTTTTGAGGTTAAGTTTGGACCCTGGCTCTTCCTCCTACAGGTCATGTATCATTAGGTAAACTAGTTAAATTCTCTGAGCTTCCGTTTCCATAGCCAGTGAAAGATGGGGATAATACCTATTGTAGGGTTATTATAAGGCTTATATAATGTTGTATGGTACTTGGGTATAGCAGGTACTCATAAATGATGCTGCTTCTGACCTGACAGCCCTCTTCCCTTTAGAGAAAACAGCTGGCTCATATCGAGGGCCTACTTTTCGCTGTTCACTGGCCACAGGCTCTGACCACATAAGCCGCGGCTACTATGTACCAAGAACATAAAATGTGTCAGTTAGGTGCCTCATGACTTCACTGGTGATCCTTACCATAATAGCTCTGTACAGGAAAGTCTTGTTCTCCCCATTCTACAGATGAAGTAAACAGAGGCCCAAGTTTTCATAGAACATCCTTCTAACACTTGAGCCACTCTTTTGCTGGTCCCCCAGCTGCTTCCCAGATCACATGAGGATTACTTGAGGATTACTTGCTTATCTTGGATCTAGGGCTGCCAGATTTAGCAAATGAAAATAGCGGATGCCTCATTAAATGGGAATTGCAGATAAACAACAAATAAAATTTTAGCATAGGTATGTCCCTGGCGACATTTGGGATATACTTATACTAAAAAGAGGCTCAGGCATTCCTAGGAGTTGCATGTACAGCGTCCTCCTTGCTCCAGTAAGAATGACCGCATTCAGAAACACTGGGCTGTGCGCCTCCACATCCTGACAAATGGTGTCTTCCCTATGACCTGTGCTCCCGGCACATTCTCTAACTCAGAGGCATCAAGCACCCACCAGGGTGGCTCTGTAATGACCATCAATCAGAAAAGCCAAATATCCTATGGCTTCACTCATATGTGGAATTTAAGAAACAAAACAGATGAACAGAGGAGAAGGGAAGGAAAAATAAGATAAAAACAGAGAGGGAGGCAAACCATAAGAGGCTCAGAAATCCCGTGAACAAAACTGAGGGTTGCTGGAGGGGAGGTGGGTGTGGGGACGGACTAAATGGGTGATGGACATTAAGGAGGACACATGTTGGGATGAGCCCTTGGTGTAAGTGACAAATATGTAGTATGTAGGTGACAAATCACTAAATTCTACCCCTGGAAAGAAAAATGAAATGACCTTATGTGCATTTCCCCTAGAAAATGAGCCCCTGTGCTTTTATTTCTGCCGAGACCTGTAAATATTTTATTTGCTGCTGCTGCTCCATTGAACCCCCCAATCTCACCATGGTCGCATTGGCAAACATTTGAGGTGTTCAATTTTAAAACCGTGCGAACTCACTTTTAATTAGATGTTTAACTTAATCGGCTGCTAGCCAATAATTTCAAGGCATTTCTTTTCGGCTTGATGAGAATGGCAAAGGGACCATTTGCGCACAGCACAGCTCACTGGTTGCCTTTGTTTTCAGAGATGACTGCTCCTACTGTTCCTGTCTGACGCCAAGAGTGTTCCCTGCCCAGCAAGTTCAATCCCAGCCTCCGGCAGAAGGTGTTCTGACGATCCCCTTTCTGTACTGAAAATGCCTGTAGAAATGCCAAAGATGGGAGAGCATCGGGCCCACCAGGCCGGGGAATTTGGGAAATCTGAGACCAAGTGTAGAAGGACTGTGCTCAAAGACTTGATGATGTTAGAGCCGGGGCTGTGTTGGGGGAAGCCGCAGGCCAGGGAGAAGCGTTGGCTGCCCTCTGCCAGTGCTTGGGGAGGAGGTATGGAAGATTTTAGCCCAGCTGCTCCATCATGGGGCCCTCATGGTCCCAGATGCTCCCATCTGCTTTCTTTTCTGGAGAAACAAAAAAGAGAGAGAAAGGAATTCCTGCATCCAAACTCCCACCAAACCAAGCAGTTAGGTAGGGCAGATCCTTTGCACCGGTGAAGCTTACATCCCCAGGTCTTGGTAAATTCTCAAAACTGCAGAGACAATCACAAAGTATTATTCATCAGGTCCCCTGTTCTCTTTACATTTTCTCCCACTTCAGGGCTACCTTTCAGCTTTCTAGACAAGTCTCTGTAGAGATCCACCAGCCACGTATTCGTAGGTCTTGTTCAGAGCCTGTGGTGGACTTGGTCACGGCACGGGTCGGAGTTGCTGCCACCTCGATGTCCTGAGTATGGCTCCTATTTGGAGGAATGGATGATTTTTTAAATGTTTATTTATTTATTTTGGAGACAAAGAGAGAGCATAAATGGGGGAGGGGCAGAGAGAGAGGGAGAGAGAGAATCCCACAATGTCAGTGCAGAGCCAGACGCGGGACTCTGACTCATGAACCATAAGCTCGTGACCTGAGCTCATGAAATTGAGAGTCGGCCGCTTAACCGACTAAGCCACCCCGCCACTCCCAAATGAATGACCTGTCTTAAAATCTCCTTGTTTCCATCACTGGCAGCAGCAGTTGGCACTCTTGTGGCATTCATTTTTCACAGAGAAACTTGAGTTTTTGTCATTTCTGAGAGGTTCTCTGTGAACAACAGTAAATAGAGGGTAACAGACCTGTGATGTGATGCAGTACCTGGCAGCCAGCTTGGCTCACTCACTAACCAAGGGACCAGGGCATATAGAATAACTTCTGAGTGGCTCAGATTTGTGCCTCAGCAAAATTAGAAATTCTGACCGGTTAGAGATGTCCAGACAAACCAGCTTGTGCGAAGTACGAGAAAGCCAGGGATCACATACTCGGAATTGCTTTGTGTAGTCTGCGTCCCTGATTTGGCTCGAACTGGCCGTTTACCAAGCAATGGCTTTATCACCGTCCAGTGCTATACAGTGGAAAGGCAGGTGTGGCTATGGTTGGCAATAACCCTAACCCTAGTACCATTGCCGAGCACCTGTTGTATGCCAAGTGCTGTCTGTTAGACTCTGCCTCACAGTTTGGGAGACACTTCTGGGATCTGAAGCCTGACTCTGCAGCTCACCAACTGGATTGGCAAAGTGACTCAATGTCTCTCTGACTCTGACTCCATGTCCTCCTCTATCAAGTCAGCGTCTGCCTCATAGGGCTGTTACGAGGATTGAGGGAGCTAATATCTGTCAGGTGCTTAAAATAGAGCCTGGCACCCAGTGGATGCCAGGTGTCTGGGACCAAGTATTCACAACTAGTTCAGCTCTCTAGATGGGGGCTTGGTGGGGGGATGGCCATAGAGAAGAGGCAGAGGCACCTGACAAGATGTCCCTCCTATAGACGGTTTTAGCAGCTCTGCATTACTTTCTGCCCTTTCTTCAAGCAGACAGCAGGCATAGGGTTAATTAGGGGCCAAGACGCCAAGTTGGATTCAGTGGAGTAACTGATCTTTAGTGACTATAGAGAGCTGGTGGAAGTTTACTTACTCTCGGGGACAGCCAGTGGAACCTGGGCCAGGCCAGTCACTCAGAGGCTTACCGGTCAGGTTCCCTGGGTCTGTTTGGCCCTAGATCTTCTGAGTCCCTGAAATACCAACACTGAGGAATGGGGGCGGGGAGGGAGATACAGGCAGAGCTGGAGGGTAGCTTCTCCCTGATGGGGGGCCCTGGAAGGAAGGTGTGAAAGACACAGAGGTGGGGAGCAACATAGAGGGATCATGAGCTTTCCAGTGTAGAGCTTAGCACCCAGATTAGCCCTGTCTTGGGGTCTGAAGGTTCAGGACTGCTTTGCGGCTGGGTCAGGAAGCTGCCTCTCCAGACGTGGCCTCTACAGGGTCCAGTGCTCACCCTCTACCCATGGGCTGGGGATGCAGGGCTCCAACACCTCAGTTCACAGGTCTCTTCTGCAACAGACCTGAAAGCAGACTGCTGATGTTTTGGGAGGGGTATCAGGGGAGCTGAATGGTAGGGGTGGAGACGCTGTCCTTCGCTGCTGGGGGCTGGAGTGGAGGCTGCTATCAGTAGAGCTGAGGTCTGTTAAGAAGACCAGCAGGCTGGGCTTTGGCCATTTGCCAAACTACAGGAGCCAGAGGCAGATAAAGATCCTGGGTACGAAATCAGGAATTTGAGAACAGGAGGTGAGGGCAAAAGCCAAGTGGGCTGAGCGTCAAGAGAGGGTTTGCTCTTCCAGGACGGGGTGGCTCGCGGATGGGTCAGCTGTGCTCTCAGCCAAGAGCCTCTGGCCGGCGAGCTCCTGAGCTCAGCCACTCTGCTCTCATGCTGCACTCCTCTGTCCGGGTGGCCTGAGAGAAAGAGGGGTGGTCACCTGGGCTTTGGAGCCCAACCTGTGATGACTCGAATCCTCAAGCAGGTCTGTGTCTCCAAAGTCTCTCGCATCTGAAGGAATAGGGGTCCCTCCCTGTGCTGTAGCCGTGATCACATTTGGCAGAGGAGCGGACACTGTCAGCCATGCTCCAGATTGGTGTCTTCAGACCCTTTCTTGTCAGTGACCTGCCGAAAGCCTCCCTGCCTCATTGGTTCCTCTTGGGTGATGGGCAAAGCACCCCCAAGCAATGCTGTGATGGGCTGGAGTCTGCAGAAAGGATAGAACTTACTGGAAGGTGGGTTCCATTGAGTACCCTCTCTGCAGAGCTCCCAGACTGATGGCAAGTGGCTGCGTGGAAGGAGAGGGAGAGGCTGCCTGAGTTCAGACGAGCGCATCAGAACATGGGGCCCAACTGCTCAGCATGATTAGGCTTCCTACAGTGGAACACGGCCCTCGTGATTTGAAAACAATAGCACTGGCCTGGGAAGAGTAGAACAGTGACACAACATGGACGTAACATGGGTCTTCTGAGTTTTTCGAGTGGGAGGCAGATTTTGACGTGTCCTTACCCTGTTCCCATCAGAGTTGACCCACGTGCTTCTGTGCCAGGATTTGGGAATTTGCTGTTCCCTGATGCACCCCATGCCCTGCAGGCCTTCAAGGGTGCCTCACATTGTTAGACTCTGGCAGGGTCAAGGGTATCTGCTGGGGAGGCCCCAGGGCCGTCTGCAGCCTGAGACACTGCAGACTCTGGACACGGAAGTGTTCTCTCGGGGACACGGAGGGTGACCTCCAGGGACTGTCCTGGCATCAGGCTGTTCCTGGAAGGGAGGAGGCAACAGAGGGCTGGGATTCCACGGGCCCCGCCCCAGCTGCACCCTGAATGCCATCAGCTCAAGTGCCCGCCCCGTGCTGATGGGAACCCAGCAGATGACACACAGCTGCGAGGCATTTGTTGTGGAAACAGAGTCACAGATGGCCGCATGGTCCATCCCGCGGGGCCGTTCTCTTCACACTCTTTCCACAGGGGGGAGGGTAGAGTAGTTTGTGCTATAAATAAGCTGTCCTGAGTAGCTACTGTCCAATGTACCGACTTTATGAGTGTGAAGATACCGGCTCAGAGGAATGGCAGGGTCTCCCAGAAAAGGAAGGCTGAAACCCTTTCCCCTCCTCCCTTGGTAATGGGGAGGCACAGCTGGTACAACCACCAGCCTTACCCATTCTCGTTGGCCACATTTGGTGTTCAAATTATTAATATCATTATGAAACATCTCCCAACCCAGAGACAGATGGTAAAGTCCTACCGACTCCAGGCAGCGTTGGCGGGGATGGGGCGGATGGTTCGCAAGTTCCTGCCTTCTAGATGTCCCCAGGGCCCTCCCATCCTGCTGTCATGTGAGCCTGCAATACTCCCTTTTCTTCAACTTGTCCCCATATACCGGCAGTTCTGGGGCAAGTCGTTGGGCCACACCTCCAGGCAGTGCTGCAGGTGGGAGGAGAGGCTGGCATTGGGAGTCCTGAGCAGCCACCCCCATGAAAGAGAACTTGGCAGTATCTCAAAGATTATGTATGCACCGACCCTTTAGCCCAGCAATCTCACCTGTAAAATTCTATCCCAGGGGCGCCTGGTTGGTTCAGTTGGTTAAGCATCCAACCTTTGCTCAGGTCACGATCTTGTGGTTCATGAGTTCGAGCCCCACATCAGGGTCTATGTGGAGCCTGCTTGGGATTCTCTCTCCCTCTAGGCACCCCCCCCCCCCGCTTGTGCTCTCTCTCTTTCTTTCTCTCTCTCTCTCAAAACAAAGAAACTTAAAAAAATAAAACTCTATCCCAAAGACATTGGCATGAATATAAAAAGATGATATTCAGGGCTGCATGTTGATTCACTATTTAGACAGCAAAACCCTGAAAAATAATCAAATGTCTATCCATAGGGAAATAATTGAATAAACTGTGGCGTAGCCATACAGTGGGGTATTATTCAGCTGTAAAAAGTCATGAAGGACAATTCCATATACTGCTATGCAGTTATCTCCAGGATCCAGTGTTAGCTTAAGTTGGAAAAAGATGTAATGCATCTAAAAAGTTTTTTTAATGTTTACTGGGGGCTTGGGTTTGTTTTTTGTTTTTTGTTTTTTTTTTTTGAAAGAGAGAGAGACAGAGCATGAGCAGGGCAGGGGCAGAGAGAGAGGGAGACACAGAATCTGAAGCAGGCTCCAGGATCCAAGCTGTCAGCACAGAGCCTGACGTGGGGCTCGAACTCATGGATCATGAGATCATGACCTGAGCCAAAGTTGGATGTTTAACCAACTGAGCCACCCAGGCACCCCTGTCATGCATTTATTTTTATTCTAAGAAAAGGAGGATACAAATATTTATACATAGGTGCTTTTTAAAAATTTATTAATTTTTTTGAAGAGAGTGTGAGTGGGGGAGAGGGACAGAGGGAGAGAGAGAATCTATCGTAGGCTCCAGGCTCAGTGTAGAACCTGATGAGGGGCTCAATCCCACAACCCCAGGATCTGACCAGAGCTGAAATCAAGAGTCAGACTCTCAGCCGACTGAGCCACCCAGGAGCCCCTGTGCTTATTTTTTCATGGCATACATCATGAAATAAGTAAAAAGATCACCAATGAAGGGGAGCGTGAACAGGGATGAGGGGATTTTGAATCACAGGTAGATGGACTATAAATGTTTTAAGTTTCATGACCCCTTCCATGCACAGATCGTTTTCAAGGCCCTCGGAGAATTCTTAGTCATTTCTTATTCTTTTTCTTAAAAAGGCATAAAAATTTACATATTGTTCTTCTTTTAATGTTTTTATGTTTGAGAGAAATCGTGTGTGCGAGCGGGGGAGGGGCGGGGGGGGACAGAGGATCTAAAGCACGCTCTGCTCTGAGAGCAGCAAACCTGATGCAGGGCTCAAACCCACGAACTGGGAGATCACTACCTGAGCCAAAGTCAGAAGCTCAGCCAGCTGAGCCATCCAGGCACGCGTACCCTATTCTTCTTTAAATGGTCTCAATTGTGCCTCATTTACAGGAGAAGGCCAGAAAAGTGCTTGTTGAGTGTATGTGCAGAATAGAATATGTTGATGAGAAATTAGCCCCACCATGGTTTCACATCAATCCTGGTTCTAATGGCCCACGGAAACACAGAGCAAGCCTTCTTCCTCTTCTGTGTAAGCTCTTTATTTTTTTTTATTTTTTGCTTGTAAGAGCTTTTTATTTTTATTTTTTTAATAGTTTATTATCAAGTTGGTTTCCATATAACACCCAGTGCTCATCCCCACAAGTGCCCCCTCCATGCCCATAACTCCCTCCCCTCCCCCCACCTCCATCAGTCCTCACCATGAGAGACTCTTGAATGCTGAGAACAAACTGTGTAGCCTCTTTAAAATTTGGAGAAGCCAGGGGCACCTAGGTGGCTCAGTCGGTTAAGCATCCAACTTCGGCTCAGGTCATGATCTCACGGTTCGTGGGTTTGAGCACCGCGTCGGGCTCTGTGCTGACAGCTCGGAGCCTGGAGCCTGCTTCAGATTCTGTGTCTCCGTCTCTCTCTGTCCCTCCCCTGCTCACACTATCTCTCTCTCTCAGAAATAAATAAAACATTTAAAAAAATAAATAAAAATTGGAGAAGCCAAGTAAAAAAGAAGCTTTGAGATACTGGCCCTGGTACTTTTTTCCGTGTAATCTTGGGCATGTTATTTAACCTCTCTGAGCTTCAGGTTCTCACTTACAAAATGGTGCCATCAGCAACTCCCCAAAGGGTTGTTGTAAGGATTGATGTAACGTTTGAGAAGTGCTTATTACAATGGCTGGAATGTAGTAATCGCTCAGTTAATAATCTTTCCCTTATGTCACAGTTTGTCTATAAGAATGTGTGCTGGGGCAGGGGGAGCATGGGTTAATTTTGGTGCGGGCGGGTAGGGATTTGGAAAATCTGGAACGCGGGGGGATGTGTCGGGTGGAACATGCTGGAGCCGTGTGTGGGTTCGGGGCGCTCACCAGTGGGAAGGTAGAGAGTAAAAGCTGCCAAGGGTGTGTTTGTGCGTTGAGGTTGAGTGGGAGGCTGAGGACAACCTTGGCCATGTTGTTTAAGACTGGGCTGCATTCTGTGGGCAGTAAACAAGGATTGTTTGCTTTGACTAAATTAAGCGGCCCCTGGGGCTCCGCGTCTCTGTTCTTGTCTATTTGTTTTCACATCACTTCAGAACGTATTTGATTTCTGTTTGATTGAGCATGAGTATGAGATAAAATATGAGACGTGAGATACGACACAGTGACTAGTAAGTGCCCTAGATGTCGTTTGGGGGCTGGCCGCAGGTTAGGGTGGCCTCGCAAGCCGGCTCTGGAGATGTGACAGTCCACGGCAGGCCTGGGCCCAGACAAGGAGCCTCTCTGTGACATTCCTGCAGCCTGGATGAAGAGGGATGGAGCACCGTGCCAGGAAGAAGGGCCTGAGATGCTTTGGCCATGGCCTCAAGTGGACCTACACTGAGGAGGGGGGCGCACTTGCTGGGCTTCCCCTCAGCACATGACATGGCCCAGGCTCTTGTTCCACAAGAAGATGTCCTCAGGGAAGGTTTCTGCCACATGTGTGTTGGCCTTGGTTCCTAACCCCCCTGCTCACACAGAGGCTCTCAGCATCTGGACCTTCCCAGCTTTGAACCTGGGCTTGAGCTACTCATCCTGCTCTGTCTGGGCCTGGTAGTTGGTCCGGGCCTGCTAATTCCACTTCTGACTGTATTAAAGACCCTCTTCCTCACCACACCCTGGAACTGCTTGGTGTCATAGTAGCAGGGGGCGGGGAGGAGGTGGAGAATGGAAGAGAAGGAAATGTAAGTGGTTTTCTCCCGCTAGGAGTTGGTGAGAGGGGATCAGCTGTGTCCGGCTTGGGCTTCGAAGACACATGGCAAGGGCCCAGACTCTGGCCCTGTCTGGGCACACATACCAGACATCTGCTGCTGCAGATGGCTGATGCTTTTGCATCCTTGACCTCCCTTTCCTTTCTGTCCCCCTCCCCCATTGCAGCATCTCCTGCCCTGTCTGCATACACAGAGGGCTGAGCCCAAGCAAGCAGCCAAATAAAGTTCGTGCAGTGGCCTGGACTGAGGGCTCTTCAGGGAGAAGGGAGGGGCGCCGTTAGAATTAGTTATCATCTTAGAGAGCCAGAAGTCTTAAGAGAGGAGGAATATTCAACTCTCAAAAAAGAGAAGAAAGCAAAGCAAAGCAGGCGTGCCCTGACCCTATTCTCTATTTGTGACCTTGGGCCTGCAAATTCCCTCTATTCAATTCCTCTTTAGATTGATTTCTGATTTCTGGAGAAGAATTTCCTGGGAGTTTAAATCTCTGGCATATCTCATCAGAGTAGATATGAATACTCCCATTTTGCAGATGAGAAAACTGAGATTCACGCAGGTAGGGCAATGAAAGCCTCGTTTCTGGTGGCAGGAGAGCCAGGACCGCAGTGCCCCCTCTGCAACGGACAGCACCACACAGCCCCTCAACTCCAGCTGTCTCCTGGGCCACACCCCTGCTCCCCTGACCCAGAGTGACCCCCAGGCTGATGAGGTCACATCTTCCAAAGGCTCCACTTGCCACCAGACTAACACTTTGGGAGACTCACAACTGACAAGTCCCAGACACTATGATTATGAAAAATGGCAGGGTCCCACTGGAATTTCACTGTATTAAGCCATCGAGCTGTTCTGTTTGTACAACAGAGAACTTGTCAACTGCTGAGCACTTCTGTCTCCCTTGACAAGATTCTTGACACCGCTATATATCTCATTCCTTCATCTTTTGCCCTCTGGTGTGTCTCTCTCTCTGTATATATATATATATATATATATATATATATTCTATTTCCTAGGCAGAGCAAACGAAGCTTTCAAACTGACAAGATCCTCATCTAATAAATGGAAGAAAAGATTAGTCACGACAGGGCTCAGAAGTGAACCGATTTTCCTGCAGGCTGAGAATCCTGCTGAACATCCACTGGGGGTTGTTAGCAGAGCCTGTGAGATGCTGGCTATGCAGGGTGGTGTGATATGTCGGCACTGCGGGAATATCAATGCTTGGCTCGGATTCAGTGGAGAGAGGCAGAGGATGCTGGGGGGCAGGGAGGGACACCTGATTCTCGGCCAGCACTTGACCAACGGTAGAGTTCACTGCATGACATCAGGTGCAGGTGTCTGGCCAGCAGAGGGAGGCACAGATGTGGAGTGGCCCAGGAGGGGCTTTGTGCCTGGGGTGGGGGTGGGGGTGGGGTGTTGGCGAGCATTTCATCTTTGGTCACCATTCGCCAGAGCCATCAGACTTCATGTACCGACACTGAGTACTTCCTCCCTGCTGGGCAGCCCCTCTCTCTGAACATCACCGCACTTGCAGCTTATCTTAAGCACCCATTTCATTCTTCCTGGTATGATAGCCAGCTTTTTATAATTTTCTGCTGGGTTTTAGGTTTGCTGAGATCAGGGACTCTGTCTTACTCATCTCTGGCCTTTGAGCCTTCCAAGAATAAGTACCTAGCATGCATTTGCTGAATAAATGAATTAATGATTCAGTGAACCCATCCATGGCTTAGTAAGTATTTATGGACTATGTACTATAATGGAGTTTTGACGGGATGATCCCTTTCCTGTGCTTGAACCTCCGGGGCAGTGTCCTTATACACAGATTGTCTTCCTTCACTACTTGGCTGTCTCTTAAAGTGGTTGAAACTTGTAGGCATAATAGTGGTTGAAACTTGTAGGCATAATACATAAGGGTCTGATGCAAAGTGATTATAATTTGGTAGGTGGGATTGGGTGCCTATGCGGTGGTTGATGTAAAAGCTTAATTTCATTTTAGCTAAATGTTTTTGTACGTTTGGGGAGTTGTTTGTGCGTGGGCAGCCCAGTCCCTGAATAGCCATTCTCCTTAAGAATCAAGACGAAACCGAATGAGAGATGAGCATTGGTACAGGCTGAAGATTCTGACACCTCTACCTGTGGGCTGCTTAGGTTGGGTCAGTCTTACGAAGTTCTGCTCTTTCCCCTGATCTGAAAGTTCTGGTTTCCCAAGGTGAGACTCGTAGGCTATCGGGATGAACCCCTGTATGCACTTTTCACCTTCAGCTTGTCCCCCACCCTGAATAGAGTGATATGAACCCACATCCCTTAGTTCAGCCCTTGCCTGGGTATCCTTAATCTCTTCCCTAGTGCATCCTGGGAGGGTGGAAAAAGAATTTAACTACAACTTGTATTTTACCAATGTCTAGGTCTTCATGTAAGGAACCATTTGCTGGAAAATCAGTTCTGAAGCAAATTTTATTTTATTGTATTTATTTTTTTAATGTTTTTTTTTTTTTTTCTGAGAGAGACAGCATGAGCAGGGGAGGGTCAGAGAGAGAGGGAGACACAAAATTGGAAACAGGTTCCAGGCTCTGAGCTTTCAGCACAGAGCCTGACACAAGGCTCGAACCCATGAACCATGAGATCATGACCTGAGCTGAAGTTGGACACTTAACTGACTGAGCCACCCAGGCTCCCCTGAAGCAGAATTTTAGAATGACTGCCATTTATTGAGTTTTTTTTTTTTTTTTTAACACACTAGCCACTGGGGAACACTCTGCATATACCGTCTTCCTTTCCTTCACAAAGCACCACTACAAGGTAGGCATTGAAATTCTGAATTTGTGGGTGAAGAAACAGCACATGGAGCCCAATTCGCCAACTTTCCCAGAGTCACATGGTGAATAAATGGTAGGACCAGGACTCCATCCTAATGGAGTCAAATGCCCATCAAATGCAAAACCTCCCGTGGTAACTCCTGTGCAATGCCTCGGCGTCATGTCAGTGGTCGTAGGCATCCGAAGACCAACATCTTCTGCTTCTCCAGATGCTCAAGGGACAAACTGGCCAACGTGACAGGAATGTACCTCAGTCTTGCCACCATCTGATATGCTTGTGCAGTTGATTACGAGTCCCCCTGGGATTCTCACATGTACACGCTCAGAGAATCCTGTGCGGAGCCCATTTGAAAAATTAGTGCTAGGGTTCTCTGGGGGTTTTCTGTTCATTTGGTTTTTTGTGTTTTCTCTTCTATGAGCAGAAGGCCCTTAGCTCTGAATGGCCTCTCAAAACTCAGTTTCACCCCAATGATGTCACGTGTCGATAGCTAAGTCTGTTTGCTCGCCCACCTGGCTTTGCCCGCGTACCTATAGTATATAGGTGCTTACAGGAGACTGCCCAGTCTCCCTAAGGACAGTTAGCAGGGATGGGCCACAGTGGTGTCCACTCAATGAGACTGGGGACTCAGTCAGATTTGGGAAATAGACCTTCCTGCTTAAGGAAGGGGTCCTGTGCCCTCAGGTATGGGCACGTTGAAAAGCAGTGAGGCAGGGTGCTCAGGGTAGAAATACAGCCCCCCGAAGGAGAGTGACCTTCCATATAGGACTCTTTCCTTCTGTCCTGGAGCGCTCCTACCAGAAAGTTACCTGCCCTATATTCCGTCCCCTAGTGTGATCAGTGGTACTTGGAATTCTTTTAAATATAAGGTTTAAAATGCACCTCCTCCTTGAAAAGGAGGGGCTTCTGTTCATACTAGGTGAATACTCCACACATTTGTACAGAGCTTTCAGTGCGCATGTCATTTGGACTACCTTATCTTGTCATGAATGCTGTGGGGCATGTCCTATTCACATCTTGGTTTCAACACGAAGAAACGGAGGGCAAGAGAGTTACAGTGACTTGTCCAAGGACCGTAGGTGGCAGAGAGAGAGCCAAGACCCAGATTTTATGGTTCCGAGTCTGGAGCTCATTCGCTAAGGCAGAACTGCTTCTGGCTTGCCCAGACCCACGCACTGAGCTCTAAGTGCATGTTATCCCCAAACCTAGGCCTGCTGGTATGAAGAGAGGCCCACAGCTATAGAGCATGGGCACCTGTGGGTAGTAGGTCTGTTGAGGGCATGTGAGGGAGTGGTGAAGATAGACTGCAGGAGGGTGGGGGCATCCTAAGAGGACCCCGCCAGCTTTATATTCTTGCCAGGGGTGAGTCTCCTTGTAGCTCATACGTGGCCACAGAAACCTCTTCTAGTCCTAAAAGCTTTTAAAAATGTTGGTGGTGTTGTCATTGTTTTATGACTTGCCCATGGCAGCAAAATGTTGTCTCCAGCTAAGCAATAATGGAAGACAGTGAGCAAACGCCAGCTCGGTGATCCCATGGGATCCCTGCTGGGCTGTGGTGTTTACACAGGATGAGATCAGAGGGGTTGCTGCTGGCTCAGGAGCCCTGAATGTCCAGAGAGCACGACGGGGTCTGGGGAGACTGGAGCCCCGGTGGTCAGTCCTTCCAACAGAGGCCCCCTGGCATGGCTAGAGATCGCTTACCTGCCTTGGCCTCACTGGGTAAAAGCAGACTGATAGCAAAGCATTGCGTATTCTTAATAGGAAGAAAGGCAAAAGGAGTAAACACACCATCCCCCTCTGTTCTTCATCTGTTTCTTCATCCATCTTCATATCCCTTCGCTGGGCCCTGGCTGAGAGCACTGGGAAGGTGCTGACGACTTTTGGATCTTGTCCTCAAGTAGCTCACAGTCCAGCTGAGGAGATAGATATGTCACTAAAGGATCGGTAGTTCAGGTGCCAAACATCAGAAAAGCGGATTGAACCAGGCTGAGTGACCACAGGATGGGTGCAGGACGAGCTCGAAGGGAGGGCATCCACAAAGGCTCCCTGGAGGAAGTGTCATGTGAGCTGAAGTGGTACAGTTGATGGGTTTTCACAAACTTGAATAAGCTGTGGAACCAGCACCCCAGAAGCTCAGGTGCACTCCTGGTCACTAGCTCCTCTCTCTCCCTGGCCCCAGGGGGTAGCCAGTCTCCTGCCTCCTAAAGCATAGGTTAGTTGGGCCCATTTGAACTTTTTAATAAATGGAACATTCTGCCTAACTTCCTTGGTGGCTGAGACAGAGCCGGGAGAACAAACAGGAATTATCAGAGGGCCAGGCAGGAAGGGCATCGTGGGAGGCCTGGTAGTTTGCTCAAAGAAGAAAGAAGGAATAACATCGTGTGTGAAAACTGTCAGCCTTCAGCACTGCTGGAGCATAAAATTCAAGGGATGGGGGCTCCTGGGTGGCTCAGTTGGTTAAGCATCTGACCTCTTGGTTTTGGATCAGGTCATGATCTCATGGTTCATGAGTTTGAGCCCGTGTTGGGCTCTGTGGTAACAATGCAGAACCTTCTTAGGATTCTCTCTCCCTCTCTCTGCCTCTCCTCTGCTCATGTGCATGTAATCTCTCTCTCTCTCTCAAAACAAGTAAATAAACTTAAAAAAAAACAATAGGCAAAGAGGCATGGAGTGATATTGGAGAGGAAGGGGGTAGGCAGACCATGGAGGGCCTTCCATACCATGCAGAGGAATTGGGTTTTAGCCTGAGAAACTGTGATCCCCAAATCTGACTGACCAGCAAAGTCTCCTAGGCAACATTTAAGGCACACAGATCCCAGGACCCACCATCAAAGATTTGAGAGCCTTAAAGTTCCTCTCTGATGATTCTCATAATTAGCTTAGTTTGGAGGCCACTTTATAGAGGGAATGGCGGGGGGGCACTGAAGGGTTCTAAGCAAGGCAGTGGGAGGTGAGTTTTGAAGGGTGATGTACGCTGTCTAATGGGGAGACTGTGGCAGATGGCAAGACGTGCCTTGACATAATCTGGGATGTGGCCAAGGGCTTGGAGTGGAAAGAACAAGAGTCAGAGGTAATTGGAAAGCAGAACAAACCAGATGTGTTGATCAATTGAGCATGGAACAAGAGCGGGAAGATCCAGGGAAGGTACCAGGTTTCTGGTTTGTGGCTACTCTGTGGACATGAACAAATTTGGGGGCAGAAAAAATAAAATCATATTTTTGTTTGATTCATTCATCTGTAATGACTTCACCCCAGTTTCTCTACCTATCTTTGTTAAACCATTTATTCATTCAGCAAATGCATTCTAAATGCCAAATATATATACCTGACATTGTTCCAAGCATTAAGTCGTATACAAAAGTCAGCATCAAAAGGATACAGAATATTGAGAATTCACTGTGCTTCAGAAAAAATACTGGAACTTTATTTTCTTTCAACTCACTAAATATATGCCAGGAAACAGATCCCAGAGGAGTATATATGAATTAGTGATGTGGTGAGGAGAGGGGGACAGAAAAACCATCCAGTGATAGGTAATAAGGATTATTTTAGCTTTGTATTAAGAGCTTACCATACTGGGGCACCTGGGTGGCTCAGTCCATTAAGTGTCTAACTTTGGCTCAGGTCATGATCTCGTAGGTCATGGGTTCGAGCCCCACATCGGGCTCTGTGCTGACAGCTCAGAGCCTGGAGCCTGCTTTGGATTCTGTGTCGTCTTCTCTCTCTGACCCTCTGCTGCTTGCTTGCTCTCTCTCTCCCCATCAAGAGTGAACATTTAAAAAATTAAAAAAAAAAAAAAAGAGAGAGCCTACAATACTATTCTATTCCTCAGAGCAACTCTGTATTTATTATCTATAGTGGTACACACGAGGAAAGGTATCCTCACGGAAAATGAATAATTCACCCTAAAGCACGCAGGCAACAGGTTATAATGCTAAGATCACTTGAATCATGTGACTCCTTGCAACCCCAAATTTAGAGAGAGAGAGATCCTTATTTTCACACGTCGAGACTTAGCCCTGGGTGGTTTGTTATTGGCTCAAAGTTGAATAGCAAATAGCAAGGCCATCTGAGTAGAAGTAAGCCTCTATCTGCAGCCCAGGCTTGTGACCATGTGCAGCAGCCCCTAAAGGAAGCTTTGCCTGTCTGAAGCACGACCCATGTTTCTGTAAACTGCCTCTGAATATTCTATTATTGGAACTTGGTTGGAGATCAGGTTTAGGATCTGGCTGAGTTTGGGGGTCGCTTTGCTGAAGAGTCTTCTAGGGACCAAGGACAGGCCACAGTGACAAGAAAGCACACCCTAGCCTTTCTAGAACTTTTGCCCAGATATGCTCAGGCTGTTAGGAGAAGAGGTGAGCTCTCTTTCATGTGCTGAGTTAGACTATGGAAAATCTAGAAATGGAGTGAAGAATTAGCACAGATTTCATTAGCCATTATGCATCCACCAAAGTAAGAGAGAGAGAGATTTCTTTGAGGCGGGAGGAAGGGGAAATCAAAGAAAATCTCAATGTCCACAGGCAGGCACACAGAGCAGTTTTTAATAATCAGTGCTGACATCCTGCTTTCAAAAGGGCCAGGACTCTTCATTCAAACTTACAGGCTGGAGGCCACCTTGCAGAGGAGCAGAAAGCCATAATGGGCCCACATGCCCCTTCCCAGGGTTTCCTTTCCTGCCTTTGCCCACTTCTGGGCAAGATGATCTGCTGGTCACCATCACAGCAGGCCACTGAGGACACACTTATCCCTGTGCGGTCCCCACTCCCACTGACTCCTGGGAAAATCATTTCTCTCAGCACACTCTGAACATTTAGGATGCTTAAAGGGAATGTATCCTAAAGAAAAGTCTAACAAAATGACCCAAAGACAAAAGACGGCAGGACAAATGTTCACATCATCTGAATTGGATAATCTGACATCAAGCCGTGGGGCAGGGGCAGCTGTAACTTCCACTTTGAAATAGTTGTTTTGAATAGTGACTCAGGAAAGCAACGGGGGCTGGAGGGAGAAAGAGGTAAGCCTGTCAGGACCAGGTCTGGTGGCATGTTGCCTCCTTTCTCTGCACAAATCCAACACCAAGGTAACATCAATGGGGCCGAGCTGGGCCTGAACTGGGGCTGACTGCATTATCTCCATTCTAGCTAAACTGAAGCATGAGCACCCTGGTGGGTTGGAGCACAATCTGAATCTCATCTTGGACTCCCACACCCTCTGGCCTTCCCAGGATACCCAAAGTAGAACCATGTCCCCCAACTTCACCTTTACTTGTATGGAGCTCTCGCCTAGGGGTAGACATCTAGATAGACACGTAGAAAGTATCTGGCACCCAGGAGGAACTCAACAGATATGTGTTGAATGAGTAGACAAACAGCAGGTTTTAACATGGGCTTTCCCCCAGAGTTATTCACAATTAACACTACTAGAGAATTTTGAGGAAGATGTGTCTTCAGAGTAGTGAATTCCAATGATATGGAGCCAAAGGGAGTTAATTTATTCCTTTAACAAATAGATATTTAACACCCACTATGTCCCTATACCACGTACTCTATGTTAGGAGTTAAGAATATACTAGTAGGTAAGAAGTATGTTCCCTATCTGATTATGTGTGTGTCCACCTTATAGGACTATGAAGATTAACAACAATAATATAGACACTTAGCACAAGAAGCACTCAGAAAATGTTAACCGTTGTTATTGCTATTGGAAGAAATGAACAAATAATTAACAGAATTTGTGGTAATAACTGTAAAGGAAAGGAGTAGCATGCTAGGGGTACCTCATACAGTTTGGGAAGTCAGAGAAGGGGAACTTCCCAGATGCAGTGACATTCAAGAGTCCCATGGGATGAGTATAAAGCAGGGAGCCAGAGGAGCTGGGAAGTTCCCCTTCTTCAGAACCACTGTAGAAGGTTTCTAAGCATACAAGGGAGTCAAGCAGCTACTTGAGAAAGCTGGAAATGAGGTTAAGACAGTCCAGAACCATGGCCTTGGATGAAGTTCAGAGTGGGCTGTATAATACTTGGGGAAAGATTTGCCAAGATGCTAAGTTTGCCTCCCAGGAATGAATGGCTGGAGAATAGGACAGAGAAGAGAGGGGAGGCGGCCTGTAGAGCACAGAGGATGGCTCTGAGGCAGAAGGCAGGCACCGTGGGCCTGACCCTGATTGTATGTGGTAGAATAAATGCTTGACCGGGAGGCGTGGGTGCCAGCTTCTAATGCTATGTGATCTTGGAAAGTCATTTCTCTTCTCTGGGCCCCAATTTCTTCAGCCATAAAATGGAGATAATAGTGATTTCCTCGCCTGTTTTACAGGGTGGTTAAGATCATCAAATGAGATAATGTATATAAAATACCTTTGTAAACTCCAGAGTGCTAGACAATGATTATCATTTTCCTTATTATTCTCTTGCAAGGAAATTGAGTGGAAGTGTGTAGCACTTCCCGCCAAATCTTTCCCCAAATGCTCTGCAGCCCACTCTTAACTGCATCCAGGGCCAAGTGTGTAGTACTCTATAGATATCTGGGAGGAATCAATTAATTCACTTATTTAACACACATCTGTTTGGTGCAGTGAGAGATACAGAGATGAGTAGGCGACTGCGAGACCTTCCAGCTTATAGCCTAGTTGGAAAAACAAACTTATAAATGATAAGATAAAATGTGAAATGAATATATATGCAGATATATATTGTACATTATATGTATACCAAGTACAATATATATCTTATATATATGATATCATACATTAAATATTATATATATATATAAAATGTACAATCAGTAAATTAGGATGGGACATTTCAGGGGGTCCTTCAGAAGCAGTGGTACTTGGTGGTATTTGAGGTGAATCTTGAAGGATGAATGATTTGGCCAGACAGACCAGGATGGAAGTCATTTCAGCCTGAGAAGAAGTTACAGAGACATGAAAAAGAGCATTCTGCATTTAATAAACCCAAAGTAGCTCTGCTTAACTGAAATGCCACATATGTCTGGATCTGAGAATGGAAGAGGTATCTGCATTTGGACGACCCTGAAAGCAGAACCAGAGATTAGGACTTGGGTGTGGGTAGTTTACTGGGGGCGTGATACCAGGAAGCAAAAGTGAGGGAAGGGAGAAAGTGGGGTAGAGAAGGGAGAAGAGCCGTTAAAGTGTGGTCCATGAGCTACTTATTCCTGCGGGCTCAATCTTGCTGGTGACCATCTGAGGAACTGTGTAGAATGTTCCACCAGAGGACAGGGAGGCTGTGGCATTTACCCAAGGATGGATGTCCTCCAGTGGTGGAGGGTTACCCAGAGGGAACTGATTGCCTTGAACTTTCAAGTTGCTCCTGTATGCAATGAGTGAGCTTCTACAGCTTTGGAGAAACCAGAGAGCACTCTGTGTAAGATTCTGGCAATGTACAAGGAACCATCCAGAATTCAGAAAGAAGACAGAAAAGGGGAGAGTACATAAATCAATGAAACAATGGCAGAGAACCATTCAGTACTAATGGAAAAAAATAAGTGAAATGACCAAGATAGAGAATCATTGGACTGGAGACACAGAATACGGAAGATAATCATGAGTATTAAATGGCTCAGGGTCTGCTTGCTTGGAAGGGTGAGAACGGGATGGTGTGCCAGCCATGATGACTGAATTGTGGTTGGTGACGAGACATCCAGTTCCAGGAGTCTCATTAACAGAACCTTATTTAGAACAGAAATGCAGAAGAAAAGCTCTTTGGGGACATGAAAATATGAGTATCATTGAACACAATTGAGCCCATGAGCATGGATGACATGGCCTGTGTCCTTGGGAGTCCAGTGGCAGTATGGGGAGCCCCAGGCACTGAGCTTGCTGCAGAATTAGCAGAAGATATTTAACTGAGGAGGAAGATGGAAATTCTGTAAATCTCCCAGAAGCCAGGAGCCAAGAGGGTTGGTGCAAAAAGAACACTGTCAAGCATATGAATTTTCTTGAGGCACTTTCTCCCTTGGGGTCTCCTCGCTCCTCCATGTATTTAACCTGGACAGAATTAATGCTGCACTTCACTCCTCTCTGTTACCTGTCAAGGTTGTAAATCGATCTGATAAACAAACATCCCCAGGAGTTAGCTGACCATGGTCTTTGAGTATATTGCAGTAGAGAATCTGTTATACAACAGCGGTTCTAAATCCAGCTCTACTACCTACTATCTATAGAGTCTTTCGGAAGGTGTTAACTTTTTTGATGTTTGGATTCTCAACCAGCGTGCATTGACTCCCAGAGCTTAGAGCCAGTTACATCTCCCCAATCTATTTATGAGCTGAAGAAATGAACCTCTAATGTCGTATTTCAGCTATAAGTAGGGAGTAATTTACATACCACACTTCTTCCAGAGGTAAGGTTTATGGGTTTGAATGTTACTAATTTCATAATCTGTCCCCCTGTATATATAGTCAGGACAAGGTCAAATGTTTCTCTTCAGGAAACAAGGTAGTCAACCTTTACAGAAGAAACATAATGAGGTAGAGCCGCCCGCATATTTGGATGGGTTTCTGGAAAACTTGGTCACATTGTATAGGTTGACCATTTGAGAGTTATCGATATATACCCTTTTATTATAAAAACCTTTCTGTGTACTTTCTAAGAACAAGGACTTCTTGTCATGTGTGTTTTAATGTTATATGTAGTGATGATAGATTACAAAATCTATAGCCCGTACCTTAAATTGTCATAATTATTAAAGTAATGCCCTTTAGAGCCATTTTTCCCCTAGTCTAAGTGCCAATCCAGGATCATATATTGTATTTCATTGTGTCTCTCTCATCTCCACGATTCTGGAACATTTACCAGTCTCTCTTTGTCTTAGTACCCCACTTGGTAATATGAAAGGAAAGTCAGAGATAGCCAGACATTTGAGTAAACCCTAAAAGATGAAGAAAAAGACTAAAACAAACAAGTAAGCAACAGAGACTTGGAAGAAATGGCTACAATACAGAAACCATAATAAAACATTTAAGACAGTTAAGTAGACTTCTCAGAGGAATTGAAGGTTTACAACAATGAAACAAGAGAAGGATGATAGAATGAAGGACTCTTACAAATTAAAAATATGGCATAAAATTTTTTCCTTGAAAGACTAGAAGATAAAGTCAAGGACATCTCACAGAAACTCAAATGAACAAAAATACAAAGAATTAGAGAACAGTGAGGAAAAAATAACAAATTTAGAGAATTAGCCCCAAAGTCCAACATCAGGATGGAGAAGTTTCTAAAAGAGAAAAGAATTAAACCAGAGGAGAGATTTTTAAAAATATCACATGAATATTTTCTCCAAACTCAAGCACATGTCTTCGGAAAGAAACTGGACACAGACTCTGTTACAGAGAATGAACAAAATCCCGTACCAAGGCACTTCATATTGTTAAATTTCAGAACACTGTGGCTAAAGAAAAGATCCTGTATTCTTCTGGAGATAAAGAGAAGTCCATACAAAAAATCAAGAAAAATAAATTTACTAGACTTCTCAACAGCAACAGCAGAGGCCAGAATATAATGAAAATATGGATTAAAAACTTAGACAGAAAATTATTTTCAATCTAGAATTCTCTATCTAGCTAACCTATTAGTCAAACATGAGAATAAAATAATTCATTTTGGGACATGTGTGGATTTAAAAATAACTTCACACATATTCTTTTTGAAGGAGGTACTGGAGAATGCACTCCAAAAAAAAAATGAGTAAATTAAAAAGAAAAAAAAAAAACTTGATCTCTAAAAACTTGGGATATAACATAGAGGACCACTGAAAGGAAATCCTAGGGAAACAGCCATGTCACAGTCTTAGAGAAGAACTAGTCCAGTTTGGAAAAAAGGATAGAGGACTTTCAGAAGGACTAGGAAATATCCACAGGAAAAAAATAGAATAGATGTTTGTGAGCATATGAAAAATATTGATTGGAATTTGGTATCATTATTAGAGGATTTAATTAAAAGAAGTAATATGGAAATAGCTAGGCTAAATTTTTTAACGGCAATCAACTACAGGGGGAAGGAAATGAAAAAATAAGCATGGCTTGGGCATCAACTGTAATCTAGGCTTTATTCTTTAAGTTCCATGAATCTACAAACAGCTTCTGTTTTATTTATCATCATATTCTCAGCACAGATTGCAGTGCTTGGCACATACTAGGAACTAAATAAATATTCCTTGAATGAATGCATAACAGGGCTAGGTCCTAGGTGGGGGGAAAAAAAGCCAGAATGAAGTAGACAGAGTCCCTGCTATCTAGGAGATCACAACTGAAAACAAATACTCTTCAAATACCCAACCCAGTTTTCTCCTTTATTGAGTTGTTCAAGACATGGAGAAAATGTAGAGTGGGAAGAGTCTGCGGTTTGGAGCCCAAGCTTTAAGTTGTCTGTGACTTATGTTGGCAGGAGATTGTAGTTCCAATGTTTGAATCTCAAGAGGAGTACCCAGCAAGCAGATTGCTATGGAGCAACAGCTGATTGTATTAGAGCATTTACTCCATTCTTCTATCTCTCTCCTTACTGAAGTTTAAAAATATGAAAAAGTAAGGGGCACCTGGGTGACTCAGTCAGTTAAGGGTCCGACTTCAGCTCAGGTCGTGATCTCATGGTTCATGGGTTTGAGCCCCTTGTTGGGTTCTGTGCTGACAGCTTAGAGCTGGGTGCCTGGAGCCTGTTTCAGATTCTGTCTGTCTGTCTGTCTGTCTCTCTGCTCCTCCCCCACTCATGTTCTGTCCCTCAAAAATAAATAAATGTTAAAATTTTTTTTAAAAATATGAAAAAGTTGTTTATGTATCCAGAAGTTCAACAGGAAGAAAAAATGGCCAATTTAAAAAATAGGCAAAAATTTGGACAGTTCACTAAAGAGAATATATAGATGGTGGTTAAGCACATAAAAAGGTGCTAAGCATCATTAGGTATTAGGGAAATGCAAATTAAATTACAAAGAGGTATTAGAATGGCTAAAATAAAAAATACTAAAAGTGTGGGTGAGGATGTAGAGTAACAGGAATTGTCATCACTACTGATGAGAATACAAGGTGGCGTAGCTATTCCGGAAAATGGCTAAGCAGTTTCTTATAAAGTTTAAACATACACTTATCATACAATCCAGCAATTCTACTTATGGGTGTTTGCTGTAGATAATTGAAAACTTATGTTTCTGCAAAAACCTGTACATGAATGTTCAATAGCAGCTCAGTTTATAATCCCCCCAAAAAACACAAAATTTTCTTCAACAAATGGATACATAAACAAAACTGGTACATATAATGGAATATTCTGCAGCAAAAAAGGAACAAGCTCCTGATACACACAGTAACATTGATCAATCTTGAAGGTATTACTCTGAGTGGAAGAAGCCAGTCTCAAAGGCTACATAGTGACTTCTACTTCTAGGAAAACAGAGTGGGGTAGATGTATTTTCTCCTACTTCTCCAGAGAATTAGGTTGGAAATTATAAAACAAACATAAGAAGACTCTGAGAGTTGAGAGAAGAAGGCAGATCAGCTATGGACCTTGAGACTTGAAGAACAAGTTGTTAAACATCCTAGGATTTTTTTTTTTTTTTGCCTCATACATTCAAGAATAAATGTTGAAGAAGCTGGCAACCTGGAAATGCCAGTGGGTGAAGGCCCAAAAAATCCTAACAAAAGCCTACCCTCTCTAGCCAAATGGTCAGGTAGAGGGCAACCTCACTACCCAATGGTGTAGAGGTCATCCACCCCTATGGTGTCTCTGGTGGCCATGTGGGGAATAGTAATGAAGCAGCCTTATCCCTTCCAGCCAAGAAGATATCACAGAATGGAGGCACAGTGGGGAGCTAGAACCCTTACCTTTGCCCTACAATAATGAAGAACATACCACCTCAGGTGTCAGTCAAGGCCAAGTGAGGGACCTGGTTTTCTACTTCTACCTAATCAGAATGAGGTAGCTCCCCTTCTCCCTTCCCCACCCCTTTCCATCCTGGAGCAGTGTCAGAGAAAGCCAGCTAAAACAGGAGGCTTAAATAAGATCATGAATTTCATAACTTAATACCCTAAATGTCCAGGTTTCAACAGAAAATTACTCATTATACCAAGAACCATGAAGATCTCAAACTGAATGACAAAAGACAAGCACTAGATGCCAACACTAAGATGACAGAAATTTTGAATTATCTAAAAAAGATTTTATTTTTTTGAATTAGCTAAAAAATATTTTACAATAAACTATTTGTAAAAAAATAAAAGTAACTACTATATAATAAAAAATATTTTAAACTAGCTATCATGAAAAAACAATTATGAACACGCATAAAAACAAATGAAAATATAGAATCTCAGAAAAAAAATAGAAAGTCTCAATGAGGAAACAGAAGGTATAGAGATGAACCAAATGGATATTTTAGAACTTAAAAATACAATAACTAAAACTAAATGTTCAATGAATGAACTCAGTGAGAAGATAGAAGGGAAAGAGGAAAAAAATCAGCGAGCTTGAAAATAAAACAGAAATTACCCAAACTAGCATCAGTCTAAACAACAGAGGGACAATACACTGAAAGAAAATGAAGAGGACCTCAGGACTAGTGGGACCATAACAAAGGATGTAATTTGTGTCATTGGATTCCCAGAAGAAGAAGAGAAAAAGGGCAAGGGTGAAAAAGTACTAAAGGAAATTATGGCTAAAAGTTTTCCAAATTTGGCAAAATATTCAAACCTACAGATTCGCGAGTTCCAAGCAGGAACTGAGTGAGTTCCAAGCAGGATAAAATTTTAAAAGTCCATGACAATACATATCTTATTTTAGAAAATTAAGACAAAGAAAAAATCTAAAAACAGAGATAGAAACAATACCTATGGGGGAAAATAATTCACTTGACATTGGATTTCTCATGAGAAACCATGAAGTCAGAAGGAAGTGACACATTTTTATATGCTGAAAAAATGTCAACCCAGAATCCTATATCTAAGAAAATACTCTTCAGTAATGAAGGGAAAATAAAGACATTCTTATATGAAGTAAAACAAAGGAAAATGTGTAACCAGCAAAGCAACCCTAAAAGAATGGCTAAAGGAAGTTCTTTAAAGAAGAAAATTATTTTAAAAAACAAAAGGAATCTTGGAACATCAGGAAGAATAAAAAACATGGTAAGCAAAATTATGGGCAAAGAACACTCTTAAGTCTTCAAAATTAAGTTTGATAATTGAAGCAAAAATTATAATACTTCTATTGTGGTTCTAAGGATGTAGAGGGAATATTTAAGAAAAGTATAATATGAAGGGAGGAGGGTAAGTAGACATAAAGGGAGGTAAGATTACTATCCTTTACTTGAACTGTTAAAGTGATGGCACCCATAATACCAATAGCAATCACACACATGCACACACACACACACACACACACACACACACACACAGAGCTATATAAGAGACACTCAAAAACAGTAGAGGTAAACAAAGGTGGAATTCTAAAAAATGCTTAAGTAATGTACAGGAATACAGAAAAAAGAAAACAGAGAAATGAAAAGCAGAATGAACAGAAGACAAAAAATAAAATGAAAGACTTCGTTCTTTACATTTCAGTAATTACAGGGACACCTGGGAGGCTCAGTCATTTAAGCATCCAACTCTTGATTTTGGCTCAGGTCATGATCTCATGGTTGTGAGATCAAGCCCAGTGTGGAGCCTGCTTGAGATTCTCTGTCACCCTCTCCCTCTGTCCCTCTCCCCTTGCTTGCATGTTCTCTTGCACCCTCTCTCTCTCTCACAAAAACAAAACAAAAACAAAAACAAAAACAATTACATTAAATAGCTATATGCAAAAGAATGAAACTGGACTACTTTCTTACATGAAAATAAACTCAAAATAGATTAAAGCCCTGTGCGTGAGACCTGAAACCATAAAATCCCTAAAAGAGAGCATAGGCAGTAGTCTCTTGAAAATCGCTCTTAGCAACATATTTATGGATATGTTTCCTCAGGCAAGGGAAACAAAAAAATAAACTATTGGGATTAAACCAAAATAAAAAGCTTTTGCTCAGCAAAGGAAATCATCAACCAAACAAAAAGCAACCCAGTAAATGCTATTCCTATTTTTGCAAATGGTATATCTAATAAGGAATTAATATATAAAATATATAAAGACCTTACACAACTCTTCACTAACCCCCTCTCCCCCAATAATCCAGTTAAACATGGGCAGAGGATCTGAATAGATGTTTTTCCAAAGAAGACATTCAGATGGCCAATAGACACATGAAAAGATGTTCAACATCACTAATCATCAGGGAAATGCAAATCAAAACCACAATTAGATATCACCTCACACCAGTCAGACTGGCTAATATCAAAAGATAAGAAATCACAAGTGTTGGGGCGCCTGAGTGGCTCAGTCGGTTGAGCATCCGACTTTGGCTCAGGTCATGATCTCACGGTTTGTGGGTTCGGGCCCCACGTCGGGCTCTGTGCTGACAGCCAGCTCAGAGCCTGTTTCAGATTCTGTGTCTCCCTCTCTCTCTGACCCTCCCCTTCTCATGCTGTCTCTCTCTCAGAAATAAATAAAAAACATTTAAAAAAAAAAAAAGAAATCACAAGTGTCAGCAAGGATATGGAGGAAAAGTAATCCTCATGCACTATTAGTGAGAATATGAATTGGTACAACTGTTGTGGAAAGCAATATGGAGGTTCTTCAAAAAAATTAAAGGTAGAAATGCTATATGATCTGGTAAAATTCCACTGTTGAGTATTGACCCAAAGAAAACAAATAATTCAAAAAGATATATGCACCCCTATGTTTATTGAAGCATTGTTTACAATAGCCAAGATACAGAAACAACCAAAGGGTCCATTGACAGATGAATGATAAAGAAGCGATGTCATACACACACACACACGCACACGCACATGCACACAGAGGAATATTACTCAGCCATTAAAAAGAATGAGATCTTGCCATTTGCAACAATATAGATGGACCTAGAGGGTACTATGCTAAGTGAAATAAGTCAGACAGGGAAAGACAAATACCAATGCTTTCACTCATGTGGGGAATCTAAAAAGCAAAACAAACAAAGGCTCCCAAAGCCCAGATTCTTAAAAACAGAGAACAAACTGGTAGTTGCTGGAGTGGGGGATGGGTAAAATAGAGAGATTCTTAAGAGCTATCAACTTCTAGTTATAAGACAAATAAGTCATGGAGAGGAAAAGTACAGCACAGAGAATATAGTCAATAATGTTGTAATATTGTTGTATGGTGACAGATGGTGACTACACTTACTGTGGTGAGCACTGAGTAATGTATAGAATTGTTACATCAATATGTTGTATGCCTGAAACTAACATAATATTGTATGTTAATTATACTTCAATTTTTAAAATAGGCAAACTAATTATGTTAAATGTATATGGATGAATACATCAATTAAAAGACATATTGACAGAGTAAACGAAAGAGCCAATTATGTGCTATCTATAAGAAACTCACTTCTGGGGTGCCTGGCTCAGTTGATTAAGCCCCTGACTTTGGCTCAGGTCATGATCTCATGGTTCATGAGTTCAAGTCCCGCATTGGGCTCTCTGCTGTCAGTACAGAGCTTGCTCTGGATCCTCTGTCCCCCCTCTCTCTGCCTTTCCTACTCACCCCTATCTCTCAAAAATAAATACAAATATTTTTTAAAAAAACTTCAAGTATAACAATATAGGAAGACTGAAAACAAAATGATGAGAAAATATTTGTCATACAAATATGAATACAAAGAAAGCACAGAGAGGTATACTGCACAATGATAAGAGGGTTGATTTACTAAGAAGACAAAGAAACCCTAAATGTCTATGCACCAAACAACCTGGCTATAAAGTATGTGAAGCAAGAATTGAAGAAAGAAGAAAATGAACAAATCCACAATTAGAGTTGAAGATTTCAATACCCTTCTATCAACAATTGTTAGAACAACTAGATGTAAAACCAGCAAGGATATAAAAACTCAACAACACCATCAAAAAAAACAGAATCTAATCAGAATTTATAACACTCCACCCAACAACATCAGCATACATGTTCTTTTCAAGCATCCGTGAAACATATACCAAGATAGATTATATCATGGGCCACAAAACAAATTTCAACAAATTTAAAAGAATTGAAATCATACAGAGTGTGTTCTGTAACCACAATGAATTCAGACTAGTTATCAATAACAAAAAGATAACAGGAAAATGCCTGAATACCTGGAAACTGAACTATATAATCCATAAGTCAGAGAGGAAGTCTCAAGGGAAATTAAAAAGGGACAACAAAAGGATAATAATGGGGCAACTGGGTGGCTTAGTGGGTTAAGCGTCTACTCTTGGTTTCGGCTCAGGTCATGTTCTCATAGTCGGTGAGTTCAAGCCCCGCATTGGGCTGTATGTTGACAGCATGGAACCTGCTTGGGATTCTCTACCTCTCTCTATCTCAAAACAAATAAATAAACTTTAAAGAAAGAATAATAATGGAATTCTGTAAGTCTACACATATAAATTTGACAAGTTAAACAGAACAGATCAATTCATCAAAACACATGAACTACCACAAATCACCCAATATGAGATAATTTGAATAGCTTCATAATTATTAATTAAATGGGTAGTGAAAACAATCCCAACAAAGAACTATCCTTGGCCAGATGGTATTTTTGGAGAACTTTACCAAATATTTAAAGAAGAATTAATGCTAATTCTAGAAAATCTTTTCCAGAAAAATAGAGTTAAAAAGGGATATATGTAGTAATCAATACAGAAAAAACATTCAACACTCCTGTATCCCTTGGGTAAATTCCTAGCAGTGCTATTGCTGGGTCAAAGGGGAGTTCTAATGTTACTTTTCTGAGGGATCTCCATACTGTTTTCCAGAGTAGCTGCACCAGTTTACATTCCCACCCACAGTATAGGAGGGTGCCCATTTCTTCACATCCTCGCCAGCATCTAGAGTCCTCTGATTTGCTCATTTTAGCCATTCTGACCGGTGTGAGGTGGTATCTCAGTGTAGTCTTGATTTGTACTTTCCTGATGATGAGGGACGCTGAGCATCATTTCATGTGTCTGTTGGCCATCTGGATGTCCTCTTTGGAGAAGTGTCTTTTCCTATCTTCTGTCCATTTCTTCACTGGATTATTTGTTTTTTGGGTGTGGAGTTTGGTGATTTCCTTATAGATTTTGGATACTAGCCCTTTATCTGATATGTCATTTGCAACTATCTTTTCCCATTCCGTCAGTTGCCTATTAGTTTTATGGATTGTTTCCTTTGCCGTGCAGAAGATTTTTATCTTGATGAGGTCCCAGTAGTTCATTTTTGCTCTTGATTCCCTTGCCTTTGGGGATGTTTCAAGTAAGAAATTGCTGCAGTGGAGGTCAAGGAGGTTTTTTCCTGCTTTCTATTCTAGAGTTTTGATGGTTTCCTGTCTCACATTCAGGTCCTTTATCCATTTTGAGTTTATTTTTGTGTATGGTGTGAGAAAGTGATCTAGTTTCTTTCTTCTGCATGTTGCTGTCCAGTTCTCCCAGCACCATCTGTTAAAGAGGCTGTCTTTTTTCCATTGGATACTCTTTCCTGCTTTGTCAAAGATTAGTTGGCCATAAAATTGTGGGTCCAATTCTGAGTTCTCTGTTCTGTTCCACACATTGGTCTATGTGTTTATTTTTGTGCCAAATACTATATTGTCTTGATGATGACAGCTTTGTAGTAGAGGCCAAAGTCTGGGATTGTGATACCTCCCATTTTGGTTTTCTTCTTCAGTATTACTTTGGCCATTTGGGGTCTTCTGTGGTTCCATACAAATTTTAGGATAGTTTGTTTGAGTTTTGAGAAGAATGCTGGTGCAATTTTGATTGGGATTGCATTGAATGTGTAGAGTGCTTTGGGTAGTAATGATATTTTAACAATATTTATTCTTCTGATCCATGAGCATGCAATGTTTTCCATTTCTTTGTGTCTTCTAGGAGTGGGGGAGAGGGGAAGGGGGGTGATGGGCATGGAGGAGGGCATTTGTGGGGATGAGCACTGGGTGTTATATGGAAAGCAACTTGACAATAAACTATTAAAAAAATAAATAAATAAAGCAAGATCTGAAAATGAAAAAAAAGAAAAAAGAAAAAACATTCAACAAAGTTCACTACCTTGTCACGATAAAAACTTGGAAAATAGGAATAGAGGGGAAATTCTTCAACTTGACAAAGAGCATCTATTAAAAAGCTTATAGTTAAGGTTATACTTAATTATGAAAGACTGAATGTTTTCTCCCTAATATCAGGAATAAGACCAGGCTGTCTCTTCTCACTGCTCTTTTTCAATATGGTGCTGGGGTTCCAGCCAGTGCAATAAGGCAGGAAAAGGAAATAAAAGTCCTATAGACTAGAAAGGAATAAATAAAGCTGTCCTTATTTGCAGGTGACATGTTTTTTTACTCAAAAATTCCAAGTGATCTACCGAAATCCCTCCTTGAACTAAGTAAGTTCAGCAATGTCACAAAATATAAAATAAACATACAAAAATCGATTGTATATGTATAAATTAGCAACAAACACTTGAACACTGAAATTAGAAGTGCAATACCATTCACAATTGCTGTAGAAAAATACATAGGTGTAAATTTAACGGAGGACTTGTATTCAGAAAACATGATGTTGACAAAAGAAAGCAAATGAGATCTACATAAATGGAGAGACATACTCATAAACTGGAAAACTCAAAATAGTAAAGATTTCAATTTTCCCTAAACTGATATATAATGTATATATTTTTATAAATATATACAATTTACATATATATAATGCCTATCAAAATATCTATAAAATTTTTTGTACATATAGACAGGATTATTTTAAAATCTACATAGAAAGGCAAAAAAACTAGATTAGCTAAAACAGTTTTGAAAAAGGATAAAGTGGGAGGAATCCATTTGTCCAAATTCAAGGTGTATCATATACTTAATGCTTATTAAGATTGTGCAGTATTAATAGAGAAATATACACATATATCAATAGAGAATAGAGAACCTGGAAATAGACCCACAGAAGTATGTCCAACTGACTTTTGGGTAATAGCTTTATTGGGATACAGTTAATATACTAAATAATTTGCTTACTTAAAGTGTAAAATTGAGGGGCGCCTGGGTAGTTCAGTCGGTTAAATGTCTGACTTTGGCTCAGGTCATGATCTCACAGTTCATGGGTTCGAGCCCCACATCGGGCTCTGTGCTGACAGCTCAGAGCCTGGAGCCTGCTTCAGATTCTGTATCCCCCTCTCTCACTGACCCTCCCCTGCTCACACTGTCTCTCTCTCTCTCAGAAATAAATTTTAGAAAACCACTAAAACTTTTTTAAAAATGTAAAATTGAATGGTTTTTAATACATTCTCAGAGTTGTGCTATCATCACCACCATCAATTTTATTTTTTATTTTTTTAAAGTTTATTTATTTTGAGAGAGAGAGCGAGAGCGAGAGCACAAGTTGGCAGTGAGGGAACAGAAAGAAAGGGGGAATAAGGGAGAATCCCAAGCAGGTTCTACACCATCAGCAGAGAGGCCAATGCAGGGTTTGAACTCCCAAACCATGAGATCATGACCTGAGTTGCAGTTAAGAGTCAGATGCTCAACAGACTGAGCCACCCAGATGCCCCACCACAATCAATTTTATCCCACTCTTATCATTTCAAAAAAAACCTTATATCCTTTACCAGTCACATTCATTTTGCCCCAACTCCCCTCCCTGCCCCCATCAGCCCTACGCCTACCACTAATCTATTTTCTGTCTCAATAAATTTGCCTATTTTGAACATTTCATGCCCACCATGCCCATTGACAAGGTACGAGAACAATTTAATGGTTCGCCTTTTAAAAAATATGTTTATTTATTTGAGAGAGAGAGAGCATGCACACATGCTCATAAGCAGAGGAGTGGCAGAGAGAGAGAGGGAGACAGAGAATCTGAAGCAGGCTCTGCACTGGTAGCACAGAGCCTGACACGGGGCTTGAACTCACGAAGGCTGAGATCATGACCTGAGCAGAAGTCAGTCTCTTAACCAACTGAGCCACCCAGGCACCCCTAATGGTTCCCTGCCTTTTTAAAAAAAAATAATGCTGGCAAAACTTGCCATCAGTAGGCAAAAAATATAAAAAATGAGCCTCAATGTAACTCTCACACCTTATGAGAAAATTAACTCAAAATGGTTCAAGTACTTAAATGTAAAACATAAAATTATAAAACTTTGACACACAGAAGATAGAAAATCTTTAAGACCTAAGACTAGGCAAAGAGTTCTTAGACTCTACACCAAATTCATCACCCATGGAAGGAAAACGTGATAAATAGAACTTAATAGCAATTCAGAATCTTTGCTTTGCTCCTGTTAAGAAGATAAAAAAACAAGTTATAGAATGGAGGGGGTAATATTTGTTAGCTAGATATCCAACCAAGAGCTAGTATCTAGAATGGATAAAGAACTCTCAAAAATCAACAGTAAAAAAAAATAAATAAATAATGTGATCTAATCAGACCGTAGGCAGAAGACACCAATAGACATGATACTGGAGAAGACAGACAGATGGCAAACAAAACAAAACAAAACAAAACAAAACAAAAACAAAAACAAAACAAAAACAAAAAAACACTTGAAGGATTGTTCAACATCAATAACTATTAGGGAAATGCAAATTACAGCTATGAGGTATCCCCACGCAGCTATCAGAATGGCTTCTAAAATAGAAAATCATGGCAGCACCAAATGCTGGCAACGATGTGGAGGAACTGGGTCATTCATATATTATACACCTGGCATTTATCCTAGAGAAATAAAAGCAAGTTTTCACACAAAAGCCTGTACACCCAGGGCCTGGGTCTCTCTCCCTCTTTTTCTGCCCCTTCCCTGCTCACACTTGCTCTTTCTCTCTCAAAATAAATAAATAAGCTTAAAAGAAAAAACCCTGTACACTCATGTTTCTACAAATACCCATGTATTTGTAATAGACAAAACCCAGAAACAATCTAGCTGTCCTTCAAAGGGTGAATGGTATGCACACTGTGGTACATCCAAATCATAGAATAGCACTCCACAGTAAAAAGGAAGCATCTATCAAAACCAAGAAACAGCTTAGATGCAGCTCCAGAGAATTCCGCTGAGAAAAAGTCAGCTCCGAAAGGTTACATACTGTATGAGTTCTTTACTGTAACGTTCTTGAAATGACAAACTTTGGAATGGAGACCAGATTAGTGGGTGTCACAGGTGGGGTAGGATGGGAGAGAATTGGGTGCAGCCATAAAAGACAATAAGGGTGCCTGTTGTGGGGGTTGAAAATGTGTATACCTTGACTCTGTCACATCAATATTCTGCCTGTCGTATTATACTATAGTTTTGCAAGCTAGTACCATTAATGGATTAGTGGAAAAGAGGTACACTGAATCTCTGTATTATTCTTTTTTTAATTTTTAAGAGTATTTACTCATTTTTGAAAGACAGAGAGAACAGACTATGAGCAGGGGAGGGGCAGAGAGAGAGGTAGACAGAATCCCAGGAGGGCTGTCAGCACAGAGCCCAACATGTGCCTTGAACTCTCTGACCACAAGATCATGAGCCAAAGTGAGACACTCAACTGACTGAGCCACCCAGGTGCCCCCTTTTTTTAAAATTTTTAAATGTTTCTCTATATTATTCTTTACCACTGCGTGAATCCATATTTATCTCAAAACTAAACGTTTAATGTAAAACAAGCTCCCATACCATCTCATTCCATTTGTAGGGCGTTCTTGAAAAGACCAAGCTATGGAGATGGAGAACAGCTCGGTGTTGCCGGGGGTTAGGAGGAGGTGAGGGGGTGACCATGAACGCACAGTACCAGGGAGACTTTTCAGATGATGGAACCGTGCAGTACACTGCTTGTGGTGGTGGTGACACCAGCCTATGTATGCATTAAAGTGCAAAGACCTATACGCCAAAAGGAAAGGCCACTTTAAATGTAGAATCCAAACACAGAATAAAGAAAAAAATTATTAGTAACACATGCAGCCCATTTGATTTTTACAGTGTTTGGGTGAGTTTGGTTGGATAATAACAGCATTTTAGATTCGCTCTCATCTTTATCGGTTTGGAGGAAGTTCAATGTAGTGGGAGGAACATAAAATGCGGAGTCAGATGGTCTGGTATTGTATCTTGGCTCTGGCGTTTATTGGGTGCGTGATCTTGCTGATTCTCATTATTTCATTTTTAAAGTGAGGCTTCTACCCACCTAGCAGGGTTATTTTGAGGCTTAAACAGAATGAGAGGGCCCAGACTATTGTAGGAGGCCTAGAAATCTGTAAGGACACCATGCCTTTTTTGTAGAAAATATTTATTTATTTATTTTTAATGTTTTATTTATTTTTGAGAGAGAGAGAGAGAGACAGGATGAGCAGGGGAAGGTCAGAGAGAGAGGGAGACACAGAACCTGAAGGCAGGCTCCAGGCTCTGAGCTGTCAGCACAGAGCCTGATGCGGGGCTCGAACCCACGGACCGTGAGATCATGACCTGAGCCAAAGTTGGATGCTTAACCGACTGAGCCACCCAGGTCCCCCTTTTTTTGTAGAAAATAAATCGTAGGCTTTGAACATAGTTGTATAAGTACTCTACAATGTGTGTAAACACTATTGTCAATAAAATAAAAATATATAATTTCAAATTGGCTTTATGCTTTTAGATATTTAAGGTATAAAGGACTTTTATACTTGAAAGTGAATATACCTGAAGTCCTTCATACTTGAAAATACTAGAAATAAGTGAGACAGTGTCTGTTATATGACGTAGCTGCTCAGTGCTCCACAGCCATTAGGTAGGAGGAGGAGCTGTGGAAGTGGAAGTAGTATAGTAAAAGTAGAAGTAGTGATTTACTAGAAATAGAGTTAGTTGTAGAAAAAGAAGAAGATGATGAAGAAATAGTAGTAGTAGTAATAATGGTAGTAATAATAGCAGCAATAGTAACCATAATAGTAATAGCGGTAGTAGTAGTGGTGGTGGTAGTAACAACCAGCAGTAATAACTATAGGAGCAATAGTAGCCATAGTGTTACTAACGGTAGTTGTAATGATAGTAACAGTGGCGGTAGTAATCGTGATAATTGTCGTCATTGGAGTACTGTCTCACATGCACTGTTTTAAACCAAATTTTTAAAATATTTATTTATTTTTGAGAGACAGAGAGAGACAGAGAATGAGTGGGGGAGGAGCAGAGATAGAGGGAGACATGGAATCCCAAGCAGGCTCCAGGCTCTGAGCTGTCAGCGCAGACGCGGGGCTCGAACTCAGGAACCGTGAGACCATGACCTAAGCCGGAGCAGACGCTTAAACGACTGAGCTCCCCAGGCGCCCCTCCCATGCGCTGTCTTATTTGGGCCTCCCAGCACGTTAGGGGCAGGGGCAGAGCTCATAAGCCCCATCCTACAGTGAGAGCTCGAACAGGGGGTGGGTGGTGGGGGGAGATCCTTTTCCAAGATCTTGCAGTTTGACGTTGCCAGAGCCCGGGTCTCCCAGCTCGGCAGGGAGAAGCCAGGGAAGGTGGCTGCCGTAGCCCGCTCGGGCTGCTACCACAGAACACCGCGGACGGGGGTGGCCTAGACCACAGCTGTCCCTCTCTCTGAGTTCTGGAAGCTGGATGCCTGAGGTCCAGGTGTCCACTGATTTGGGGCCTGGAGAAGTGTTTTCCCGACTTGCAGACGGTCACCTTCCTGCTGCAACCTCGGCTGGTGGACAGAGTGCACTCTGGACTCTTCTTACGACGGCACTGACCCCATCGTGGAAACGCCACCTCCTGACCTATTTCTAAACCTAATCACCTCCCGGAGGCCCTACCTCCAAAGCCACGCCGTTGGGAGTTAGGGCCTCAGGGTGAGAATCTGGTGGCGGTGGCAGGGTGGGGGTGGGGACACAGGCATTCAGTCCACAGCAGTGGCCCTACGTAGTGTCTGAGGGATGTGTTCTACAGGCGGGGAGGCTGGTCCTTGACCTGGCACTGCCGCCCCCGCGGTCCCACCATGCAGTTAAACAGAGCAAGGGGCCTCCGGGGCGCCCCCTGCCGGCTGCCTCGGCCGGGGCAAGTATGCCCATTTGCTTTGGAAACCAGCCAGGCAGGAGAGAGAGGGTCGACTTAGTGGCGGCTGAGTCTGTCTTCGGGAAGAAGGCTTCCCCATCCCCCCACCCCCAGGCTTCCCTGGGAGGTGGTTCGGGTCCTGTGCCGCCGGCCAGACCCCTGGGGCGGCCTAGCGCACCTACCGGAAAGGCCACGGCTCGCGGCGCAGGAGGCCTGCATCTGAGTCAAGGTTCCACCACTGATGCCAACGCGGGGCTGGGCTCGCTCTCGCCCGTCCAGCCCCTCTCTTCCGAGATTTACCCCTGCCCCACCGCCCTCCCCACCCCCCAAGATTATAGTACCTAGAGCCGTGCAGGGGCAAGTCCACCGACGGGGCCGGCCACCCGCTCTGTGCGCAGAGATACCAAAGAGAAGGCGCAGCCTGGGCCAAGAGAGGGTGGCAGAGGGAATGCCGTGTCATCTGATCCATAGCTGATTAATCCTTTGGAAATGTGCTCCTGGGACATGTCCGTGAAGGACGTCACCGAGGTGGGGGAAGAATGCGGCCTGTTGTCCGTGCCCGGGACACAAAGGCCCATCTGTGCACACGTGGGTGCCGGGCCCCAGGCCGCATCAGCTGCTCTGGCTGTTTCCTCCTCCGCCATCACAATACGACCACAGAGTTGCAGTCTGCCCTTCCACCCCCGCCCCGGGAGAGCCGGGCAAGCGGGACTTCTGCCCACTGGGTGCCTGCGGAGGAACACAGCCAGCCAGGCCGCCTCGCGGCCCACTTGGCTCCCGGCGAGTCTAGAGTTTCAATAGCCTGCGTCTCCCCGCCCTCATTTACTGCCCTCTCTCGGCTCGCCTTTCTCTCGCCCTCCCTGGCACATGCATGAGTGGCAGATCCAGGGTATCTGGCCCCAGCCGGGCACCAGGGAGCCAAGCCTAGAAGCCTGAGAGATACCCCGCTGGGTGGCGGACAGCCGTGTCGCAGGGTCACTCGAGAAACAACTTTGCTCGGGCGGCGGAGCAGCAGCTGCCCTGGCCCACCGCGCTGATCCCTAGGAAACCGGGCAAGGGACCTTCTCCCCGGAGGGCGGCCCTGCCGACAGCCAGCAGGCAACCGGCGTGGCATTAGCGGCGTCAGAAAGCCTGGATTACACGAGGATGTAGACAGGGGGTGTAGACCGGGTTCTGAACCTCCACGAGAGTAGCTGTCCTCATTTACGTAAAATGAGGATCATAGGCCTGACGCCAGGTGATGCGGGGCACATTCCATGAGTATCAAGTGCGGGGTGGCCGCAGCCTTGAAACACACATACGTGCACACCATGCATCAGCCCCTCGAGGTCATTTTTGTGGTGTATTTATAATCAGGGACGACTTCTGTGCGCCAGGCGCCGTGCTAGACGCGGAGCGAGAATCAGCGAAGAGACAAAACCCCTGAGCTACAAGAATGCAACTTCTCGGAGAGACGGAGCGGAGGACGAAGCATCAGAAGGCGCAAGCGAGGGGAAGGTTTCAGTCTTTGGTGAGGAAAGGCCACATCGGGAAGACGACACTTCTGGAGAGCCTTGCGGGAGGGGAGAAAGGGAGCCCGGCAGACCCCCGGTGGGGGAAGAGCATTCCCGGCAGAGGGAACATGTTGTTCATCGAGGTCCCTGGGGTGGAGGGGTGCCTGGTGAATCTGCGGAGGGGGGAGGGTGGCTGTGCTGGGGAGGGTGGGAGAGAGGGAGTAGCGATGGACAAGGCAAAAGGGGTCCAGGTCTGCAGGGTCTTTGTCTTGGCTTGCTGGGGCTGCCTAAACAAAGTGCCGGGAGCAGAGCGGCTCAAACGATGGAATGTTCTAGAGGCTAGAAGTTCACAATCAGGGTGACAGCGCTGCCATGCTCTTTCTGGAGACTCTAGGGAAGGAGGTTCGTGACTCTGCACTTCCTTGTCTTCCTGTCTCCTCAGGTCATTCTCTCTGTTCGGGTGTCTGTGCCCAACCACCCCCCCCCCTTTTTCTCAGGGCCTACCTACCTAATGGCCTCGTTTTAACTAACCACCTCTATAAACACAAAGGAAGCCATTTGGTGCTGAGGGGGCATTAGGACTTATGTGCGTCTTTTTTGAGGGAGGCAGTTTAACCCTTCACAGCCTGTGGGCCACAAAAGACCTCAGCTTTTGTGTCGTGATGTGGGAGCCATCAGAGGGACTGGGGCAGGACACTATGTGACTTATATTTTAAAAGGATGACCAGTCTCTCCAGAGGTGATTCGTGCTCCTGGATGCGCCCTTGTCCCTCCTGAGTGGTATTCCTGGACGCAGTGCTGGGGGGGAAGGGCTGGGCTGCTCTCTGTGGGGTCCGGGGGTGGGGGCAGCAGAGCCGGCAGCCTGCCTTTCCCTGGCTCCCTTGCCATTTGTCATGACACTGCCCCTCCTGGGCTGGAAACCAGAAGTGGGTTGCAGTGTGGTGGGGGAAATTTCTGAACCGTTCACCAGGTGTGATTTCTCCCTTCGAGCAGAGCACAGTCCCCAAGACCAAACCCTGCCGTAGAGTCCCACGGGCCCACCCCAGCTCCTGGCCTCGCTCGCTTGGACCTGTACCTCCTCCTCACCTCACCTGCAGTCCCCTCTCCTCCAGGAAGCCCACTCTCTGGGAGGCAGCCATCTCCCTCCCCCTGGTGCTGCATTTCCCCAAAGCCTGTGAGCCTGGGGGTGTGGACACAGGTCTTTTGTGAGGTCTTCCCACAGCCGAGGGTGACCGGCACTGGAGTGGTAAGCCTGTCACCTACAAAAGGAACGGTGTCCTAATGTTGCTTTCACGGATGCTGAGAAAGCCTCTGTCATGGGTATCGTCATGTGGAGCGACTGAGGGGGGGCCCACGGAGACCGCAGGAGTGGGGGTCTCCACTGCTACTGCTTTCGCTTGTGCGGGTTGTTTGACTCGCCTTTCTCCCCACTGCTCCTTTCGAACTATGCCACGTTGGCCTGCGAATGAGTTCTTGCTCGTTCTTCTGAGGGGCCTTCTGCAGGTACGCTGGTCTTTCTCCCTCGGGCCATGACAGGTCCTAGTCAGACCAACAGCCTGAGGTTGAAGCTGACACACAGAGGGGGCAGGGACGGGTAGTGGAGCCCATACCTGGGTGAGGAGGCCTTCGGTGCCCACCTGTCCCCGGGGCCCCCGTTTCCCGGCAGGTGGAGGGCGAGGAAGGGGTAGGATGGGCCACAGCTCCAGCTTTATCTTCCCAGCCCTCCTTCTGTGGGTTTGGGAAACGCGTGTCTTTTTCTGAGGGCCCGAAGTTGACGTGAGCCTGCTCATCCTTCTGGGGGCATCCCGGAAATACAGGACACCCCTCCTACAGGCCCCCCAGGGCTCTGTCACCTCAGCTCTCCTACACCTAGTTGACCGTGATGGCAAGCTGATGGCAAGATGGGATTACATCGCAAGCATTGTACTGGGGGAGATACCTATGTGGACTGACATAGACAGTGAGTCAGATAAGGCAGACAGTGAAGGAGAGGGACAAGGGAGCATCCTAGACAGGCGTATAGTCTAAGGAAGGTTCAGCAAGGCCATCGGGGGTCCCCGGTCCAGTCAGTGGTCAGAGAAGTATGGGCTTCCCAGGACTGGGTCTGCCTTAGTATTCCAGCTGGGCTCAGTCGCTGCCTGGAAGCAGCCGTGACAAGGGTGGCTTGGTAGGAACACAGCCGGGGATTTGACGCAGTGGCCAGGGCCCTTGGTTCATGATGCTGCCATCCTTGGAGGTGTGCAAGCTACATTCGTAGGGCCAGCCACAGACGTGGCCTCTTTGAATCACCTGTGGCCCCGACTCTTTGGACATGGCTGTGTTCCCACCCCAGAAGCTCCATGCCAGGTCAGTGTGAGTGTTAAACTCGGGTTTTAGGGTCACCCGTCTATTGCAAGTTCTCACAGAGACCAAACGCACAACCACAGAGTGTGGGTGACTGTCAAAGTACAGGCCATTGACCACCTGCAGCAGAATCATTAGGAAGGTCTGTTTCAAGTCCAAGACTCCAACTCAGACCTCCCAAATGCCATCTTGGAGGGATGGCCTAGGAATCAGCATTTAGCCCACCAACACACCTCAACACAGACACACACACACACACACACACACTCACATGATGCTGGGGCCCTCTAAATTTTGAATTTCAAATGAGCTTGGACTATTCTGCAGGGAATGAACCCACATATCAGAATTTGTGTCTCAGTGTCTGGATTAGAAGTGGCGGGTGAGGACCACAGACCTCTACAGTGAGCTCCGGGGGACCTGTGCTTTCTGGTCCAGCTGAGCACAGGTGCTTCCATATCCCCTTTCCCCTAAAGAGTACACGACGTGTAACATTTCTTGGGACCCACCACTTAGGCATCTCAGTTTCTTGCTTTCTGTCTCAGCACAGCATATAACACCACATCTTTCCAGTCCTGGAATAGTGCTTCCTTAGAAGGATGTAGGGACTCTGAATCTCCCAACGGGTTTCCCTTCCGAATTACCCCATAGGAAGGGGTGCTTGGGGACCCTCCCCCTTAACACTCTTACACACACCCATTGCCAGTTTCCATGGGCCGGGCTCCCATGAACCTTCCTCACCCGTCATCTGTCCTTCCTCTATTCCATTAGCACCAGATACTCAGAGATTTCTTGTCTTATCTGGGCTTATCTGCAGCATTCCTGGAGGGTCAATGTCCATCCAGCAGCCCCATTCCTTCCAGTCCTGAGCAACTGGGAACACTCACGCCTTTGTTGGTTTTCTTATCTCTGCCTTCCTCCACCTTAGGGGCCCTTGTCTGCCTTTGGATTCTTTCCAGCTCACTTGTGTGGCCCTGCCCTGTTCTTGGCCAAGCCCAGATCACTCATTCTCTGGATGGACATTTGTAGAAGTGCCAACTCTAAAAATCAATTTAACTATTATAAAAACCATACTTCTTCCCAGTACTAGTAATGGTACTGAAAGTCTGGTTTCCTTGTGGCGGCTCATGGGGGTATTATTATAATTCTTTAGGAACGTCATTTGGCAATACCTATGAAGTATGAAGAGATCTAAGCATGGGAGATTCAAGAGAGCTTTGATTTGGGAGTTTCATGTTTGCAGATCTAGCTAAAGAAAATAAACCTGAATAGGAAAACATTTCATATAAATGAAAATGTATGTTAGGGCACCTGGGTGTCTCAGTCAGTTAAGCATCAGCTCTTGATTTCGGCTCAGGTCATGGTCTCATGGTTCATGAGATCGAGTCCCATGTAGGACTCCACGCTGACAGCATGGAGCCTGCTTGGGATTCTGTCTCTCCCTCTCTCTCTCTGCCCCTCCCCTGCTCGTGCTCGCTCCCTCTCTCTCTCTCTCTCTCCCAAGAGAAATAAATAAACATGAAAAAAAGTTTTTTAATGAAAATGTACTTTGGAGACACTTATAATATGGAAAAATTGGAATTAATAGCAAATGGCTAATATTCATTACGTGCTTATTATGTACTAGGCATAATTAAATTCTTTATTATGTAATCTAATCCTCACCATGCTTCTATAAGATGGGAACAACTATTATCTGCAGCAGGAATGGCAATTATCCCCATATAACTTCTAGAATTTTTTCTGGGCACCTCGTAAGTGAGGGAGGCATGTGGTAGTTTGGACTGCTGGCCGGGTTGCTGCTCCACCTTGAGGTTCATTCCCTTCACTTTGAAACCAACCATTTCCTGCCCCTCCCCCTCTCCGGTAATTAGAATACAATAGGGTAAGTGCCATCGCACAGCCAATTGATGACGTGAATCACTACTGAGCACATTCCCCCCCTCCCTCCTTATAACGTTGGGGTTATGAATCCGACAAGTCTTGAAATGAATTGGCTTAATATTTTTAGTTGAATAAATTGGGAGGAGCACCTCATTTTAGCTCTAGCTCCTCATTTAAACCTTCAAGGTCATCTGGACCCTGACTTTTTCGTTTAGTACAGGAACTCTCTTTCTCAAGTTTTCTTACTACAGAGATCCCACCACACCTGCTCTGGGTCTTCACTGCCGATGTTGGTTCACTTAGTGTCAAGCAGGGCAGTGTTGAGGCCCTCCCTAGGTCAGGCTGATCATATTAAAACTCATCCACTGACACCTTTAAAAAAAATAAATGAGTTAGGAACTCCTCATATGTGAAGTCACAAACGGAGTTTTTATCTGTTAGCTCTGAAGCATAATTTGACTACTGGGTTGGTTCTTTGGCAAGCCACTTCAGCGTCCTTGCCTGGAGTAAGAGTGATCATTCCATCTCCACAATGACAGAGGAGAAACAGGTGACAGTGCCTCCCACCGTACTTGCCACATGGATGGCCCTGAGGACACATTCATTCATTCATTCATTCATTTAAGCCCACTCCTCCTCCTCCACATTCATTGCACATGCATCTCAAGGGATGTGAATGTAGTCCTGGGCGCTACCCACACGTGGGGGACTCCCGGTGACTGTGGGGGACCGAGTGGGGTAGCAGAGCCCAGGTTTGATTTAGCACTTGATGGCTTTTCTATCAGGAGAAGCTAGCCCCTTTACACCTCATCCTGCTAGAGCTGACTGCTTTCCACCCCGGGCACAGGTGAGGCGGGGCGGGGGCGGGGAGGGAGGGCGGCGGCAGGAGATGAAGGAAGGCCCTTAGAAGGAAATACTACCCTGGGGAAGACCATGCCTTGGCCTGTACTGGGCCACAGTGAGGTTTCTGGCTTTGAGTTAGTCAATAACCTTCCCTGCCCTGCCCTGCCCTTCCCTGCCCTTCTCCTTGCCCTTCCCCTTCCCGCTTCCCATCCCCCTTTCCCTTCCCCTTCCATCCCCCTTTTCCTTCCCTCCTTTCTTTCTGAGTAGGGGTGAGAAAATAATCTTTACTGAGTACATGTATATAGAAGGTAAGGAACTGGAGCCCCTGGGTGTCTCAGTCATTAAGGGTCCAACTCTTGATTTCAGCTCAAGTTATTATCTCATTGTTTGTGAGATCAAGCCCCACATCGGGCTCTCCACTGACATCATGGAGCCTGATTGGTATTCTCTCTCTCCCTTTCTCTCTGCCCTTCCCTCCCCCCTCCCCAGATATATAAACATTAAAAAAAGAAGGTAAGGAGCATTTTCTAATCAAACTAACAGTGCCCTTTAGAAGCAATTACTGCCTACAGGGACTTAGAACATGCTAAAACCCTAATCTTTTCGGCAGTTACATTTCTCAAAAACAGATGTGTAGAGAAAGGTAGATGCTCTTGTACTCATGTAGGTAAATTCCTTTTCCATTGATGCCCCTCCTTCCCCTCCTCTTGCCACGGATTGATCATACTCGTTCCGGGCACTGAGCTGCCCTCGAAGGGGTTGGAGGGACAAAGCAGAATCCCTGGATGCGATGTCCCAAGGGCATGCCAGAATCATCCATCTGTCAAAGACCGTTGGAGGGGGGCACTCTGCTTTTCCTTGGGAACCTATCAGTGAACAAGATTGAATGGGGCCCTGCACCCACAGAGCTTACCTTCTAGGAGAGAGAAGCCGACAATGAACACATGATAAAGAGGAGAATCTCAGAGAGTCAAAGGTGCCGCGAGGAGGAGAAAATGAGGCTGGGATGGATTACACGATGTACCCAAGGTCACGCATCATAAGTAGGGGCAAAGCCAGGACCCAGTACCATACTTCTGTGCACCAAAGCCCACTTTCCTGCACCAGTCCCTGTAGACTCTTACAGCTTGTGCTTTCATCACAGATGAGGGTTAGACGTTACCTCTGCATTTCACTTTATACTCTTCCAAGCTATTTCCAGCACGTCAGCTCATTTCACCTTGGGACATGATTATTTCCAGCTTCTCCTCTGAGACCTGCCGTGAATGCAAAGGAAAATGGCAGGAGCGGATCCTTTAGCGACAGAGCCAATTAGCCTTCCTACGAATGTAGAACAGTTACATTCCAGTAACGTGAAGGACCAAGAAAATCCTGGAGTTGGCCATGTCTAGAGCAAAACCTTATGGGCCAGAACTTAAATAGGAAAAACCTTTCCTTTGTCCTGAAACTCTTACGCAGTCTCCTCAGGGTTGAAAGAATGTACCAGCGGGCAGCTCCTGGTATGGTAGGAATGGCAGGGAGCAACCACAGCACTCTATTCTTTTGGAATCTCCAGGGAAAGACACCTTCCACTCAGTAGATCAGTACTTATTCCTTCAAGTGCTCAGTCTTTGCGACAAGACTAACACTTGACTATTTACAAAGTACACTGACATACTTGATCTTGTTTGATGCTCATGTGAACCTCATTGGGTAGGTCCCAATATTCTTCTTACTTACAAATGGAGAAACTGATGTCCCCGGAGGCTACTGACTCAGTGTGTTTCTGTGGGGTTTGCAGGTGAGCTGGGCCTTGAGATTTCTGACACCAAGTGTCCCCCTCGCTCCACCATGAAAGGACACTTGCTTTTGGGTTGGCTTTGAAGGAACTCTTCTAAAAATGTATTTACTTCTCTGATCTTTGAAGCAGAGAACCCTGAGGGTGAGGAGTGGTTTTTGTTTGTTTTGTTTTTAGAGGGCAGAAGGGGCAGAAGGAAAGGAAGAGAGAGAAACCCAAGCAGGCTCCACACTCAGCATAAAGCCCTATGCAGGGCTCGATCTCATGACCATGAGATCGTGATCTGAGCTGAAATGAAGAGTAGGACGCTTAACCGACTGAGCCCCCCAGGTCCCCTGAATGTACCTGATTTATTAAGGGTTTTTTTTTGGCTTTGCTTTTTGATATCACTGGGCCTACATACTGAAGTCCTTGTGTCCTATTTGTATTTTGAAGCTAACAGCCAGAAGGCAAGCTTGTTACAAATTGTTGTTGGCAATTCCAGTAGGATATAAGTGGCTACAAACCTTTGGAGGGGTAATTAGGCAATAAGTTTAAGAAGTTTTAAAAATGTTCTGGGGTGCCTGGGTGGCTCAGTCAGTTAAGCGTCCGACTTTGGCTCAGGTCATGATCTCACGGTTCATGGGTTCAAGCCCTGCATCGGGCTCTGTGCTGACAGCTCAGAGCCTGGAGCCTGCTTCAGATTCTGTGTCTCCCTCTCTCTCTGACCCTCCCCTGCTCATGTTGTCTCTTTCTCTCAAAAATAAATAAGACATTAAAAAGATTTTTAAAAAAAGAAGTCTTAAAAATGTTCAATAGGGTGCCCAGGTGGCTCAGTCGGTTAAGCGTCTGACTTCAGCTCAGGTCATGATCTTGTAAGTTCGAGCCCTGTGTGTGGTTCTGTGCTGACAACTCAGAGCCTGGAGCCTGCTTCGGATTGTGTCTCCTCCCCACCCCCCCACCCCCACCCTTCCCCTACTTGTGCTCTCTCTCTCAAAAATAAAAACATTAAAAAAAAACTTTATATAAGATTATTTATCATGATATTGTTTATAAGTTTAAAAATTGAAAGCAGTCAGTAGAAGGAACGTTTGGGCATTGGTTAAGTAAAATATATTAAGTCCATGTGATAGAATATGATACAGCCATTAAAATTGGAAAAACATTAATGGCATTATGATGCATTCATATATTAAGCAGGTTGTAAAATGGCACGTGCATTGTGATGGCAATTTTGAAAAAAGGGACATAAGTGGAAAAATAACAGAACCTGTGCCACCATTCTTTTAGGAGTTACTTCTGGGTGTAGGTTATGAATGGTTTTTATTTCTTTCTGTATGATTTTGTTTTGTTTTGTTTTCGGCATTGAACACGTGCCACTCTGAGAAGAAAGTGCTCAACTACTAGTTGGGCATAAAGTACCGGCTATCTGTGAGACAACCCATGGAGGCTTTGAGTAAGGCTGGGCTCGCGGCTGTGGGTATCAGATGACCATGACCTCATGGAACAGGGAGAACGTCTCTGCTGATTTCTAAATTGGGGGCTGTGTTGTGAAGGCTTCAGGAAAGCTGTTATGGAAGATATTCCTGATAATACCCTTGGGTACGGACAGCATGTCCGTACGGGAGTCCCCAGGGCATGTGAGGACATGTGCACCCCCGGCCACCACACTTTACACACACATCCATACCCTCGTATAGCTGAGCATTCTTGGATTGGTGGGCTGGTATAATACAACCCCTAGGAAGCCCCAGCTTGGCTAGCAGGGCTCCTGGACTGCGTCCGCCAGATAGTGGAGGCTTCACTGTTCCAAGAATCTTGCCGAGTCAGGACAAGTCCCAGTATCCCAGGTGACTGGGGGCGGTACACACTCATGCTGCAGCCTCCTCAGCTTCTCATGAAGGGCTGGGGCAAGCTGAAGGACCCCAGGCTTACTTCAACTTAAATAAGCCAAGAAGAGAACCACGACGACGCCTGACTGCCAATGGTAGTTAGTAATGTTGGCGTAGTTTTTAGTAACTCACGAAAATCTTCTAAGAAAATGAGATGCTTGTGTTCATTCATCCAGCAAGTACTCATTCATTCAACAGATACTTATTCATGCTGGTTTCTAGGAGACCAGAGGATGAATGAGAAACAACGGTTCCACTCCTTCGTGTCTACACACGAGCATTGCAAACATGTGTCCACACAAAAGCCTGTGCATGAGTGTTCATAGCATCATTATTCACAACACCCAAGAAATGCTAACCCAAATGTCCATCAACCGATCAATGGATACATAAAATGCGGCACATCTATAATGGAAAATTATTTGGCCATAAAAAAGGAATGGAGGGGCGCCTAGCTGCCTCAGTCAGTAGATCCTGTGACTCTCAATGTGGGGTTGTAAGTTCAAGCCCCATGTTGAGTGTAGAGATTACCTAAAAAAAAAAAAAAGAGTGGTGATAATTCTACAGCATGGAGGAATTTTGAAAACATTGTACTGAATGAAAGAAACCAGACCCAAAAGTTCTCTTGGCATGAATCCACTTATGTAAGATGCCCAGAATAGGCAAATCTCCATAGATTTCTGGACAGACAGCAGATCAGGGGTTGCGTAGGGCTGTTGAGGTGGTAGGAAGGGCTGAAGGATGATGGCTCAGGGAAGCAGGATTTCCTTTAGGGATGATAAAAGTGTTCACAACTGAATTATGGTGCAGGGATGAATGGATCCTACCTCTGAGACTCCAGCTCCAGGTTGTGGTGGGTAGAAATATCGCTTGGTTGGCTGGGCTCTGCCCTCATTGTTTGGCCCAGAGTGTGGCCTGACTCCAAATAGTCTCATTATAGTGACTGATAGACTACAACAAAGCCTTAATGTTTTGCAGACGGAGGCTGAACCATGAGGTTAGACCATGCCCAAGGCAATGATTCCTCTCATGGCTAGAAAGCCAAGCTACAATAGGCATCCGCTCTGCCTCTGCAGGGCCCTGGAAGTATGGAACTAGTGACAGAGACAGATGGTGGGACCTGATAAGATACCCCTTTGTTCCACTGTTACCCAGTGTCCCCAGTCCTACCGGACAACACTGGGCTGCCCATTGAAATTCAGCCCCAGTCTCCCTTTCTCCAGCACTCTAATCCCAAGCAACTCACCCTTCCTCCCAAGGTCCCCGTGTTTTCTGGTCTTCGTCCATCAGTTTGCACTCTTTCCTCTGCCCCGCCGCCCTTTCTCCTTCGTTCCATGTTAAAATCCCACTTCATCATCGACCATCTTCAAGATCTGGACCAAATGCACCCCCCTCCACCTATCGTGTGTTCCCATACCATCTGCGTTCCTCTCACTGTCCAGCATCAGAACGCATCACCCTCTCCTCTGTGACCCCCACCCAACCTTGTTGTTCTTTGTGCCTGGGTGACAGTACTGCCCCCAGCTGCCCATTGTGGACATTTCTGGATAACGATCTCCTTGAGGACTGGGGTTTCACATGATCCCAATTTTTATGCTCCCTGGTGCCCAATACAGTGCCTTGCACATAGCATGCTCTCAGGAAATGGCTGCTGAATTAGCGTATGGCATTTTCCTAGCCGGGTGGGCTGTGTTCTGCTGAAACTCAGCTCACAGGAATTCACCATTAACCAGGCTGTAACTCTGGAAGCTGATTTCACAGATGGAAACTGTTTACAGAACTTTCAGCTCCCTCCATCCGTTTGTTCACGGACGGCTACATTCACTGGTCACTTCTGGGACTCTGTATCTCTCTGTACCTTCCCCTCAGATCAGCCAGTACATCGTTAAATGCCAGCAGCTTCCGCAGAGCACCCTGGGAATGGGGTTTGCACACGACCGAAGCTGCTCTAAGGACTGGAGAGGGAGTTGCTAAAGCTGAGAGATTTTTTAGTTCATTATGTTCTGTTCAGTTAAGCCATCAGTGATATTTCTTCTTTAGACCCTCATGCTTTTCTGCCAGACCCAAAAATACCCCAACCATGTGCCTCCGTGTTGGTGAATTACAGAGAGCAACACGATGAATCTTTTAGTAGAAAACCAGTGTTTTCTTCCGTGTGATTTTTTTCAAGGTCTGTTGTCCTTTTGCACAGAATTTTATTGTGTGTTGGTGCCAGTTTGTTTTCCAGAGGAGTACATCTCCAAATTAATAATGAAAGACAAGCAAAGTGGGACTTCACAGCCTTGGCCGGACACCAAGTGATAGCTAATTTTTGCAGCAGGGAAGACAAAATAACAAGTCCCTGAACTGCAATGTTGGTTTCTCCTTCTGTTCCACAACAAAATCATTGCAATAACAAACTCCTGTCTTAATCAGAATTATTAGTTAATGAAAGTACGTCTGTATTTCCAAAGTCTATTTTTCGTTTTTTAAATCTTAAATGTCATCCTAGCATTCGACAACTGTGTTTGGGAGCTTTTATTTTTGATGAAGGTGGAGGAGCCTGGTTAAATGAATTAACAGTTCATTTAACCTAAGGAACTGGAAGACAAAACAGAAATCCACTTGACTAATTGTTACTCGTTATGGTTGACATTAGCTGTCATCTCGTCTTTGGTCAATATGCAGAAATGTTAAGCACAGCCATTTGTATAATGAAGGAGTCACATTTATGCTTGAAACTATGTATTTTGTACTCCTTCGATTAATTTCAGATTCCAAGATGGGGAATGTCATGGTAACATAAACTCTATGAACCATTTTGAAATCTCACTTGCTTCTAAGAACAAATGGGGACCTTAATTTACCTAATTTCTTATGACAGAATAGAAACTTTATACAACCCTAGAGAGCCCCTCCCGTGTCCATTGTCTTTGGTCTCTCGGATCCCTCAGACTCTACCTTGCACGCGCATGTGCCTGCATTATCCTGTTGACACACACAGCCATCCTTGCCTTTCTCTCTCTTAACGGAGTTTCTCTGAGAGGTTGTCCATTCTTTGTGGACTCTGGTCTCTGCTCCAGCCGTCAAGGGTGCTAATGGGCTGATTTGGTTCTTTGCTTCCCAAGTCACCTATCATATTTCTCCAGATCTGAGATGCCATTGATTGTCAAGATGCTTCATTAGTTAGTGTACCATTATAAAAACTATTATAATGGCAAGGATACAGAGATTTCAAGTTACATCCTGATTTGAAAGATGGTAAAGGGTGAGACTATGTGACCCCCGGAATTAACGAAATCTGGCATTTGAATTTTGAACAGAGCCTTCTGGAAGTGATGTCTTAGTGACTTCAGTGATGGAGTGTCAGGCATCCTAGTAGGTTGGTGGGGCGAGAGGTTGAAGTCAGGGGGTGCTTTTGTTGCCACACAAATTCCACCATGTAGTAAGCTACCTGTTCCATCTCCAGAGTGACTATGGGTGGGAAGACCCAGGATATAACAGCAAAGTAAGGCATAAACATAAAAGCATGTAAAAAGGAGTAGATCTGCCTACTGTAGGAAATCCACAGATATTCTATAAGGCTGCATGAATCCCATTGATCAGAGAGGGTAGAGAAAGCCTGTCCCCACGGAGTGTGCAGAGAAGAGCCCATGGTCCATCTCTCTGCTTAGACTTCGGGGTGAAGGGTGGGCACCTGAGTTCTGGTTTCTCCAAGCCCCTGATTTTCAAACTTTGTCCTCAGTTCTGGAGCCCCTCAGATGAGGGAAAGACACGGGCCTTGGGCTTCAGTGTGAATGGCATCCACTTTAATCTGCCTTGGATTTTGGATATCTGTGATTGCAATAAACCCCGCACCCTCTTTGCCTACTGATATCTTCAGAATAATCATTTCGCTCCAAAATGTAGGCTATAGATAAACTCTAGAATATTTGTCCTTTGAGGGCAGCAACAAGACACGAGAGACGTGTTAGTCCGTTAAGATGGCCGTAACCCAGGACCGGAGACTGGATGGCCATCTATAAGTAAACTGAAACTTATTTCTACAGTTCGGGAGGCTGAAGTTGTAGACAGAGGTGACAGCCGGGGTTCCAGTGAGGGTCCCTTTCCAGATTGCACACCACCAACTTCTATCTTCACACGGCAGAAAGAGGGTGAGAGAGCTCTCTTGAGTCCCTTTGATAAGGACATTAATCTTATTCATGAGGCCTCCACTCTGATGACCTAATTGTCTCCCAAAGGCCCCAACTATTAATACCGTCACATTAGGAGTTAGCTAGCCTTCTAGCATAAGAATCTCGGGGGAGGGGGGAGGATGTAGTCTATAACAAAGACCACGTGAGGACTTGTACCAGCTGCTTCCTCTTCATGGTTCCTGTTGGGATGTCCCTCCCTTGTAAGTGACCCTTTGGGATCACCAAGGAAGTGGAGTGGCCTTGTGTATGAGTTCCTATGGCTGCTGTCGACAAATGGCTATAAACTCAATGGCTTAAAACAATTGAAATGTATTGTTTTATAGTTTTGAAGGCTAGAAATCTGACATGGGTGGTCTTTCTGGGTCAAAATGGAGGTGTTGGCAGGGATGCATCTCTTTCTGGAGGCTGTAGGGAAAATCTATTTCCTTACCTTTTCCAGTTTCTGGAGGCCACCTGTACTCCTTGGCTTGTAGCCGCTCCCTTCATCTTCAAAGCCAAGAGTGAGTAAAAGGAATATTTTTCACATTACGTTTCCCCGGTCCCCTTCCATAGTCACACCACTCTGACTCTTCTTCTGCCTCCTCTTTCCGCTTTTCAGGATCCTTGTGATGACCTTGAGCCCATTAAGCTAATCCAGGTTAGTCTTCTTCTTTTTAGATCATCTGAATATCAACCTTCATTCCTCTTTGCCCCATAATTATACATTCACAGGGTCCAGGTGTTAGGATGTTGGCCCCTCTTTGGAAGTCATTCTTCTGTCAACCACACCTAGGCACAGGTGTGATGTGGCAGGTCTTGCAAAGATCAGAAAAGAGAAGTGATACAAAAGCAACCACAGAGCAATTAATTAGCTTATTTTGAGTTATGACATACCCCCGTGCTATTGCTAGATAATGTTTATTACACAAGGGACCTTGACGGTAGCAAGCAGCTATTTCATGTGGGTTATTGAGATCCCAGGTTGGAGTCCCCCAAATGACAGAGATTTCCATGCAGGTCATTTATTATGCTGCTTTGGGGACCAACACCTTTAGAAAGGGACTGGAGGTGAGAAAGATGGTTGGAGGAGAGAGAGAAGTGGGTTTGCAAAGCAGTCTCCACAGAGGTCTCGGCTAATCTTCTAGGGAGCTTTGAAGCTGGAGTGACCAGCTTTTATATTCATGGTGCCTGGTCACTGGATGCCTCGGAAAGGGGGTGTGACCTTGACGAGGCCTCTCACTACCCAGAGACTTCCTAGAGAGGTCTGAGAGTCTAGGGCATCCGCGGCAGCTAGTGAGTAAGTCCATTCGTTCTGGAGGGAATTTGGGTGGCGTATCACTGTGCCCACTGCAGTTGGACTGAGGACTCTAATGTGGGGTGGTTATCAGTGAACCGGAGAAGACTTTCGAAGGCTTGGGTGTAGAGGAGGGTCCCGGAGCAGGGAGAGCACTTGTAGGAAGAGATGTAGGGGTTTTGCCCAGCCACGCACAGAGCCGATTCAGAAAGGATGTTTCACATTGACTTTCTGCACCCCCATCCCTGCAAAGCCCTGTGGCTCCCTGCCCACCGAGGGATGGCTTGTCCATTAGTCACCTCCAGCTCCACTGGAAATCACAGATACAACAAGTGGTAGTGATATTGGTCTGAAGATTGGGGAGTGTGAGGAGATTTATACAGAGTAAACAAGAAGCCGGCCCGGGCTCTGGGGAGACCTCTCACTCCAGAAACCCACACTCTGACCGCACAAGCTCATTCAGTGATATTTATGTGCCGTAGTGGGCGGTGCACATGGTGGCTTTCGGGGCCATTATCGCATGATCACTGTTCCCCTGTCATCTGTAAGAGGAAGGATACGTTATCACCAGCTTGTGAATTATTTTACTTTTCCCAAAGGGAACGGTCTCCCACATGCCTTGTGTGACACTTGGCCTCCCTCAGAGCTCTCTGCAGGGGCTGGGAGTCAAGATTACCCTTAGGCATAGGCAGGGTAGGTGGCTACCCACTCAAGGTCAATAGAAAAACTCTCCTAGCCAATGAGTCTCCCTAACTTGCCTTCTGATGCCTGAAGGACCACCAGTAGGCTTTTCAATGTCAAACTCTGGTTCTAGTTTAAGTGCAGATGCTCTCAGAAAGGGTAACTACATCTCAATGGAAGTATATTTTAGAAGTTTTTCTGAAAAAAAAAAAAAATCCTGGGATAGAAGTGGTAGTGTTCCAAGTATCCAAACCCAAGCGGTAGCATTCCAAGTGCCCGAAGATTCCCATGTAAAGCCACGGGGCAATACTGCCAAAAGCCCTTACAAACGTTCACACCCTTTGACCTAGTATTTCTACCTCTGCACATATAACCTAAAGAAATTGGTCTTCATCCCGGGAGGACTTTGTACACAAGAATGTTTGCCACAGAAAAATTTCTAACAGTGTAACGTTGAGAATGTTAACCTTAAAAATAAAATAGTTATTTTACCAGCAAAAAAAGGGGGAGGGTGCTTATTCAGAAATAACAGAGAATTGCAATTCAGGACATGCAAGCTATGGCAAAACCATAGTCAAGTCCGACAAACAGAGGGAGGGAACAATTATTTTATGGAGAAGAAGGAGGAAGTTGGGAGGGGTTATTTGGAAGGAAAGTCCACTGGAGAAAAGCCCAAGTCCAGGGTGATGACAGTTTCTCATTGGCTGAGTTTCAAGGTAATCCAGCTCTTGCAGAGAAGCAGCCTACACCTTTCCCTGTCGGGACCTGTAATTGATGACTCTCCTGCTGCTGATGCTTGGGGGGGGGGGGGGGGGGGCCTGTAATTGACAATTCTTCCTATAATTGACCTGAGCCGTGCTGTTCCCCTCCCCATTTAGCCTCCCCAGCCCACTTCAGTGAGGTTTCCTTTCATTAAATTTCACAGAAAACACTTGCCTGTTAAATATTTGGAAAGTGCTCTGGTAAACACTGGCATATCTACCCAATGAAAAAATATCCTGTCAATAAAAATTATCGGGAGCCTGTAACAACCCACGAAAACATTTATGTCATAAAAGTGAAAACAACCCTGGCTTCACATTTGCGTGTGCATTTTATCACAGCCATGTGAAAACAAGTTCCTATGCATACAAAAGGAATGAAACCAACAAATGTGCGAACAGCAACAACGATTTGCTGGGTAGTAGGTAAAAACTAGAGGAGTTCTTAATGTCATTTTCTCCTCAGGATTTTCAGACTCGGTGATGGCTCTGTAAGACTCTAAGGCACTGCGGGTTTTAAGCTCGGTGCAAGCAGGTGGCCGGAACTTTTGGGACCTCAAGTATCCAGGAGGACTCTCGTGCGCCAGATTCTTGCGGCAGGGAAGGCCCTCTCTGCCCCCATAAGATCCCTGGCTCTGACGTTTGGATGGATTCAAAGGCCTAGATGGGCTTTCTGCAGCCAGACCACCCCAGCGCAAAGTGCCCAGCTCTGTTCGGCGGCCGTCATAGCTCGGGGCAGAAACCGCAGGTCCCTTTGTGCTGAGCTAGCTGCGCAATCGGAGCCACCTGGGCCACCCAGGAGCATCCTCAGAGCCTGTAAAATGGGTTCCTACCCCGTGGGGCGTGGGAGGACCGAATGAGATATGCGTATGCAGTGATAAAGTGCTCATCACAGTACCCAGCCCCAGGGTGGGCGGCCAGCCCGAGGAGGCGTTCTTAAGTGTGTCGTGAGAATCGAGGGAGAAAGTACCCGAACAGAACCAGCATTGCGTTAGGACTTGGGAAGTGGTAGCAATTCCTTCTTCACTAGGAAGGTCTGCAAGCTGCACCTCTGGAAATACACACCCTTAGCGTCTTAGCTACTTAGGAGCGCAGGCGGGCAGAGAGAAGGCATATGCGAGAGTATCGAGAGCCAGAGGGAAAAGGGCCAGAGGGAAGCCAGCCACGCCCCAGGAAAGCAGCATAGCCAAGGCAGGATGGCACCCGGGCCTTTGGCCCAGTATCTGCTCCCTGCTCTGCCTGCTCTTTGCAGGTGTCCCGCCCTTCTGTGCCCTTCCCAGTCTCAGAAGCTGGGACTTTAGCAGTATCCCTAAAAGCCAGCAGGGGAAGGGCCTTCTGCGGTGCTACAGAAAAGCGAATTGACACGCCTTTGTTCCGTCGTTGAAAGGAAAGGTGTTTCACTTGCATTTAAAGTGACTTGTACCCTACACGTTTATAGAGCCCTTTCTCTTTACACTCAGTGTACGAAGTGCTCTGTAATCTATCGTAATCCGCACAGCCAACCTCACCATGTTCTGTCCCTTTTACATTTTGGAAAGCCAAGACTCAGACTTTGAGAGGCTCGTGGGAGGTTACAGCTAGAAACAGGAGGGCCAGAATGTGAATCTGGGCTGATCGCGGACTCCAAACAGTATGCCCTTAACAACTAGACAACTCCAGACATCTACCCGTATTTCCTGCTTTAAGTCCAACGTTTTCTCGGAATCTTCAGGAGCTGTAATACAGCATTTTTCAGAGCACCTTTCCTAGGCTTTCCTTTGCTCTCTCTCCCCCAACCAGACTTACTTCACTAACGTTTCGTTCACTGCAAGCACGTTAATGTATGTGGGCTGAGCTGGTGAGCTCGACGCCGTGCTTGGCGGACTTTGCCCAGGGAATTCAGCTACAAGCCACTTGCTGCCCAGCCAGACCCTCAGAGCCAAATCCAGGGGTACGAGGGCCTCGCCTGTGCAGTAGCAGTGGCACTATGATCTGGCCTCCTTGGATCCTGCCTCAGACGCTTTTCCATCCACCTGTTCTAACGCCTGCCCTCTCCCTTCCCCCCAAGTTCTTGGGACAGAATGTCCTATCCTTTCACCTTTACGTGGCTTCAGATGTTGGATTTAATTTAAAAACGTTCTGCAGCACAAATGTGGTTATGAGTCAGGGACGTGTACGTGTGTGCTCGCCTGTGTGCGAAGCCGGTCTCTCGGCACCAGCTAAAAATGTGAAGCAGCCAGTCGCTGCCGTGAATCGAGGGCACCATATGCTTGCATTTCTAGGTCTTCCCCACAGTTATGTAACTGCCCCCAAAGCCAGGGGGCAGGAGCAGGGCCAGCCGTGGGAGATGTTTCCAAACAGGAATGCTGAGGAAGGACTGACCTTGAGAAGACAAGGGAGTTCGCCAGGCCCGTGGAATGTTCCCAGCCTCGGGGCTCAAACAAAAACTGCATTCAGAGAGTGAGTGCGCCTTGGAGAACAAGCCCCGTCTGTCTCCCTGCTTTGTCTTGGGGGTTCATCAAGGTGAGCCCTTAGCCTGTGGGCCACTGGGTATTGAATTTAGGGTTGGGCACGGCTGCGGGACCAGGGTCCTGGTAATCTTCGCAGCCATCTCTAATTAGCAGGCTTCGGGGCCCACAGCATCTTGGGGGCCGGGCAGAGGTGAGCTGAGAGCACTAGTCTCCTGTATTCACGGAATGTGGCTCCAGAAAGGCATTGCTTCGGGAGGGGAGCTGGGGGAGGGGACAGCCAATCGGTAAGGGCTTATCAAGGGCTCACTCTGTGGTCACTTTTGGGAGAGGGAGGTATCTGATTGGCCTCGTGCCTTGTAGAGGAAGGCCTCCCTGCCCCTCGTCTGGCTTGACTAAAGCTTATTTTTTCTTTCAGGCTTCAGTTCACAGGTCTGAGACCCAGAGCAATGCTTTTCAGACCGTGGGTCATGACCATTAGTAGCTTGTGTAAGCAATTTAGTGGAACACACCCAGCATTTTTTTTTTTTTAAAGAAGAAAATAGGCCATTCAAGCAGATCAGACATGAGAAAGGTACCTGTTGCTTCAGTTATGTGTATTAAATTCATTCTTAATGGTGATCGTAGTAAAAAAAAATTAAAGAGCAATTAAAAAGCCTCTGGCTGCCGTCTCTACATCCATGGAGAATCAGTCACAGCTCTCAGCATGGACTCACCCCTGGCAAGGGTGGTACGACTCTCTCAAACAGATGAGACCAAGCTGGATGTCCCCTTGGAGCTGGGGCCAGGAGGGAAGGGGGCGTATCTGATCAGAAATAGAGTTCTGACCGTGGACCAGAAGGCAGAACGCTAGAAGGTGCTCTCGGTGTCTGAAACTGACACATGGCTGACTGATGGTGAGAATACACAGGAAATTCCTGCAAGTCAGGAAAAAGCAGGCCACCCCAGCAGAAGAGAGGGCAATGGATACACAATTTTCTTAGAACTATTAACCTTAAACGCTAACACACGTATACCAAAACACCCAGTCTTTATTAATCACCAAAGAAATATATGTTTAAATGAGGTTCTACACCCCTTAGATCCAAAATTGGAAAGCTGGGTAATTCTAGTTATTGGCAACCCAAACACATGGCCTGTGGGCGTACAGATTGGCGCAGCCGTTCTGGAAGGCAGTCTGGTCTTCCTGTCAAATGATGTATGTGCATCAGCGATGTGACCAGCATGTCTGCTCCCAGGCAGGTTCTCACAAAGGCCACGGGGGACATAGGTGACCACGTGACCTGAAGCTTTATTTGTGGTGGAGGGGAGTTGTCCACAACCCTCTGTCCATCACTGAGAGGAAGAAGAGGTCAAAGGTGGTGGGTACACCAGTAAGGCCCTAGGTAGCACTTCAGGACGATGGCTTAGAAGTGCCCATGGCTATTTCTATGATTGGGCTGTTGTAGAGAGTGCTGCTATGAACACTGGGGTACATGTGCCACTATGCATCAGCACTCCTGTATCCCTTGGGTAAATTCCTAGCAGTGCTATTGCTGGGTCCTAGGGGAGCTCTATTGTTAATTTTTTGAGGAACCTCGACACTGTTTTCCATAGGGGCTGCACCAGTTTACATTTCCACCACCAGTGTAAGTGGGCGCCCGTTTCTCCACATCTTCACCAGCATCTATAACCTAAGTGTCCATCAACTGACGAATGGATCAAGAAGATGTAGTTTATCTTTTTTTTTTTTTTACAAATAGTTTATTGTCAAATTAGTTTCCACATAACACTCAGTGCTCATCCCCATAAGTGCCCTCCTCCATGCCCATCCCCCCTCCCCCCCACATCAATCAGTCCTCAGTTTTTGTCAGCATTCAAGAGTCTCTCAAGGTTTGCCTCTCTCCCTTTCCCCCACCATTTCCCCCCTTCTTCTTCCCCTTGTTCCTCCGTCAAGTTCCTCCTAATCCTCCTATACGTGCAAACATATGATATTTGTCCTTCTCTGCCTGACTTATTTCACTCAGCATAACACCCTCGAGGTCCATCCATGTTGCTACACATGGCCAGATTTCATTATTTCTCATTGCCATGTAGTATTCCATCGTATAGATAAACCACAGAAGATGTGGAATACTACATGGCAATGAGAAAGAATGAAATCTGGCCATGTGTAGCAACGTGGATGGACCTCGAGGGTGTTATGCTGAGCAAAATAAGTCAGGCAGAGAAGGACAGATACCGTATGTTTTCACTTATATGTGGAACAGGAGAAACTTAACAAAGGACAAGGGGGGAGGGAAGGGAGAAAAATTATAGAGAGGAAAGGAGGCAAACCATAAGAGACTCTTGAATGCTGAGAACAAACACAGGGCTAATGGGGGTGGGGGAGAGGAAGGGGGTAGATGGGCATGGAGGAGGGCACTTGTTGGGATGAGCACTGGGTGTTATATGAAAACCAACTTGACAATAAACTATATTAAAATAATAATAATAATGAAGAAGTACCCATGGCAACACGGATGGATCTTAAAAACAAACTTTAAAAAAAAAAAGAATCTACTTGGTTATGAATTTTTTAAGTCCTTTATTTTGGTTAGAGACACATACTGTAGCACTTCTGGGTCAAATAATATGATGTCTGGAATTTGGGTTAAAATACTCCTGGAAGAAAAAAGGGAGCATGGGGAATGGAGAACAGAGCAAACAAAACTGACAAATGTCGGTAATTGTTCCAGCCTGGTGGTAGCCCCGCGGAGCCCGGTAGTATTGTCTCAACTTTCATGCACGTTAGAGGGTTTTCCTAACAGAAGCTTAAAACAACTCACTAAGCAACATGTGTGTTGCAAGCACACATTGAAATAAAAAGACGCACATTAAAACGGTAGCTGTAAAGCAGAAGAATGGGATGGAAGTTGGTTATGGCGAATAATAGGGAAAAGAAAGTAGAGAAAAGCTTTGGTGTTCCATCCGGAAGGGCCAGAAGACTCAGGATGCCTGCCTTCCTCCCGTGGGGCTTGGGGTGGGTGAGGACACCGCATCTGTAGGCCAATGAGGTCCGCTCGTGCCCACCTTTATTTTCTCAAGGAGCCTCCGTCTAGCCCCCCACACAGGGATAGGCTCTCCCTGTGGGTTCTGCAGCACAGTGGCTCTCCTATTCTGGCATTTACTTCACAGCATCTTACTGCACCATCTTCCCCACCAGACATGGGGATCAGGGCCTGGGACCGCGTGTTGCGTTTCGCTCTATAGCACACCCGGCAGCCGCACTGGGTGCACTCTGTAAAATCTGTTGAATGGAAAACAACAGCCGACGCTTATGGGGCATTATCTCACTTCATTCTCACAACAACTCCGTGAGGTAGGAAACCGTACTTTCCCCCGTTTGGTTAACAAGGAAACGGAGGCTCAGAGAGGTTAAGAAACGTGCTCAAAGTCACCCAGCTAAAGCAAGGCAGAGCCAGCATCCAGTCGGACCGTCTGCCATTAGAATCAGTATTTCTCCATCACTGTACATACTGTCCTGAGGGAAGCATTGCATCTGCTGGTGTTGAGAGGAGGAGCCAATATACCTGGAGCACTTTGAGAGTGCCCGGCGGGCACTGCCAAACCAAGAGCTGAAGGTGGTGGTATGGGCTCTGGGGTCAAAGGCACAGTTGAGAGGGAAATGGCGTGATCAGGGAGATGGGAAACAGAGGCCAGCATGTGATTGAATCTGAGAAGATCTTTTCTAAATTGTGCAGGGCTGAAATTAGAGGACAAGCCAGCCTCCCCAACAGTGTGTGTCTTCCCTTCTAGTACTTTTAATATTTATTTTTTATTTTTGAGAGAGAAAGAGTGTAAGCAGGGGGATGGGGGGAGGGTGCAGAGGGAGAGGGAGACAGGGGATCCTAGGGGCTCCATGCTGATAGTAGAGAGCCTGACGTGAGGCTCAAACTCAAGAACCATAAAATAATGACCCGAGGAGCCGAAGTTGGACACTCAACCAACTGAGCCGCCCAGGTGCCCCCTTTCTAGTCTTTTTTAAATCAGTGGTTCTCACCTGGGGGTGGTTTTGCCCTCCAGGGGTCATTTGGCAATGTCTGGAGAGAGAGAGAGAGAGAGGGTGACCATGGCTTCTAATGGGTAGAGGCCAAGGAGGCTGCTAACCAGGCTGCAATGCACAGGACGGCCCTCCCAGCGATGGGCCAGTTGGTGTTTAACAACCGGCTCTGGGAGAATTGGTTTGTTTCAGCGGTTGAGAACGTCCGTGGTGTAAACATTCCAACCTTGGTCAATTTCAGGCTACCAGTGTGAGGTCGGCGGGCCTGCAGAATATGTGAAAATTAAACGATCAAATGAGCTGGTAGAAGGCAGCTCCCACACAGGACTGCGTAGACTCCCCTTCTCATCTTCAGCCACGAACATTCACGGCTTAAAAGAATAAGTTTCTTCCTCGCTCCTCCTCCCACCCCGGAATTCCTGATACAGCTCTCCTGCGTGACCCTCCTCCAGACGGCTCCGGGCCCAGGCTCCTTCTATCTTGCAGCTTACGTTCCTCTTGGACAGTGGCTCTCCCGCTTCAGTGTGCCTCGGAATTCGCTAGAGAGCTAGAAACACAATTCCCCCAGAGCCCTGATTCCGTCGCCCGGTGTGGGGGAGGGGGGGAGGAGAAGGGGGGGTTGGGAATGGCCATTTCCTTACAAGGCCCCCAGGTGATGCTGCTTGGCAGGGCACCCGTGTTGAGAGCCGCACTGGAATCATCTGGAGGGCTTTAGCAAATCCTGATGGCTGGGTTCCGCATGCAGAGGGCCTGTTCTTTTTTTTTTTTTTTTTTTTACAAATAGTTTATTGTCAAATTAGTTTCCACATAACACTCAGTGCTCATCCCCACAAGTGTCCTCCTCCATGCCCATCCCCCCACCCCCCACATCCATCAGTCCTCAGTTTTTGTCAGCATTCAAGAGTCTCTCATGGTTTGCCTCTGTCCCTTCCCCCCACCATTTCCGCCCTTCTTCTCCCCCTTGTTCCTCCATCAAGTTCCTCCTAATCCTCCTATATGTGCAAACATATGATATAATTGGCCTGGGAGGCAACCCGGGCAGCAGACAGACCGCGAGTTTCCCCAGGTGATTTCAGTTGTGCGGCCAAGGCCAAGAACCGCTGCTTTAAGGGCCCCCTTCTTCATCCAGCAGGTGGATGTAGGAAGAGAATGAGAACTTTATGGGCTTAGGGACCAGGCCTGGAGGCGACCTGTGCATCAGCTCACGTCTCCTTGCGTGCCCGCATCTCACAGGGAGAGGCCGCGAAATGGGGTCTGGCTGGGCGCGTGGGAGGAAAGGGGGCACAGTTTGTCCAACAACTGGCGAGCTGCTGCCCCTCCTACCCCAGCTGCTACTTTGGAACAATTGTACCGAGATGGATGCCGTGGGGTGGACCTGCAGCGTCAGCGAGGCTGTGTGAGTACGTGAGGCAGTGCCGGCTTTAGGACCAGCATGTGGATGTAAAAAACTCCCAGCGGCACCACAGGGCGCCTCGGAGTCCCCGGAGGGAGGCGGCCTGGTGTGGTGGAAAAGCCAAGCTTGCAGATGTGGGCGCAGACCCTTCAACCACCCTTTACGAGTTACAAATCTCTCGGAGTCTCAGTTTCCCCTCTGTAAGGTGGGAATAATTGCTACTTCCATCTACTTCGTAGGATTAAGTGAAATAAAAATTAAGCTGCAAAGACAGTGCTGTAGGTACATAGTTCATGTTCCGCAAATGTCAGTTTCCTGAAGCCACCGGAGATCGGGGACTGGAGCAGATGCCGGAAGGGCTCGGGAATTCCCTCCTGCCGTATGCACAGAGAGCATGGATGCTGGCGGAGAGCTAGCTGACTGCTCTGTTCTCTGAAAGAGACCCCCCTCCCCCAGCAATCTCACCTTGTCAGACGGAGCTATGTTTCTGGGACAGTATTTATTGGCATTCGTGTCCTCGGATATCTGTCATTTTAGGAAGAACTTAACACCTTGCAATCAGCTTCAAATGGAGCAGTCGTTTCTACTACAGAAAGATCCTTTATGTGGCTGGACTGCTTCTTTAAACAATTCCACTTTCCTACTCCGGTTACACCTAGGCTGTCCTGACGGCGGGAAGGGAAGGGGTCCCTGCTCTCTAGAGAAGGCAGGGCCAGGAAGGACAGTGGGAGCACCACTGACCCCTGGAGAGCAGTCATTGACACAGAGGCTTGCAGGAGGTAAGGGACTCGCCGCCCTCCGGCTCACAGCCCTGCCACCAAAGCAGACACACCACCGCGGAGCCGGCCTGGGATGGAAGCCGCCTGCCTGCAGGCTTCCCGGTGACCCAGGCTGTGGCCCAGTCACCCAGCATTTCCTGGGGGCAAATCCACTTGAGTGACTGTTGAACAGCACGTGTTTAATTCCCAAGAAACTTTCCATGATCGTATGTTTTACCACCGGCTCCAACCTTCCCTGTACCTTCTTTCTTTTTTCTTTTCTTATAAAACTGTTATGCCCAAATTGCGAGTCCCAGAGACCTCCAAGGAGCTGGCACCGATGCAAATACAAAAGTGTCTTTATTACAAGCTCGAGCAGGGGCTCACCAGCCTACCGGTGTTGTGGCAGCAAGGTGAAGCCAAGAACAATAGCGAACAGGGTTTTTGAGGAGTAAGGGATGGGGGTGTTACAGTACATGTAGCATCATCACATAAGCACCAGTTACAATTGCACAGCACCCCTGGTAACAGCTTTGACCATTCAGTATCTGTGAGGTGTTCATTACTTTTGGTGGGACCCAATCATGACTTTTGAGAATCCTTTGAAAATGACCAATTATGAGGGGAGTTCAAAGGGCCCACGTGGGGTTCAGGCAAGCGGTGAGAAATTGGCTAGTTTGTATCTGCNACTTTTGAGAATCTTTTGAAAATGACCAATTATGAGGGGAGTTCAAAGGGCCCACGTGGGGTTCAGGCAAGCGGTGAGAAATTGGCTAGTTTGTATCTGCAGTTCCCAGCGTTGACTCAGACTATAGAAATGGTTTTTGATTAGCTGAACTGAGGTCGGTCCGAGGTTGGCTTTAGCCTTGAACAATCTGAGGCTTTTCCTGGAACTGGGACTGGGGCTACGTGCAGCCCGAGATTTCTCTTAATGGAGGACTTAATTTTTGGCTCTTCAAAACCGCTGCCCTTCTGTGGTATCTGGCCCCAGCCCTAGCCTTCCATGCCCTCTGGCACTTGCTTCTAAGTACCAGGTACAGCTTTTAGGAGCCTGGACCCCGAGCTCAACTGTCCGGGTTTGAGGCAGAGTCACCAGCTTCTGCCACTCACTAGCTGTGTGATGTCGGGCAAGTCCCTCCACTTGTCTGGGGCCTCCCTTTTCTCATTCGTAAATGGTTGTAGTTGAGGACATTTCCTGGCACCAGTAGCTAGAGATGTGCGTCTAGGCGGGGGTAGGAAAGGAGGTTACTCTTTAAGGGACCCTTTGGAAGAGCCAGGTGAGCCCTTCCTTCATTTCCTCTTCATGGCGCCCCCATAAGGAAGGTAACGTCGTTTTCTGCGTTCTGTACACAGACGGGCTTGGAGCAAGGAAATGCCTGTCCAGCTCGCCTTTTAAACTGAGGAAGCAGGCTTCCCAAACGCTGCTCAGGCCACTTCTCTCTAGGCCCCCCCGGGGTGCGGGGAACAAGGAGGGAAAAGGAAACCCACTACTGCATGAAACGCTGCGGGCCCAGGCAGCCCCACGGGATAAAACATTTTAATTTATTTTTATTTTTTGCTTATTTATTTTATTAGAGTCCGCAGTTAAGTGAGATCATACAGTATTTGCCTCTCTCGGGCTGACTTAGTTCATACAATAACGCCCTCATGTTTCCCTCATGGGGTCACAAATGGCAAGATCTCATTCCTTCCGTGGCTGAGTAATATTCCATCTTACACGCACCACATTGTCTTTATTCGTTCAACCATTGACGGACACTGAGGTTGTCTCCATATTCTGGCTATTATAAATAAGACTGCAATGACATGGGGGCACAGGTAGCTTTTTGAGTTCGTGTTTTCATTTTTTTGGATAAATACCCAGAAGCGGAACTGGTAGATCAGGTGGTAGTGCTAGTTTTTGTTTTCCGAGCAAAGTCTGTACTGTTTTACACAGTGGCCATATCAGGTTGTAGTCCCACCAACAGTAACTGTGTTTCCTTTACTTTGCATCCTAGCCAACGCTTGTTATTTCTGGTCTCTTGGCATTCTGACAGCTGTCAGGTGGTATCTCGTGGTTTCAATATGCATTTCTCTGATGATGAGTGATGTTGAGAACCTTTTTCTGTACCCGTTGGCCATTGTATGTCTTCTTCGGAAAACTGTTCAGATCCCCTGCTCATTTTAAAATAAGATTGTTTTTGCTATTAAATTGTGAGTTCCTTATATATTTTGGTAATTAACCCCTTATCAGACAATATAATTTGCAATTTGTTTTTTCCATTTTGTAGGTTAACTTTTTATTTTGCTGATGGCTTTCTTTCTGCGCAGAAGTTTATAGTTTAAAGTAGTCCCGCTGTCAAATCCAGAGTCTTCTTCAAGACCAACGTCAAGGAGCTTACTGCTTATGTTTCCTTCTAGGAGTTTTATGGTTTCCGGCCTTACATTCTCATCTTTAATCCATGTTGAATTATTTTTTGTGTTGGAGGCTGTCCAGTTTTCCCAGCACAATTCATTGAAGAGACTGGCCCCGTTGTATATTCCTGGCTCCTTTGTCATAAATTAACTGCCGTATATGCATGAAATGATTTCTGGGGTTTCTGTTCTGTTCCGTTGACCTACGTGTCTGTTTTATGTTTTTATTAAAGTGTAACTAACAATCTTACATTAGTTTCAGGTGTGCGATAGATCGTTTTGACAGTTCTGTACATCAGTCAGTACTTCCCACAAAACCATAGTCTCCACCTGCCACTATACAGTGCTCAGTGCTCTGAGTATAGTATCATTGACTATATTCTCTTCGCCATACTTTTCATCCCTGAGACTTATTTCATGGAAGTGTGTACCTCTTAATCCCCTTATTTGCCCCATCACCCGCCTCCTGCTGGCAACCACTAGTTTGTTCTCTGTGTTTAAAAATCTGTGTATTTTGCATTGTAGATTCCCCATATGAGCAAAAGCATATGGGATCTGTCTTTCTCTGGCTGACTTATTTTACTTAGCATTCATAATGTCCTCTAGGTCCACCCAGGTTGTAACAAATGGCAAGATTTCATTCCTTTTTATATTCCATTGTGTGTATGTGTGTATATACACATCAACATATACATGTGTGGATGTGTACACACCACGTCGTCTTTATCCATTCATCTATCAGCAGATAATTGGGTTGCTTCCGTATCTTGGTTATTGTAAATTATTCTTTAACAAACATAGCGGTGCATATGTATTTTCAAGTTAGTGTTTTCATTTTCTTTGGGTAAATACCCAGGAGTGGAATTGCTGGATCATATGGTAATTCTATTTTTAAATTTTTTGTGGAACCTCCACACTGTTTTGCATGGTAGCTTCACCAAATTGCATCTCTATCCACAGTGTGTAAGGGTGCCTTTTTCTCCATATCCTTGTTGGGACTTGCTATTTTTTGTGTTTTAGATATTAGCCATTCTGACAGGTGTGAGGGGATCTCCATTGTGGTTTTGATTTACATTTTGCTGATGATGAGTGATGTTGATGTCATGTGTCTTTTGGCATCTGTATATCTTCTTTGAAAAATGTCTGTTCACGTCTTCTCCCATTTTTTAATTGGATCATTTTTTGGGGGGGTGTTGAGTTTTATAAGTGTACACACACACACACACACACACACACACACACACACACACTGGAATATTACCCAACCAAAAAAAGGAATGGAATGTTGCCATTTGCAACAACATGGATGGAGCTAGAGAGTATTATGCTAAGCAACATGAGTCAGAGAAAGACTGATACTATATGATTTCACTAATATGTGTAATTTAAGAAACAAAACAAGCAAAGAGAGAGGAAAGAGAGAGAAAGGCAAACCAAGAAACAGATGATTAACTATACAGAGTAAAATGATGGTTACCAGAGGGGAGGTGGGTGGAGGGAGGGGTGAAATACACAATGGGGATTAAGGAGTGCAATTGTGATGAACACTGAGTGGTATATGGAATGTTGAGTCACTATATTGTACACCTGCTACTAATATGACACAGTATGTTAGCTAACTAGAACTTAAATAAAAACTGAAAAACAAAAAAGTGTCAATTTAGGCCCTCGGCCCATTTTTCAATAGGGCTCTTTGTCCTCTGGTGTTGAGTTGTATAAATTCTGTATATGTTTTGGATATCAACCCCTTATTGGATATGTCATTTCAAATATCTTTTCCCCTTCAGCAGATTGCCCTTTGTTGATCATTTCTTTTGCTGTGTTGTAAAAGCTTTTTATTTTGGCGTAATCCCAATAGTTTGTTTTTGTTTTCCTTGCCTGAGGAGACCTATCCATAAATATGTTGCTTAGTTAGGCAATGTCCAAGAGACCACTGCCTATATTTATTTTAGAATGTTTATGGTTTCAGGTCTCACATTTAGGTCTTTAACCCATTTTGAGTTCATTTTTGTATGTGGTGTAAGAAAGTGGTCCAGTTTCTTCCTTTTGCATGTGGCTGTCCAGTTTTCCCAATACTATTTAGTGAAAAGAATGTCTTTTCCTCAATGTATATTTTTGTCTCCTTTGTCCCAGATTAATTGACCATATACACATGGTTTTATTTCTGGGCTCTCTGTCCTGTTCCACTGATCTATGTGTCTGTTTTTGTGCCAGTACCGTACTGTTTTGATTACTAGATCTTTGTAGTATACCTTGAAATCTGGGATTGATTTTCTCCAGCTTTGGCCTTGTTTCTCAAGATTTCTTTGGCTATTTGGGGTCTTTTGTGGTTTTATAGAAATTTTAGGATTGTTTGTTCTAGTTCTGTGAAAAATGTTATTGGTATTTTGATAGAGATTGCATTGAATCTGTAGATTGCTTTGGGTAGTATGGACATTTTAATGATATTCTTCCAGTCCATGAGGATGGGATATCATTCCATTTGTTTGTGGCATCTTCAGTTTCTTTCATCAGTGTTTTATAGTTTTCAGAGTACAGGTCTTTCTCTTCCTTGGTTAAGTTTATGCCTAGGTATTTTATTCTTTTTGGTGCGATTGTAAATGGAATTGTTTTCTTAATTTCTCTTTCTGCTACTTCATTAGTATGTAGAAGAATTGCAATTGATTTCTGTATATTAATTTTATATCCTGCAACTTTACTGAATTCAGTATTCTAACAGTTTATTGGTGGAGACTTTAGGGTTTTCTGTGCGTAGTATTAATATCATTTTCAAACAGTGACAGTTTTACTTCTTCCTTATCAATTTGAATGGCTTTTATTTCTTTTTCTTATCTGATTGCTATGGCCAAGACTTCCAGTACTGTGTTGAATAAAAGTGGTGAGAGCAGATGTTCTTCTTCCTGATCTTAAAAGAATAGCTTTCAGGTTTTCACCATTGAGGATGATGTTAGCTGTGGATTTGTCATATATCACCTTTATTATGTTGAGGTGTATGTTCCCTCTGAACCCACTTTGTTGAGGGTTTTTATAATGAATGGCTGTTGAATTCTGTGAATGCTTTTTTTTTTTTGCACCTATGAAAAGATCATGATTTTTATCCTTTATATTATTTATGTGATGTATTACATTGATTGGTTTATGAAATTGAATTTTCATTGCATCTCCAGAATAAATCCCACCTGTTCATGGTGAATGGATCCTTTTAATGTATTGTTGAATGCAGTTTGCTAATATTTGTTGAACAGTTTTGAATCTATATTTATAAAAGATATTGGCTTATAATTTTCTTTCTATTAGTGTCTTTGTCTGGTTTTGGTATCGGTGTAATGCTGGCCTCATAGAATATATTTGGAAGCTTTCCATCCTGTTCTTTTTTTTTTTTTTTTTTTTTAACAGTTTGAGGAAAGTAGGTATTAAATCTTCTTTAAATGTTTGGTGGAATTCACCTGTGAATACTTTTCATCCTGGACTTTGGTTTTTTGGGAGTTTTTAAATTACTGATTCAATTTCATTGCTGGTTATTTTTCCGGATTTTCTAGTTCTTCCTGATTCAGTTTTGGGAGGTTATATGCTTCTAGTAATTTACCCATTTCTTCTATTTTGTCCACTTTGTTAGCATATATTCCATGGTAGTCTCTTCTAATTCTTGTGTTTCTGTGGTGTTGGTTGTTACTTCTCTTTCATTTCTGATTTTATTCGGGTCCTCTCTTTTTTACTGATGAGTCTGGCTAAAGGTTTATCCATTTTGTTTATCTTTTTAAAGAATCAACTCTTTATTTCATTGATCTCTATTTTTTAAGTCTCTATTTCATTTATTTCCACTCTGGTCTTCATTATTTCCTTTTTTCTACTACCATTGGGCTTTGTTCTTCTTTTTCCAATTTCTGTAGTTGTAAGATCAGATTGTTTATTTAAAATTTTTCTTGGTTCTTGAAGTAGACTTGTTTCACTATAAATTTCTCTCTTATAACTGCCTTTGCTTTGTCCCAGGGATTTCAGATCATTGTGTTTTCATTTTCATTTGTCTTCATGTATTTTTTATTTCCCCCTTGATTTCTTCGCTGACTCCTTGGTTGTTTAGGAGTATGTCATTTAGCCTCCACATGTTGTGCTTTTTCCAGTATTTTTCTTGTAATTGATTTCCAGTTTTATATTGTTGTGATCAGAAAGGATGCTTGATGTGATTCCAGTTTTCTTAAATGTATTGAGTTTTGTTTTGTGGCCTAACATGATCTTTCCTAAAGAATGTTCCATGTACACTTGAAAATAATATGTATTGTCTTGTTTTTGGATGATGGAATATTCTGTATATACTGTTAAGTCCATCTGGTCTAATGTATCATTCAAAGGCACTGTTTCCTTATTGATTTTCTGCCTGGATGACCGAGTTATTGATGTAATTGGGATAATAAAATCCCCTACTACTATTGTATTACTGTCAATTTCTCCCTTTATGTCTGTTAATATTTGCTTTATGTATTTAGATGCTTCAATGGTGTATGCATACATATTTACAATTGATATATCATTTTGTTGGATATTTGCTTTATGTATTTAGATGCTTCAATGGTGTATGCATACATATTTACAATTGATATATCATTTTGTTGGATTGAACATTTTATCATTATTTATGGCAGCATATAGGTGGCTCTTAAGTTTTATTAATCCATTCTGTCACCCTGTGTATTTTGATTGAGGCATTTAGACTACTTATAAAGTAATTAATTGGGTTGTATTTATTGCCATTTTGTTAATTGTTTTCTGGTTGTTTGGGTAGTTCTTCTCTGTTCCTTTCTTGCCCTCTTTCTTTTGAGTGATGACTTTGGTGTTATGCTTGGCTTTACTTGGCTTTCTTTTTCTTTATTTTTTGTGTATCTATTATAGGTATTTGGTTTGTTATTGCCACGAGGCTCATATAACATACTAAGTATATAGCAGTCTATATTAATTGTCACTTAAGTTAGAACACATTATAGAATAACTTTAGGGGCACCTGGGTGGCTCAGTTGGTTGAACATCTGACTCATGATGTTAGCCCAGGTCCTGATTTCATGGTTTGTGAGATTGTGACAGCACAGACCCTGCTTGGGATTCTCTTTCTCCCCTTTGCTCTTTGCACCTCCCCTGCTTGTGTTCTTGTCCTCTCTCTCAAAATAAACTTTAAAAAAAAAAGAACTTGGGGGTGCCTAGATGGCTCAGTCAGTAAGGATCTGACTTTGGCTTAGGTCATGATCTTGTGGTTTGTGAGTTCAAACCCCGCATCAGGCTTTGTGCTGACAGCTCAGAGCCTGGAGCTTGCTTCAGATTCTGTGTCTCCCTCTCTTTCTCTCTCTCTCTGCCTCTCCCCTGCTCACACACACTCTATCAAAAATTTAAAAAATACATTTAAAAAATCTTTATTTTTATTCTCTCCATATTTTATGTGTATATTATCATATTTTCTTATTTTGTGAGTGTGACTGAGTTTTAGATATGATTGATTTTTACTACTTTCTAAAATTTTTATAGTAGCTTTGTAAGTGATTGCTTTACTACATTTACTGTATGTTCATTTTACCCATGAATTTCTTTTCCTTTCTAATTTTCTTTTAAGTTCTAAGCATGGCCTTTTCCACTTAAACAAGTCCTTTTTAACATTTCTTATAAGGCCAGTTTAATGGTGATGAGTTTATTTAATGTTTATTTGGGGAATTCTTTATTTCTCCTTCAATTCTAAGTGATAACTTTGGCAGGTAGAGTATTCTTGGTTGTGGATTTTTTCCCCCTTTCAGTACTTCAAGTATGCCATGCTGCTCCCTTTTGGCTTGCAAGGTTTGTGATGAAAAATCAGCTGATAGACTTATGGCATTTCCCTTGTATGTAACCACTTGCCTTTCTCTTGCTGCTTTTAAAATTCTCTTTTTTGACATTTTAATTAGGATGTGCCATGGTATGGACCTCCTTGAGTTCATCTTGTTTGGAACTGTCTATACTAGCTCAACCTGGATGTCTGTTCCTTTCCCCAGATTAGAGAAGTTTCAGCTGTTATTTCTTCAGATAAGTCTTCTGCCCCATTCTCTCTGTCTTCTCCTTCTAGGACTGCTATGATGTGAATGCTTGCTTGCTTGATGTTATCCAAGGGAACCCTTAACCTATCCTTATTTTTTAAAAATTTCTTTTTTCTTTTTGCTGTTCAATTTAGGTGTGTTCCATTCTTCTCTTTTCCAGATTGCTGACCTATGTTCTGCATCCTATAATCCGCTGTTGATTCCTTCTAGTGTATTTTTTCATTTCAGTTATTGTATTCTTCAGCTCTGGTTCTTTTTTTTTTTAATATTTTTTTATCTCTTCTTTTTTTAAAAATTTTATTGAAATTTTATTTCTGAGAGAGAGAGAGAGGGAGGGGGAGAGAGAGAGAGATGCAGCGTGAGCAGGGGAGGGCCAGAGAGAGAGGGAGACACAGAATCTGAAACAGGCTCCAGGCTCTGAGCTGGCTGTCAGCACAGAGCCCGATGCGGGGCTCGAACCCATGAACAGTGAGATCATGACCTGAGCCGAAGTTGAAAGCTTAACCGACTGAGCCATCCAGGTACCCCCCCCTTTTTTTTTTTATCTCTTTCTTGAGAATCTCACTGAGTTCATCTACCTTCTTTCCAATCTGATGAGCATCTTTATGACTATTACTTCTAACTCTATTAGATAGATTGGTTATCTACATTTCAGTAGTTCTTTTTCAGAGGGTTGGTCTTGTTCTTTCATTTGGAGTATATTCCTCTGTCTCTTCAGTTTGCTTGACTTGCTGTGTTTGTTTCTGTGAATTAGGTGGAACAACTACTTCTAAATTTGAGGGAATGCTCCTGTGTGTGGCGATCCCCTGTATAAACTGTGTGTGCCTGATGACTTTGGCTGGCTGGCCCATTGGAGCTGAGGGTCCTGAGGCACTCCATGCTGGAGTTACCCTGGTGGGATGGCTGGAGCTGAAGTGGACGTGGACCAGGGCAGTTCCAGGGCTTTCTGTAAGTGGGGCCAGGGCACCTTACAGAGAACAGTTGAAGCTTCAGTGAGTGCCAGACAGGGGGTCCTGGGGCACTCTACACAGGGGCATCCTGATGGGGCAACTGGATCTGAGCCAGGGTTCTCTGAAGCACTGTGTTGGGGGGGGGGGAGTGTCGGCAAATCATCTGGAGCTGAAGTGGGGCAGGCTGAGTGTTCTAGGGTGCTTTGCACCTGTGTCCCCTTGGTGAATCAGCTGGAGATGAGAGCACTGACCAGGGTTGTCTTGGTGTATATTGCACTAGGTCACCGTGGTGGGATGACTGGGGCTTGTGTGAGTGAGGGGCCAGGTCTCACTGAGGTGGCAGGCCAGCTAAGGCACCTGGACCCCGCCCCGTCCATGTTATCAAGGCAGAGAGGGAACATATTCGGTGGTGTTCCCCAGTCCCCCTGACCCAGAGTTCCAGCAGGTCTCCTGCCATTTTACTGGTTTCTTTATATTCTAGTTGTGCTTTTAAACCACGGCTTTCTTCCTGTGCCCCACGGTAGATGAATCTGCTCCTGGTCCCTCAGCATTCTCCCTCCCTGTGGCAATTCGCAGTGCTGGGGGTGGAGCTGCCTTTTGTCCCCACGACTCTATGTGGTCTCTCTGTTGTTGTGCAGAAGCTGTTCAGTCAGCCCTCAGTTCTTTTTCAGGAAGAATTAATTGCTGTATAAGTAGGTATAGATTTGGTGTCTGTGGCGATGACTTTGGGTCTCTAGGTCACCATCTTGGACTGGAATCAATCTTGTTTCTTTTTCTAACTTAATTGCTGTGTCCAGGACTTCCAATACTATGTTGAATAAAAGTGGTGAGGGGTGCCTGGGTGGCTCAGTTGGTTGAGCTTAAGCCATGAATGATCCCAGGGTTGTGGGATCTAGCCCTGCATGCTCAGCACGGAGCCTGCTCTTGGGATCCTCCCTCTCTCTCTCTCTCTCTCTCTCTCTCTCTCTGTCTTCCCCTGCCCCACTCATTTGCACACTCTTTCAACTTCTCAAAATAAATAAAACAATTGGTGAGAGTGGGGATCCTTGTCTTGTTCCTGATCTTAGGGGAAAACTTCCAGCTTTTCACCACTGAGTGTGATGTTAGCTGTGAGTTTGTAATATATGGCCTTTATTATGCAGAGATCTGTTCCCTCTCTACCCAGTTTGTTGAGAGTTTTTTTTTTTTTTTAATGATAAATGGGTGTTGAATTTTGTCAAATACTTTTCTGCATCTATTGAGATGGTCAAGTGATCTTTATCTTTTGTTAACTTGATGTATCGTGTTGACTGATTTGTAGGTGCTAAGCCAGCACCCTGGGATAAATCCTATTTGATCATGATGTATGATCCTTTAATGTATTTAATGTAATATATTGCATTTAATGTATGTAATGTGTTTTAATCAATTGTTTGCTAGTATTTTGTCAAGGATTTTTACTTCTATGTTCTTCAGGAATATTGACCTGTGACTTTCCTTTCTTATGGGCTCCCTATCTAGTTTAAGTATCACGATATTGCTGGCCTCATAGATACATTTTGAAGTATTCCCTCCTTTTCTATTTTTTTTTGGGGGGGGAAGTTTGGGAAGGATTAGCATTAATTCTTTAACTGTTTGGTAGAGTTCGCAGTGACTTTGTTTTCTGGGAGATTTTTTTTTTTTTATTACTGATTCAATCTCCTTACTAGGAATTGGTCTATGCAGATTTTCTATTTCTTCATGATTGAATCTTGATAGCTTGTATGCTTCTAGGAATTTATCCGTTTCTTCTACATTGTCAAATTTATTGGTATATAATTGTTCATAATATTCTCTTATGATCTCTATTTCTGTGGCATCAGTTGTAATATCCCTTCTATCATTTCTGATTTTATTTGAGCCCTCCCTTTCTCTCTCTCTTCATGATAAGAATAGGTAAAGTTTTGTCAATTTTGCTTATCTTTTCAAAGAACCAGCTCATGGTTTCATTGATCTTTTCTTTGTTTTTTTAGTCTGTCTTTCATTTATTTCTGCTCTGCTCTTTGTTATTTCCTTCCTTTTACTAACTTTGGATTTTGTCCCTTGAGGTGTAAAGTTAGGTTGTCTGAGATGTTTTGTTTGTTTCTTGAGGTAGGCATTTACTGCCATGCTACACCCCATAAGTTTTGGTATGTTGTGTATCCATTTTCATTTGTTTCAAGGGACCTTTTTTTTCACTTGTATTAAGTTTTAAATCTTAATTCCACTATAGTTGACATACAGTGTTATATTTCAGATCTACAATATGGTGATTGAACAATTCTATACATTACTCAGTGCTCATCGTGATAAGTGCATAGTACTTTTTGATTTCTTTCTTTTGTTTTTTATCCTTTGGTTGTTTAAGTGGCATGCTGTTCTATCTCCATATATTTGTGAATTTCCCAGCTTTCTTCTTATAGTTGATTTCTAGTTTTGTACCATCTTGGTCAGAAAAGATGCTTGATGTGATTTCAGTTTTTATTAAGACTTGTTTTGGGGCACCTGGGTGGCTCAGTTGGTTAAGTGTCCGACTTCGGCTCAGGTCATGATCTCACAGTTTGTGGGTTCGAGCCCCACATCAGGCTCTATGCTGACAGCTAGCTCAGAGCCTGGAACCTGCTTCAGATTCTGTATCTCCCTCTCTCTCTGACCCTCCCCGGCTCACGCTGTCTCTCCCTCTCTCTCTCAGAAATAAATAAAACATTAAAATTAAAAAAAAAAAGACTTGTTTTGTGGCCTAACATATGATCTGTTCTGGAGAATGTTCCATGTATACTTGAGAAGAATATTAATTCTGCTGCTTTTGGATGGAATATTCTCGAGATCAGGTGAATTTAGCAGACATATAATGTAGCCTATAAGGCTGATGTTTCCTTATTGATGTTCTATCTTGACGATCTATCCATTGATGAAAGTGCGATATCAAATTCCCCTACTGTTGTTATATGCTGTCTGTGTCTCCCTTTAGGTCTGTTACTATTTGTTTTATATATTTAGGTGCTTCTACATTGAGTGCATAAGTATTTACAACTCTTCTATCATCTTGTTGGATTGACTCCTTATCATTATATAATGTCCTTCTTTGTCTCTTACTACAACATTTGTTTTAAAGTCTACTTGTCTGCTATGAGTATAGGCAGCAGCTTTCTTTTGGTTTCCATTTGCAAGGAGTACTGAATATCTTTTCCCATTCTTTCACTTCCAGTCTGGGTGTGTCCTTGTTTGAAGAGAATCTTTTACAAGCAGCAACATGTGGGTCTTTTTTTTTTTTTTTTTTTTAATTGTTTCATCCATGCTGTCTTTCAGTTGGAGAAGCTAGTCCATTTACATTTAAAGTAATGATTGATAGGTATATACTTGCTGCCATTTTGTTCATTGTTTTGTTTTCGATGTTTGCTTCTGTGATTCGATGGCTCTCTTTCGTGGTTATGTTTAGATTTCTTTATCTTTGGTGTTATCTACTAGAAGATTTTACTTTGTGGTTCCCATAAGGCTGACACATAACAACTGATATTTATAACAGTATCTTTTAAGTTGATGACAACTTAAGTTTGAATGCAGTCTAAGGCTCTACATTATTAATCTCCTCCCCACCCCCACCTTTTATGTTTTTAATGTCATATTCTACATCTGTTTATCTTGTGCACCTGTTAAGTGTTGTGGTTCTTTCACCTTCATGCTAGCTTTAGTGATTGATCCGCCATCTTTGCAACTTTAATCTAAATTGTACTGTAGATTTACCTTTACCAGTGAGATTTATATTTTTATGTATGTTACTTTCTTATATTTTCTATCTCTTTTTTGAAGTTCTCACTGTGTCCATCCATTGTTTTCCTGAGTTTGGTAAGCATCTTTATGACCATTATTTGAACTCTTTATCAAATAAATTACATATCTGTTTCATTAATGGTGACGGAGAGTGGGGCAAGCTGAGGGCAAAATACAGGCTGGCACCCCACCCCCCACTACAGGTAGAATATGTGTGATATTCCTCAGACACTCCTGGGTACCCAAGAACACATGAAAGGGGTTTAAGTCATGTGGGAAACTAAGGAAATGAAAAATTAATTTCCCTTACTGCCTACAGCCCACTGACAAGTCCTTGAGACCGGCAGAGTGACCTCCTTCTAGGAGCTCAGCTACCTCAAGATGACACTTTGTTGGGGGCAAAAGAGAACCTTAGTTTAACATTTTCCCAACCTCGAGGATCCTGTAAGTCAACTTCCTTTATCTCCACTGCCCCAAGATACCTACTGGGAATCATACTCGGAGCTTATGGCCCCCAATACACATCTAAAGGGTCTCATGACTGAGGTTTTATTAAATGGTAATAAATGGTGTTTCCCTAGCAACAGCTCGCCCATTAAGGTCCTGGAAACCTTGCTTCCAAAATTCCATAGAGACTTACTCTATCCCTGACGCCCTCCCAACCTGAGGGTGTATAATGAGTTACCCGTCACAGCCCCGTGCAGCTCTTCCTTCCCGTGGGTCCCGTCCCCCGTGTTTAACAAAATCATCTTTTTGGACTAAAGACGTCTTCAAGAATTCTTTCTTATCCGTTGACTCCGGACCCCACAAACCCCCCATCACCCCAAAATTTTGTCAGTTAAGCACTTCTTAAAGGTTTCATCTTATTCCTTCATTTGGAACATATTCCATTTTCTTCATTTTCCTTGACTCCCTGTGTTGGTTTCTATGCGTTAGATAAAACCACTCCCTTTCCTGATCTTTAAGGAGTGACCTCATGTAGGAAATGAACCTTATAGTTCAACCATGCCTTAGCTTTTGGTCATCTCAAACCTTTGTGATTGTCTGAGCATTATTTTTAGTGGCCCTCAGTAGTTGAGGGTGTACCAACATCTGTCAGTGTCCCAAAGGGGAGGAGTTCAATCAGGACCTACACTCAGGCTTAATGGAAGCCAGACCGTTAGGCGGTACATTTTAGAGAATGACAATATATAGTTCGGTGGGGACTGCCAGCTCAAGTCCCACCAGGACACCAGAGCCAGGCAATCTGGAGGTGACCTCTGGGTAGTAGTCATAGAAATTAGGGTGTCGGACGAGTGTACGTGTTCCTTTCTGGGAGACGCTGGTGAGCTGGGAGTGAGGCAGAAGGACGGTGCAAAGATGGTGTCCAGTGACCTCCAGCCCCAGAGTGCATCACTGGTATGTACCAAACCAGAAGTCTGCTCTCCAGGCTGAAGCTCCTGGACAAGCAAATAGGTCTTTCACAAAAAGACATGGTGTGTCTTTGAGTCTGGTGTCTGTGCGGTGTCCTGGGGGTGGTGAAGAGCCAAGAACCAGCCCCTGAACTATTACATTCTATGGACCCCGGAATGCAAGCTCTGAGGGTCACCAGGTACTAGGCAATCGAGGAGCATCCCCTGGGTGGCAGCTGGGGCACTGGACGTGCGTACAAGTTCCTCTTCAGGAGATACCAGCACCCTGGAGTGTGGCAGAGAGAAAGTAAGGAAATAGCACCCACCTTCTATAGGCTCTAGAAAGGGTGACCATAGGGCTTTGACTGTGTGCTTCATGAGAAGCTTGCCCCTTAGTCTGATGCTTTAAGATCAGCCAGTAAGCCTCTTTCACATGAAGTCTTGGGTCCTCTCAATTGGTTGCTTCTGTGCTGCCCCCGGGGCCAAGTAAGTCTGTGCACAAGCTTTTTCAAAGCGGTTTTTCAGGGGCGCCTGGGTGGCTCAGTTGGTTAAGCATCTGACTCTTGATTCTGGCTCAGGTCATGATCTCACAGTTTGTGGACTCGAGCCCCCCCAGTTGGGCTCTGCACTGACAGTGTGGAACCTTCTTAGGGTTCTCTCTCTCTGTCCCTCTCCCTGCTCTCATAAATAAACTTTTTTTCCTTAAAGTTGTTTTTCAGTTTGCTATAGTCTTATGGGCATCATGGACATAAACCCCATTGGTTTTCAAAGCTAAATGTTTTAGGGGCTTGCCTCTCAGGCAAAGGTGGGGTGCCCACTGTAGAGTACAAAACCTTTGCTACCCAGGACAAAGCTCCAGGACTTGAGTTCCCTCCACTTGGCGGCAGTCATGGGGGTTGGGATTTACTGCAAGATTGTGTTTCTGCCTCTCCTACCTGCTTCAGTGTGGGGTTTTCTTGTTTGCACGATGTGTAGGCATCACTCAGCTTCTTTGTAGGTTTTTTTTTCCCCAGAGGAAACCGTAGATGTGGTGTGTCTGTGTAAGGGGGTGAGTGTGGGATCTTGCTCTGACGCCATCTTGAATTGGGACCCGCCTTTCTCCTTAAATAGGGAGTATTGATTGGCCACTGTGCTAAAATGCTGACTTCCCTTTTTAAGGCATTGAGTGGAACGTGACGGATAAAACAGAAAAGACAGCCTCCTGGGCCTCACAGAACTTACAGGTTAGCAGGGGGAAGTGGATATTAATGATTACATAATTGAATAACAGAATTGTGATTTCTATACAGGAAATATAGGAGTACTATATTTCTATACAGGAGTACTAACCAGCTATTTAATAGGAGACCATAACCTAGTTGGGGGTTGCAGTGGGGTGGGGAGTTTTTAATGAGATCATTTGAAGCCCAAGACAGGGATTCAAAAGCCCTGGGACCCAGGCAGGTCCAAGGACCTGGTCCACCTTGGTGTCTCTGAGTCTGTTCATCTCCTCTTTGCCTTCTATCGTCACTTGCCAAGTCCCACCGAACTTCTTCGCATCCTAATTCCATGAATGCTCCTTCTGAATATTCTCTAAATTCTAGCCTCAAAGTTTTAGGAGAGGCAATGGCCCTAATTCTTGGACCTGGGCATGCATTTCCCTTGGGTGAAGTGTCAGCTCTGATTTAAGAAACCGAAATGCAAGGTAAGGGTAAAATATTAAAAATATGAAACAAGTCTGGTAACGAGCATTCACTCATGCAACAAGTACTCAGCGTGCCAGGTGTGGGGGAGGGTATGGCCTGGGCTATGTGCTCAGGAACTCTCGTAGTTTATCACAGAACACACTAAAATATAGGCGTAAGTGCTAGAAGGTATGCAAAAAACGGGGGCCTGCTGAGCCTTTCCCAAGGAGGAAAGGCCTGAATGCTATCCGGAGAGTTGAGTCAAGCAGCCAGGGGACTGCAGGTTGGGCCCGCGCAAGCGGCGTGCCAAGGGGACTTGTAGGGCGGTGGGGGAAGCAGAGGGTAGCACAGAAGGGCCTTCTGGGAGCCTGAATGGCTGAGCAGAGATGGGTTTATGTGCTGGAGTACAGGGTAAAGACATGGATGGTGGGAGAGACAGCCACGTAGAGCTTGCTTGGAAGGTGGAACTGAGCAATGCTTCTCAGAGTTTGACATGCATCAGAATCACCCAGAAGCCTAATTATAGCAGGAGGCTGTGTCCCACGTCCAGCTTCAGATTCAGTCTGGGTGCTTGAGGAGGTGCATTTCCATCAAGACCCCGGTGCTACTGGTCCAGAGACCACACTTGGAGAAGCCCTGGCTTGGAGGAAGGCCGAGAGTCTGGGGACAGGCCAGGGGCTGGTGTATGTGTCCAGAAGGGAAGGGCAGTGCCAGAAGAGAAAGGGCTTTATCGAGTACCAGCCACTGTGCCCATCTCTTTACATGTAATCTCAGTGCTTTCAACAATTCTGAAACGCCATTCAGATTCTAGAGTAAAGGAAGCACTAAGAGGCAAAATTCTGTGCCCGTGGTCAGTGACTGTCTAGGCTAAGACACAAAGCCTGTTGTTAGCCACAATGGAGTTGAGTAACTGGTGATTGCATGGTGGCAGGGGCCATGGCTAGGTAAGGGAGACAGAAACTTCATGTGACTTCTGGCTTTCTGATTTGGGCAACAAGGTGATCGATGTCATTGCCCGTAGAGTGTGTTCATTTTAAGACCAGCGTGCTATGCTTTGTGAACAAATACAGATGACCAGTAGACAACTGGATTCACGGGTCTGGGGGCTCAGAAGAGAGAAAAGCACCACGTGGGTGTGGTGTTGTGAAACTCCTAAGAAGAATATGAAGCAGGCAGAGGGAAGGGCATGGAAACCTCCCTGAGGAAACAAACAGCCAAGGAGCAGGTGGGGAGGAGGCAGAGACCAAATCGGGTGGCCATGGTGATGGCAGAGACAATGGGTCTGGTTTGGGCAAGTGTGTGATGGACGTATGTGCTACAGAGCCCAAGAAAGGACTGAGAATCAGGTCAGAGACGACCTCAAGCAGGACAGTATCAAGGGACTGGTGTTAATGGGAACCAGGAGAGGCGGACACATGATTAGGAGGCGAGCAGGTAGAGGGAAGTGGCTGGTTGAGATGGCTGTGTTGCAGATTGGTAGGGGTCCACCGTATCTGGGGTCAGTAGCTCCTCAGCTGTTTCAGTCCTTGTTCTGGGGCCATACTTAGCTACTAGTAACAGGGCTAAAGGGAGAATTTGAGAGCAAAGTAGAAATTAGCCCAGGTGTTTAGTCTTTTAGAAAGTTTGGAAAGATCGGACCCATTAGAAGGCCTGGTCTTGATACTAGTTTTACCCATCACTTAGTTGTTTTCTCTAGAGCAAGTTCTTGGCTGTAAAACTTGTTATTCAGAGACTGTCAGAAGGTAGAAAGGTTCTGGTGGGAAGGGGTGGGGAGGTTTGGAGCCTTCCCTTGTCCTGCTCCACCCTTCCTCCAGATGAAGTCAGGGCCACTTAGAGCAGTGAGAAGCCTGGCCTGGAATGTACCTGGGGTCACCCCCCCACTTCCAACTCTACTGTGTCAGGCTGCTTTGAGCTCTTTGGGAATACCCATGACCTTCATTGTAGCGGTGTTGTGTTCACTGATCAACACTCCATGGGTGCCAGAGAGCAGATATGGGGGGGAGTATGGGGACAGCAAATCTGACAGGGCTGTGCAGGTTTAAGTATGGGGGGAGGGGGACTCATGACTGCCGTCATAGCAGTGAAGGGCAAGGTGTCCTCAAGCAGCCAATTACCACCTGTCTCTTGGACTATTAATCCTGAGGACTTTCTTTTTTAGCTTCATCCCAGTTTCCTTACGTTGGGCCAGCAGATGGCTATTTTTAAAGCTGACTTGCTGGGGTGCGTGGGTGGCTCAGTCAGTTGAGTGTCAACTCTTGATTTCAGCTCAGATCATGATTCTGGGGTGGTGGGATTGAGCTCTGTGTCGGGCTCTGTGCTGAGCTTAGAGATTCTCTCTCCCTCCACCCTTCCCCTGCTCACACTCTCTTAAAAACAAACCAAAAAAAGGGGGCACCTGGGGGGCTCAGTCGGTTAAGCATCCGACTTCGGCTCAGGTCATGATCTCGCGGTTCGTGGGTTCAAGCCCTGTGTGGGGCTCTGTGCTGACAGCCAGCTCAGGGCCTGGAGCCTGCTTTGGATTGATTCTGTGTCTCCCTCTCTGTCTGACCCTCCCCTGCTCATGCTGTCTCTCTCTCTTCCAGAAACAAACAAATAAAAACATTAAAAACAAAAAAAAAGCTGACTTGGTCACAGGCGCAGAGATCATCTTGGGGCAAGTGTCCCGAGAGAGGAGGGAAGAACTGTTTAGACTAAGGTCAGACCACCCGGCCCTGCCAGGCACTCCAGCTGGAGCGGGTAGAGCCCATGACGGCCAGCATGTGGAGGTCTGCTGGTTCCCTTCCTCTCCCATCTGTAGGGCTTGGAAGGGAGCTGCAGTTGAGGCATGAGCAATGGATTACGCTTTCAGAGGCGAAAAAAAAAAAAAATACTTGAACTCATTCTCTGACCACCTGCAGGCCGAGAACACTTGGGTGCCAGAAGTAAGGACTCTGTATTGTATCTGCTTGAGGCAAGGACAGTCTCGGAGCGTGGTTAGTTGACAGCACACACGCGGGAATGGTGAGCCTTTGGGGGTTGGGGGGGGCGGGCTGTTCCACTAACTCTTTGAGAACAGGTGTTCCTAGACTTGACCCTGATGTAAACAGATCTCTCTTACCTTTAAGTGCCTTCTGGCACATAACCTTGTTCTGAAGCGGAGCTGTTAGATGCTATGTTAGGAACGAGCTCTGTGGAAGGGAAGTGCTTTGTGACACACATGGCCCTGAGATGGCATAGGTGTCTGCTTCTCAGACACACCTGGCCGCTGCTGCGGTGGGGACCTGAGAGATGGTCGGTTGGGGGGGCTGTGCCCGGTGGGCAAGAGTGTGCTATACTAAGGCACTGAATCCTTCACAGGATGTGTGTTCCTGTCAAGGAGCAGAGATGTCAGGCGGCAGGTGGAGTTCCAGCCACCTGCTGACCCCGAGGTAGGCATGCGGGAGAAGGGGGCCCATAAGTCTATCTACTCAGGATAGAAGAGCCAGGGCATGAAGTTCCCTGACCAGCAGATCTCAAACTTGGATGGGACTCAGGGCCGCCTGGAGAGCTTTTCTACAACCCCAGGACAGTTTAGCTTTGGTTCAGCGGGTCCGGCTTGGCCGTGCCAACAAGCTCCTAGTACAGGGACGCGCGCCCAGAACCACACTCTAACGTCTGGGCCAAGAAGGTGAGGCGGCCATGGGACCGATTCCGTTATAATAGCCATCTTTATTTGTAAAAATCCAGATATAAAATGTATTCTTTCAGTCTTTCCAAGTTTTCCTTTTTACAAAAACAAAAAGGCACATAAAAACCTTCCCCGCTGTCATTCCTGTAGACGATGTTTGTCAGGCAGCCCTCCCCCCACCCCCCCCCGTATAGCTACATGCTTCATTCCGGGACGTCTTGCTTCCCCCACATGCTTCGGTGCTTTCCTACCAGGGTAGAGTTCCGAATTCAAAGACTGAAGGACACAAAGAGGGCGTGGGGGGGTGCAGAGTGCGTGGTATGATGTTCCACGGCGTGCAGGACACGGGGAGGGCCTAATAGTAGGTTTCCTTCTCTACCCAACCTGGAGGCAACAAAGAGACACAAGACACGCTGCAGTGAGTCCTGGCTCTAGGGTATAGTGGGAGAGAGAGTGACAAGGAGTGACCTGGGGGTAGGCGGGTGACAAAGCCCAGGATCAGGGGGTGGGGGTCAACCAAATTCGGTATTAGACTTCAATTCTCTTTCTTTAAATGTTTTTAGGAAGAACATGTTAATTGGGAAGATGGTTTAGATTTCTGCCCAGGTTTCCACTGGATTGTGTTTGGTTTGTAGTCTAAAATACGATCGGTTCTGAAACCTTAATGGAGATCATTGGTCTCAAGATGGAACTACAGCTTGGGGCAGTTGACGGCTGGTCCAATGGCCAGGGCCAACCCCGGGTCATGGAGGGAGCCCAGACACTTCAGAGGAGATAGAATCCCCAGAAATCCCGCCTCTCCCACGCCCCCGCCAAAGCTAAAATGAAATTACCGCCAGGGCGTCGCCTGATGATGAGCTTTCGGACTTCGTCATACACGAAGATGAGAAGAGAGTAGGGGAAGGCACAGAACCACCAGGTAGGTCTGAAAATAGAATCAGGTACTAATTTACACACACACACACATCAGAGGAAAAAGAACCACACATCACTCCTGACGGTGGAACAGCCTGGAAGGAGGAGGAGCCAAGTACGGTCAAGGTTAACTAATGAGCCATTAGCATAGAACACACAGAAAGCTCTTAAGAACAGAATGCTGCTCCCTGTGCTCAGGGCCTGGAGAGGCTGAGGAAACCAGACTGCAGGCTTTATGAGGGAATCCCCTTTTACAAGTTTTGGTTTGTAGAGAGAGTTGAGATTTTCTGTTGACCATCCCCCAGCAAATGGACATTTCCTCTCTTCCCCTTTCTACAAGTGTTTAAGGAACTTAAAGCACCTCCAGTGTGGGTCAGAACCAGTGCATCCATCCCTTGAATTCAGTCAGCAGATGTGTTGAATCCCAGTGCTGGGAAATGAAAACAGCTGAGCCCTAATGGAGAGCAGGGCTTTGGGAGCCCGGCGGCTGCTACCACATCCCCAGCCTGGAGCTAGGGGCCTGCCCCGGCTGCCCTGTCAAATGCTGTGCTTTCCTGACTACCAACTTCTGCAGTCGACAGAGGAAGGCGGACCAAGGGCAGAAGCCTGGCAATCTCCTCCTCTTCCTGGCACTACGGGTCTTCCTCCACAGCTGGGAGATGACCTCCTTTGGCTCGGCCACCCAGAGTAACTAAGCCACCTTCCTAACTGGGTAGAACCTGCTGGGAACAAACCCTCTCATCATCGCAAAAGAGGTCCCGGGGCACTACTCGATTTCAGTGAGTCTTTCTCTTTTAGAGAGCTCAGTGGCTCTCCTGGCCGCCTCTGGACAACACCATGAGCTCGAGCAGACAGAATTACACTCCGACAAGGCTTGCCCCTGCTGTATGCCAGCTCTGTGCCAGGGCCACGAAGTCAAAAAAGATGGCCCATGCCTTAAAGATTACAGTCTAGTGGGGAGTAGACAGGACCAGTAATACCAAAGAAAGGGGTGCACCTGCATGTGTCCAGGACGGCGAGGTCACGCCAGACTGACGGGGTGGGAGGGAGCATCCCTACCAAGCATGGATGCAAGGGAAGAGAAGACTAGAAAGACCGTGTGGACACTAGTGGGGCAGACCCTAGATGCCAGGCCAGCCTTGCATTGACAAAGTATCAGTGAGGCCTACGGGGCGTGGCTACTTCAGAGGCAGGATCAGGGGGAGGAGGTATCAGCTACAAGCCAGGTGGGATGGGTCTGAGCAAGTAGGGAGCCTTGTGTCATACAGGTGCCCCATTCTGTGCCTGAGCATCTTTTAATCACATGCAGCTGCTTAACCTCAACCAGTTAGTGGACCCCACCAAACCCCATTTCAAAAAGCTACCAAAATTTGCACTTCTGATAAACCTGAATTTTTCACGTACAGGGTTTTACCACACAGTCCTTCACTGTGTTTTAAAGAGGCCAGTTGGATTCCGAGCAAAGACAAGAGTGGTCAGCTTTCTTGGGTCTATTCCACCCCTGACTGACCTCAAGCCTGCTTCTCCCACCTCCTTCCTTGGAAGGCAGATTGAGAGGGGATTGAGAGGCCCACAACGGTGGGGGCCTGTGATGGGAGCACACAGGGGCTAGGGCAGCATATCAAGATCTCAACCTGTTCCCCAATCCCCAGGGTCCATCTGGTCTACCGCTCATGACAACTGGACCATTGTGAGCACTCACATGGTTGGCTGGTAAGCAGCCTGGTACTGGAGGCTGTTTAGCCGAAGCCTGAGCCCCGGCCAGTCACTCCTAGTTTCCAGTCCAGAGGAACTGATATGTGCCCCCCACCCCCGCAGTTCCTAAAGATAACCGGCCGGCACATGTCACAAGGGAAAACACTCCGTATCTACCTCTCACTTCGTGGGCCTGGAAGAGGAGCAACTTACTTGAGGGGGTACATCCTCAGGGCAACGCCCATCCCAGGGCAGTAGGAAAGGAACGCAGCAAGGGCTGTCTCTTCAAAGAGGCCAAATATTAAGATCTTGTTCCTAAAATCAAGGGGAGAAAAAGCTGAAGGATGCAAACAGAAGTTAGACTTCGAAGGCCACGCGGGAAATGGCAGATCAACGTCTGTGTGTTGGTTGTACTCAGGAACTTGAGGGCAGATGGAAAAGAAACAAGGAGAATCACCTCTTGCTTCCTAAATCTGCTCCAGAAGCGAGATTAAGAAACCCACCCACGTGCTGGGTGCCGGGGTTTTGCGGCATTCAGAACCCCCAGGCCCCTGTGTGAGGGCCCCGAGCGCTCTCTACTCACTTCATCCCCTGCTGGAAGACGGAGTTCCTCCGGGTCTTACAGATGACCAGGTCGGCCCACTGCACCACCACGATGCTGACGAAGAAGGCCGTGTGGCACGTGAACTCCACGATTTTCCTCTGTTCGTACGTCTGGGACACAAAGGGCAGACAAGGTGAGCCCAGCTCGTGGCGTGCATGGCCGGGGGGGCTGGAGGAGCTCCCATGGCCAGGCCCTCGCTCACCCACTGCTGCCCGTAGCTGTCCTCCACATCGTTGACCCAGCGGTCATCCCACTCCACGCGGAGCCCCAGCAGGTGGGTTGGCAGGAAGCCGTTCTCAGCCAGGATCACAAAGTAAGTGAAGAAGCCTCCCAGGGCCTGGATCATACCTGCCAGTGCGGGAGAGACCCTTTGAGCCTGGTCCGAGGGCGTCTTTGTCACTGGCTGAGCGATGACAGGGAGGACTGCTGGGACACACCCCTCACCCCACGCCCTCTTCTCTTTTCGAGTCACTTTAAACGAAGACCCACAGGCCTTGTTCAGAAAGGTCCCACCGCAGTGCCTAGATCACCTGCCTCGACCAGGGCACAGCCTCTAAGGGAAAGATGCTTCCCTATTTTTTAATCTCTGATACACAGATGCTTTTTTTCTCCCATCTTTGAAATAGTGAACCCCCGGGGCCCTTTCTGACCCAACCCTCCCTCCTTCCCTGTCAGGACCCAGCTCTTCTACCCTGGCATTAAATCCCACCACACTAGTCTGAATTCCTTAGGGCAGGTTTGCTCCAGGGCCTCCTTAACATGAGGCCTCCGAGAGCACATGTTAGCTCCACGGCTAGAGTAGAACTCAAGCCCTGGGGGTGTGGGGTCACCCTGTGGTGGTGACCTGCCAGTGAAACCTCCAAGCTCCTGTGATTCTTCCAAAGCTTAACTCTCTATCCAAATTAGTGGCCAGTGCTCCGTACCCCCAGGGAAAGCTACCTCTGAGTGAACCGTGCCTGGCGATCAGAGGGACAGTCTAAAGAGCCAATGTTTCCCCTAAGAAATAACTGGGCAGGGATGCCTGGGTGGCTCAGTCGGTTAAGCGTCCGACTTTGGCTCAGGTGATGATCTCACAGTTCCTGGGTTCAAGCCCCACATCAGGCTCTGTGTTGACAGCTAGCTCAGAGCCTGGAGCCAGATTCAGATTCTGTATCTCCCTCTCTCTTACCCTCCCCTGCTCAAGCTGTCTCTCTCTCTCCGAAATAAATGAAATTTAAAAAAAAAAGAAGTGACTGGGCAGACGAAAGAAGATTTCTTCTCACTCAAGAGAATCTTGGACAAAACTCCCCCGAGTCTCATGCTATACGTCCTGGCTCCAGCTAGAGCTGAAGCCTCTGAAACCAAGCGGAGGTGAGGCCGCCCTCATCCCCTGCAGATGCTTCCTGCTCAGGGCCCAGGTCAGGGGATGGTGCCTCACCAATCTGCCCGTAGGCCATGCTGATCAGCCGCTCGTTCACAAGCTTGTCCGTCTTGGGGTTTCTGGGCTGTCTCTTCATGATGTCGCTCTCAGCTTGCTCATAAGCCAGGGAGATGGCAGGAACCTGGGGAGAGGAGGGACGAGTATAAACGTGGTCAGATCCCGGGAAGCTGACATCATGAACCTTCTGTGCCCCCTTCCCTTTTATATAACGCTATCAGACCAACAGGCGTTGACAGCTGCCTCGGAGAAGGAGCGAGAACACGGCTTCCTGGAGGCCGAGCTGTGACGCACACCGGTGTCACTGTAGAGAACCACGATGGCCCCGTGGACACCGGCAAGCAGCAGGGGGCGAGTGCGGGCCTGAGCCGTGAGAGTCACTTACCATGTCAGTGCCCAAGTCGATGCAGAGGATGGTGACGGTCCCCAGCGGTAGTGGAATGTTTGCAATAATAAATATCAGGAAAGGGGTGATCTCTGGAATGTTACTGGTTAGGGTGTAGGCAATGGATTTCTTCAAGTTATCAAAAATCAGCCGACCTAGGAATGCAAGATTTTTTTTCTTTCACTGTCCAGCTCACAGAGACAGGCAGGCTTGAACGGATACAGACGGGCCCGATCAGGAGGAGTTTTCAGCGAGCACGGCTCTCACCTTCTTCAACTCCAGTCACGATGGACGCAAAGTTGTCATCCAGCAGAATCATGTCAGCAGCCTGCTTAGACACATCGGAGCCAGCAATCCCCATGGCAACACCAATGTCTGCCTTTTTCAAGGCTGGAGAGTCGTTCACACCATCGCCAGTCACGGCCACGATAGCCCCCTGTCAGGAGAAGGGGGATGGGTAAGAGCCACACGGTCCAGGGATGGATGTACATGAGGCACGTGCCTCTGCTTACCTCTCCACACTAGACTTTCCTGCTGCAACTCTCCGCGGGCTCAGCCCTGGAAGCACCTCAGCCCCTCCTCGACAAGAGAACTGAGGCATGATGACAAATATGTCCCCTCACGTCCCCAAAACCAACACAGCTCCTCAAAGGCATGACCTTGGGCAGCAGATGCCTGGAAAACCACCCTATTCCTTTACATGTCCTTTAAGGCATGGATGAGAGTTTCTCCTGGCCATTCACATCCCCGGTGTGCACATGAGGAGCCTGTACTACTCTTCCAGACCGGTGTGGGGGGCTCAGACTCGGGGCTGCAGTGGAGACATGTGTTGGCAAGTGCATGGCTCTAACAAGCCGATATCTGGAGCCATGCCTGGTGCGTATATGGGGAGTCTGAGGAAAGCCGGGCCATGCTTCTACCACCACTGTGCTGTTTTCACTGGCACTGCCATCATGGAGGCCAGAGCCCGGCCCTGGCTGCCCACGAACCTGTCTCTGGCAGCCTTCCACGATGATAAGCTTCTGCTGCGGCGAGGTCCTGGCGAACACAATCTCTGTGTGGTACTTCAGAATGTCGTCTAGCTGCTCGGAGGTCATGTCCTTCAGGTCGCTTCCGTGCACCACGCAGGCCTTAGCATCCCTGCAATCAGGATCGGAGAAGAGGTCACCCATTGCTTCACCAACAGGATGCTCATCGCCCAGAGGGGATGTTCTACTATGCGGGACACTTTGTGAATAGCCTAAAGCCAGAGGGCATTTCCCCACCACGTAAAAGCTATCACCTGTGTGGCATCCTGCAGGTTACAAAGTATTGTCCTAGCTCTCCCTTCAAGATTCACAGCCACCTGGGGGGCAGCCTGCCATTTTCCTGCTCTTTACAGAAGACACACTGACATACTGTGACCAAATGCTGGATGGTGGAGCAAACCCTCTAATAGCCCCGATGTAGGTAAAGGGGTCCTAAACCTTAATAAAACATCAAAACAATACTGCTTTATCTCCTATCTATTTTACTTTACTGCCCAGATCCTCCATTCTTGGCCTGACCACCTGGACAAGCTGAGTGTGGCCCTAGAAACTGGTGTGCTACTAGGTCTCAGTGGTACAGATCTGCGGTTTACAGGACATCGGAAGCCTGACTGCAGACCATGCTTCAGGACACAGACTCAACTTCCCTGTTCTGCAAAGTGGGAATGATACCTACCTACCTTAATACATCACAGGGTCAAGTGCTTAGAACAGAAAGCACCACTTAAGTGTTGGCTTTCAGGACTTGTTGCTCTCGGGCGGGGGCGGGGGGGGGGGAACCCTCCCCTGGAAGGACAAGGAGGCCTTCTGGAACTGGAGGAGCAATCGCTATTCAAACCGTTATAGCCCCATGCTGGGGATTCCCAACTACCGGCATGTGCACATGCGAGGCAGACCGGGCTTCGAGCTTCGGGCCTTACCTGGGGTTCACCTGGCTCACTGGGATATTGAGGCGGGCCGCAATGTCTTCTACGGTCTCGTTGCCTTCTGAGATGATGCCCACACCTTTGGCAATGGCTTTGGCTGTGATCGGGTGGTCTCCGGTGACCATGATGACCTGAACAAGGACCAGGACAATTTATTAGCTGCAGCTGCCAAGCAAAACGACCTTAAAGAGAGCCTTCCGTAAGTAGGCAAGAGGAAATATTAAGCATTACTCCTCTTGGAATATCAGAAGGAAGGAGCACAAACTTAGACGGATAAACACGGACTAACCAAAAATATAAACGCAAACATGTGTTTACAGAAAACACACAGCAATAACCAAGATTTAAGCTTGGTATGTCTTCACGTAGGATACACTGAATCTACTTTTCCTTTGTACAGTCACATAAAAAACCTAAACGCATTAAAACCAGCCAAATAAAAAAAAAATAAAAACCTGATGCTGACTGGACTACAGGCAAAGGTGCCAAATATTGCTGGTCGGCACACCCAAACCGGGCCAATTCGGGAGAGAGCATAGATATGTACAAAGAATTCAAAATGGCAACTGCTCTTTTCTGACCTAATGATGCCATTCAGAAAAATACACTTGACCATGTAGCTGGAGTCATGAGGGGAGTCACTTCTACAAAGCTTCGCAGGCCGGTCGCACTAACGAGGATGACACAGTGCAGACTAAGCAGACAGCTGGCACCAAGGGAGACCTCGCACCCCAGATTGGTGCACCCAATGTTCCGTGACTTAAAAAGCTACAGAGGATGCCCAACACTGGTTAAAAAGCCAGTTAACTGAAAGCAGAGAAGACAGGCCGTGCACCGCAAGTATTTCACAACGTGAAACCTTACTAAGTCATCTGCTCTCTGCAAATATCGTTATGCTTCCACTCCTTTTGCCCAAAACGCATGTTTTTCTTTTAAATCCCCCATCTGCTGAGTATCCTGTTTTAAAACAACTTGGCCCTTTCTGGTGATAACTGAGGTATTGGAGATAAGAAACGCCTCCGCCAGGTGAGGGGTCGAACTGGCCGCGTGGCGCCCACAGGACGAAGCAGGGGGCCCTAAAACCCCAAGAGCTGAGGCCAAGGAGGGGCCCCGGGCCCCACCTTAATTCCAGCACTCCGGCATTTGCCCACGGCGTCAGGGACGGCAGCCCGCGGAGGATCAATCATGGAGATGAGCCCCACGAAGCAAAGGTTTTCAACAGGGAAATTCACATCATCGGTGTCAAACTGGAAGCCTTCAGGAAACTGTTCATCCGGCAGGTTAAGGTGGCAGAAACCTGCAGGGAGAGCAGGGGGGTCCGTGAGGAACTGGGGGCGGCACATGACGACGGTCTGCCTCTGGCTCCAGAGGTAGTGGGGATACTTCTTAAACATCTAGCTTTATTAACAGAACGAGGCTTTTGTTAACATTTAGGAACAATCTGCAGTTGCCGGAAGAAAAAACATGGGAGTGACAGAATCCCTCACCAAGCCTCAAAGGAGGAGGCATTGACCAAGGTGGAGAAGACAGGTGAGCCTAGGATTTCAGGGTTCTAGACCTGCTCGCTCAGGTACTTAGATTTGGCAAATCACGCAGTTATTCGTCTCTGCTTCCTTCTGAAAACAATTTTTTTTTTTGTTAATGTTTATTTGCTTTTGAGAATGAGAGACAGAACATGAGCTGGGGAGGGAGACACAGAATCGGAAGCAGGCTCCAGGCTCTGAGCTGTCAGCACAGAGCCCGACGCGGGGGACGAACTCACGGATCGTGAGATCATAACCTGAGCCGAAGTCGATACCTAACCGACAGAGCCACTCACATGCCCCATTTGCTTCCCTGTTCAGAAAAAAGAATCGGGCCCACATGTCTGCTCAGTATTCCTTTGGCATGACTGAGCAGCAGCGAGCGCCACCACGTAAGCTACTTTGAGAAGAAACAGAAGTCCGGCACCTTCTACCCGAGGGGCTTAGCATATAGGACCTTTACCACAGGGATCAGGGCATTCAAGACCTTCTTGCAACGCTGTCTGAGGGTTAAGTGGTAGGAGGCGGCACCTGGGTCCAGAGAGAACCAAAGCCTTCTACTTTGGGCTGGGAGGATGGGAAACGACATTCACGGTGGTTTTTCCATGGCCCTTAAGACGGACTCCTCAAAACTCGCTGAATGGGAAGGTATGAACCAGAGTACGGAACTAGGCAATCGGATCTGAGTCACTAAGCTGAGGCGAAAAGGAACAGTTACAGAACGAATGTTCTTCTGTCCAGCTCCAAAATATCACAACGGCCACCGTTACAGTTACATTATACAATCAGTGACCTGTACTTCTCATCTGTACCCGCTGTGATATGCTGGAAGTACAGGCAGCGTCCTACGTGACAAGTTTACCGTTAATCTAATTTGTGAGCTGATGCAGAAGGCGGGGTGTAAACGCACAGCCATTCCGTGCCAGGCAGGAAATGGTTTTACCCTGGAAGCCCTGGGAATTAATTTTCATTTCACTAAGTGTGTAGGTCAGGGTCATGACAACAAATGTTTGCTAATGCAGCTCTTCTCCCCTGTTCCTCCACCCGCCCAGGGAAACCGAACTAACCAGCAGGAAACCCAAGGTGTTAAGTACAGATCAGAAGCAACCGGGTGAAACTTGGTGCTCAGAGGCCCAGCACACCAAACGCTTCTCCAGCAGAGCCCTTACAGGGGCAGATGGCAGAGGAGGATCCCTCCCGGAAGGCTCTGGGGAGGTGAGCACGACAGCATGCAGGCGTGGAGGGGACCGGCGGCCGCACGGCCAGCTGCCCGCACACGTACCCAGCACCCGCTCTCCGAGGCCGCCCAGCTCCAGGTAGGCGTTCTGGAAGGCGTCCTTCAGCTCCTCGTCCAGGGACTGCTCCTTGCCGTGCAGGAGGATGGAGCTGCAGCGGTCCAGGATCCTCTCGGGGGCGCCCTTCATCACCAGCAGGTGCCGGGACTCAGACGTGTTGGGGTTCTTGTGGATGGACAGCTGTGATGGATGAGGGGGACGTGAATGTTGGGGGCCAGGCCCCAGTGCGGAGCGGGCTCCCTTACTACTTGGTACTGGTCACGAGAGTCACACAAGGTGTCGTATTGGTGAGTTTTGGGGCCTCACACCTTGTAGCCTGCTTTGAATGCTACCCCAAAAATCATAGTGTTCTAGCCCTACCCCTGGCACGGGGCCACATCTAAAGCATTCCTGAAGGGACAGTGCCACCAACATGAGGAGCACATCCTTGGACACCTAGCCCCTCCCCCCACACCCACTCCAACCATTAGTGAGTACCCCGGGGGGCCCACACATTCTAGAGAGGCTTCCTTTAGCTTCCTGATAGGCAAAGAGATTGGGACTTTCTATACATTAGTCTAGGGTAAACCATAAAGCTTTCATAAAGTTTGGATAGTCCAGCTTTAGGAAGCACTTGAGCTTGTAACATTTCAGAAAGGTCCAACAAATAGCCCTCCTTCGAGTTTCCGAGCCCCCCCTCCCCTGCACCGCTGCCAGGTGACCTGGTACTTGTTGGTGGAGTTGAAGGGGATCTCCACGATCTTGGCGTGTCGGTCTCTCATCTCCTTCACAGAGCCACAGCACAGCTCAATGCATTTCAGGAGCGCGGACTCTGAGGCGTCGCCCGCGACGGCCCGCTATGAACACAGACGTCGTGGTTAGCCAGGAACACATCCCCCAGGCAGCACTGCAGACTCAGAAGTGACCCAGATGTACTGTGATCTCGTCGCAAGCAGAGAAGCAGCGCTGTTGGCAGGGGCAGGGCCCCCTTTGCTCAGGCCCACAGCCAGTCACAGTCCTTCAGACACACACCCTAGGCACCCCCTGAAGCCCTCCCTCCCCACCCTAAATCCGGCTGCTGGTAGATGAGGGGTGCCCTGGGGAGGACCATCCCACACTCTTCCATCCCACTCTAGCCTTTCTTATCTTCCCTGTGGCAAAACTCAAAGCCACCACTATTCCCAAACACACAGTTCTGCTTATGAATCTGAAAATACCTAGTGAGAATCCCAATATTTATAGCACCTCCAACATAAAGGAAAATCCCTCAGGTGGATTCCCGGGACTGGGGGCCAACAGTCTGTGTCAAGGGCAAAAGGGAGAGCCTTAAACAGAATCTAATTGTGCAAAATTATCTGGGCCTGCATGGTGTGAACTGAAAGCTATTATTAGCTCCCACAGTCCTATAATCAGTGAACATCTTAAGTTCAAGCCCACACTTGAAGTAACACATACTTCTATTTTGTGATGTGCTCTGACACACTTATGCTCTGACACACTAAGAACACTGGACTTGGAGCCAACTTTTACATGAATCCTTTAGAATTCTGCATGTATAGGTCTGCACGTACAGCCTCACTGAAGAAGGCAAGGTGGCCAGGTTTGGTAGGAAATGTGATAAGTGGGATCTTTTTTTTTTTTTGTTTTAAATTTTGTAACATTTATTTTTGAGAGACGGAGAGAGACGGAGAGAGACAGAGCGTGAGAGGGGGAGGGGCAGAGAGAGAGGGAGATAGAGAATCTGAAGCAGCTCCAGATTCTGAGCTGTCAGCACAAAGCCCAGCATTGGGCTCAAACTCACAGACTGTGAGATCATGACCTGACCCAAAGTTGGACGCTTAACCGACTGAGCCACCCAGGTGCCCCAGAAGTGGGATCGTTTTTAATAAAGGCCAGTTATTAAAGCAGAACAGGACTGTGTGCCTTTTGCGGGGGGTGGGCTGGGGGGCAACCCCTGAAATACTCAGAACTACACCCCGTGCTCCCTCTTCTGACACTTTTAAACTGGGAGAGATCTGATACCCATGAGGTTCCACGCTCCAAGCCTACGGCACTTCCACAGTGAGGCAGGCATCTCGAGTTCTATCCCAGGATGAACAACACCCTCCCCGCATCGCCCATTAATGCAACATCTCCTTTAAAGGACGAAGGGGTCTTAGCTTCACAGCGGAAGCCACCTCCATTCCACCCAAGGGAGCCTTATTCTCTTGGACAGCTCAGTCCCCACCCAGAAGCACCCCAGGCAGCCTCACTGGGAACAGGCGAGCCCAGGAGGGGGGCCCCGCACGCGCCTTCCTGGTCCTACCAACCCTGCGTGGCTCAGGACCTTTCGGAGACCGTGTCCCCACCAGGCAGCACAGTGAAATCGCAGCCCTTTCCCCGTTCCCATGGGTTCCATGAGGCCGAGCCTCGAGCCTTGTTCTGCTTCATCACTACGCAAGCAGAGGACGAATGAGATAAGAGAAATAGCTGAGCTATTTTAAGGAAAAAGACAGCTTAAGGGATTTGTTGGAATCTACCGTGTATCCTAATATGCAAATGCGACCAACCAGTCCCAGAAGGAGCCCTCCCCTCTCTGCTAGGTTAGGCGACACGGTCGCATATAAGACTGGATTTTATTTGTTAGGTTTTCCAGGGTGAGGATGGCCTCCCACCTCTGGTTGGCTTCACTCCCTCTTCTCTAACTCTGCACACCACAGGGTGACCAGAACTTTCGGATCCACAGACCATACAGGCTACGGACAGGCAGGCATCACACGGGCCATTCTGCGTGTCACACGAGCCTTTGCAGGACACAAAGAGCAGGTGCTACTTCCAGAGGGGACACTGGGGGGAGGTCCCGGGTGGCAGCTGCACCCCCACGAAGCAGCCTCCCCGCTACCTGGAACTGCCGGGAGTACCTTAAGGATGGGCAGGTTTTCCTGGTTGGCCTGAAACACAGCCCTGTTGCACAGACCCGCGATCCTGGACAGAGCGAGCCACGTGGTCGAACTCTTGTCGAACGAGACACCTGATGGAGGCAAGGACACAACACAGGAAGGTAACGCATTCACTCTGTGCAAGTCCCCTAAATGGTGAACCGATGACGCCAACCGATGAACCGAATCAGGCTTTCGGACAAAGTCGAGAAGAGTCTAAAACCCAGGCCCACGACTCCTTATCAAATGGTAAAAATAAATAAATAAATAAATAAATAAATAAATAAATAAATAAAACCAAGAACAACTTAAAGAAAGAAAAAAAAAAAAGAAGCCGTGTGAACAGGTGCAGCCGAGGTAGGAGGTGAGGCCCCGCACCTACCGCTCTGATTCTCCGTCGTGTCGGCTTCGTGGATCTGATTGTCGAACCACATGTGGGCCACGGTCATCCGGTTCTGGGTGAGAGTTCCAGTTTTATCTGAGCAAATGGTAGATGTGGACCCCAGGGTCTCCACAGCTTCTAAGTTCTTCACTAGACAGTTTTTCCTCGCCATGCGTTTGGCGGTAAGGGTCAGACATACCTAAACACCATGAGGAACCAGAGGACTTTAATCTCGACCCAGAGGGAATCTTACACCAAACTCTGGCTACATCCTACTGTGTAAGACGTTTGTCTGAAGTTAATCCTCTCCAGCCATCCTCTGGACCATGTATAGAGCTTTCTCACCCCCCGATTAAAGATGTCCAGGATTTAGCACAGTGTAATTCTCCCACTCACCCCCAAATTCTTCTCCTTCCTTATACTGTTGCGGGTCATGTGATAAGACTGAAATGTACGCTTTGGGGTTACTACTTTCCATGTAAAACATGCCGAGGCCTTCTCGCTGCCTAACCCTACCACACGGCTCTGAAGAAAAACTACGCGCAAACATGTACAATCAAGCACGTAGTTCGCGGCCGCTCGACAGGGCAGAAGAGGGGGTCTCACATGCAAGCTGATCTAAGAGCAGAACATCGCCTCCCCCAAGCTGCTCACCGTGACAGTGGCCAGCAAACCCTCTGGCACGTTGGCTACAATGATACCGATGAGAAAGATGACGGCCTCGAGCCAGGTGTACTTAAGGATCAGAGAAAGAATGAAGAAGGACACACCCAGGAACACAGCCACACCCGTGATGATGTGGATAAAATGTTCGATTTCAGCGGCGATGGGTGTCTGGCCACCTTCCAGCCCAGACGCAAGTGTCGCGATTCTTCCCATCACCGTGCGATCCCCAGTGTACACGACGATGCCGCGTGCAGTGCCTTCAACGAGAGAGGGAGGGTGAGCTATACGCACCTTACCAAAGGAGTCACAGGATTTGTGTAATTACCCGGAGTGGTTAAAAGAAGAGACAGAGCCACACACGTTCTTAAGGGCGAGCCCTTCAGTGGGGCGTGTGCCGTTTCATAGACTGGCAGAGAGGGCTTTCTATCCAGGAGCAGAGCGGCTCCAAAGTCCATGCCAGCTTAGTGTGGCCAATGGAGGGATTGGGCTGGAGGTGGGGGAGGGGGACAGACAGCCAGCAGGCTTCTGGAGACTTCCTGACCACATCGGCGGGTGAGTCGCATCTGCTGTGCCTGACCACCGTGGTCGGACACAGAGCCAAGACGGCCAGAACAGAGGTCACATGTATGGTTTCGGTTGCCATCATGAGTGCCCAAGACAAACGCCGTGCTGTGCGTACGAGCGGGGCCCCCAAGGGACCTACCTTCCACACAGTTGGTCGAGAAGAAGGCAATGTTCCTGGTCTCCAGGGGGTTTTCATTTGTGAAGTCCGGAGACCTGGTCTGGGGCTCAGATTCGCCAGTGAGGGAGGAGTTATCCACCTGCCCAAGACGGGAGTGCTGTGTGAGCGCCTGCCAGGCTGCCCCATGCACCCCCCCCCCCCGCCCTACACCCCCGCCAGACCCACCTTGCAGCCGTGGGCAGATATGATGCGGAGGTCCGCTGGGATTCGGTCTCCGCCTTTCACTTCCACCAGATCTCCGACTACAACCTCCTCGGCGTTGATGCTCATTTTCTCGCCATTTCGAATCACAAGGGCTTGCTTTGGAGACAGAAAAGTTTACACCAGTCAGTCAGAGAGAAGCGGCTACCGACAAGGGCAGGGGAGCGTTCACACAAGAAAGCCAAATTATAAAACAGTCGCTGACATGACTGGTCCGAGCGCACGACAGAGGCTACTAGTCTTTCTATTTATACGAGTTATAAAACCTTGCTCGAGTTATCTGGGGGTGGCTCTCTCGTCCCCACCGTGTGCTGTCAGGGTATGCTCAGAAGCTGGGCCCTCATTTTCTGTCTGGGGTCTAAGGACAATAGGTGTGGTTTTGGGTCACGGGAGAAGGTGTCCCTCTCTCTGACAGAGTCGCCAAGTATTCGGAGACCTGAGCCTCACACCAGTTCTCACCCGTGGGGTTACCGACAGGGAAAGACCAGGCAGTAGTACCTGAGGGACCATATTTTTGAAGGATTCCATGATCTTTGAACTTTTAGCTTCTTGATAGTAGGAGAAACAGCCAGTTATGATGACGACAGCTGAAAGGACCACACCAAGGTAAAGCTGGAAGGGAACAAGCAGGTTAGGAGCCGGGGACGTGCAGGTAGCTCCCGACTGAATAAAAAACAGATCTGTAACAGAGAGGTCAAGGCTTCAGGAACCCTTCAATACAGAGCTCATGTCTTCAGTTAGCTTTCTGGAAACCGCGCACAGGAGTGCCAGAAAGGGGGTCCCAGGGACCTCGGTCACTACAACCTTGATAGACTTTTGGAAATGTTCTAGATGAATCCATTTCTCCCACTTTATGAAGGCACGAATGTTTCTGAAACAACGTGTGACTTCTGCAGGATGGCCACCATACATCTCTGGACGTGTACCATGTGCCAACGTCAGAGGCTGCGCTCTGCTGTCTGATGGCAGTGGGACCCGGGCCAGGACCTGGGCGCGGCCACCTGCTCACAACAGTGACACGTGGGATGCACTTCCAGCCGGAAAGAGCAGCTAGAGGGGTGGAAACAAAGGGTGGACGGGCCCGGACGGCACTAGCTGCTAATACCGCTTTTCCCTCGTGTTGAAAACCATCAGCCATCCGGTAGTAACCAGTGGAAACCAAGTGGGTGGCAAAGATCAGGAGGGCACCTTATGCACACTTAGTCATCTCACTCAGACACTCACGTTGTCGTTCTGAGGTTCCTCTTCCGTGGCAGCCTGGATGCCGTAAGCTAAGAAACAAAGAATCGCTCCAATCCACAGTAACATCGAGAACCCCCCAAACAGCTGCCGACAGAACTTGACCCATTCGGGAGTGGTGGGGGGCGGGGTGAGGGCGTTGGGGCCGTCCCGGGCTAGGATCTCAGCAGCGCGAGCAGTTGTTAAGCCCTGAGAAGCAGAGGAGCACACGTTAGACACTCTGCCCTGGCACTTACAAGTGGATATACCCGCCTGATGGCTGGAAATCTATGACAACGGGTTCAGGAGGAAGCAAAATTCCCCGAGCTACGAGCCTCGCCAGTTCTGATGAGGACCCTCTCCCGGTCCAGCCACACAGCTGCCCAAGGTTCCTGAAGGCCCCACGACACCCACACTGAGATTCGTGTTAACTAGGTTCATGAACAAACCTGAATCCGGTCTGAGCTCTTCTAAATTTAGATTAAAGGACTCACGCCAAATTGCATTTTTGCCAAAAAGATACAGCAATGTTAATTCATTGATTCAGGTTTCAAAAAAATTAAGAGCATGCATACATGTCAGCAGGGGAGGGGCAGAGAGAAAGAGAGAAAGAGAGAGAGAAAGAGAGAGAGAAAATCCTAAGCAACAGTGTGGAGGCTGAGGTAGGACTCAAAGTCATGAACTATGAAATCATGACCCGCACATAAATCAAGAGCTGATGTTTAATCGACTGAGCCACCCGGATGCCCCAACTCATTGATTCAGTTTTACAAATTAAGAGCTTTGGGTTTTTTGCATTATTGAATCTGTCAGGGAGGGGAAGACAAAAACCCTCTATGAACAAAAAAAGGGGAAAAAATTCTGTAGGAATCCAACCTGTTAGTGGTCAATGGCCAAGTTTTAAATAAAGAACTTAATTCTCTGGATGGAAACTGACACAGGGTCTGGCTGGGGGGAGTGGAGGTCCATGTAAGTGCAGGGTCTAGCTAACCTCCATTGAACCCACCAAGGTCAAAAGTATTGGCTGAAAAACTGCACTGTTATGTCACTCAAGGCCTCACACTTCTTTAAATGGGCCTTAAAACCAAGCCACCTGGGACAGCGGACAGGCGATAAAAGGCTCCCATTACAAGGGCAAAAGGTGACAACTTTTGTAGTATCAGAATGCCCACTTAAGGGGAAAAAAAAGACACAAGCTAATTTTTGCCCCAAGTGTCTGCTAATATGTAGTTTGTGTTCACATTATTTTAAGCACCTGAATTCCCAAGGAGTACAGGGGAGCAGGGAAAAGAAAACCAAGCAGTTAAGGGGAAATGAGGACTCAGGACCCTCCTCTGCCTCACGTTCCTGGTGTGACCCCCTCCCCGCACCGCCCCTTCAAGAGTAAGGGACAGCACCACCCAGCATCTGAGCACTCTCACCATGCCAGGCACCGAATCCAGGGCCTTGCGTGCATTCCCTTAATCCCCATGACAACTCTTTCTTAGGGGTCATCAAAAGCAAGGTGATGGGCTCACACTGCCCGACAGGGACTGTCAGCTCGGGCTCTGGGTCGGGCCTCCCCTGGGAGCTTAGGGCACCTATGCCTGCCCATTTCTCAGGACTTCTTGATGATTTATCGATGCAGCGGCCACACCTTGCCTGGCACTCAAGTTATTCCCCAGACTTTTTCCTTTTTTACAGAAAAAACAAACTCCGCACCCCTCTCCCCCAGACTGGGTACTGTGATACAGTCTGTGTGGCAAATTTAATATCAAAATTTCCCAGATAACAAGGACATGCAACCCCTCCTTTTTTGGAAAAATTTCTTTCAGTTGTGTAAAATCCCGGTTTTAAATAGATGCTAGAATAATCTAGGTTCTGACATACCGCAAACAAGCTAGTTGGGCAAACAAAGTGCGAAAGACAAAGTGCTGAAGAGTCAACTGACTGGAATATTCAACTCCAGTTCGTGAATGCAGAAAAATGGAGAGAAAGATTTGTAAACTAAGGGCCCGGGAATGTGCATGGCTGTGGAGTCCTTCAGTATCAAAAAATCCTGGTCCCTCCCTTACTGGATGTCACCAATTATAAAACGGGGAAAACCGGGTCTACTTTCAAAGTTTCGTGGGGAAACAAAATACTGTGGAAGCACTAAAAACCCAAACTCTTGGGGCGCCTGAGTGGCTCAGTCGGTTAAGTGTCCAACTTCAGCTCAGGTCATGATCTCATGGTTTGTGGGTTCGAGCCCCGCGTCGGGCTCTGTGCTGACAGCCAGCTCAGAGCCTGGAGCCTGTTTCAGATTCTGTGTCTCCCTCTCTCTCTGACCCTCCCTGCTGACACTGTCTCTCTCTCTCTCTCTCAGAAATTTAAAAAAAAAAAAAATGAAAAAAAAAAAAAAACAAAACCCAAAAAACCCAAACTCCGCGGGTGGCACAGCAGATACGCTGATGGTGCCCGCCATCGTTCTCTTCCCAGAGTCCCCAGAGTTACAGCTAAGAATGGAGGGGATGCCGCAGGGGCACGGGAGGCTCTGCACGGGCTTGAAACTGCAACATACTCGGCTCAAGTCTGTTCCGTATTTGCGATGAAGTTCGTCAAGGCTAAGTTTATGATCATCCTAAAGAGAAACAGAAACAAGACTTAAGACACCGTATCACGAAAAAAGGTTGGGGTAAAGCATTTGTGTCACTCATGGCTATCATTAGGCTCAGCAAATGGGCTCTTCTCGGGTGCAGAGGGCGGGGCCCTTCTCACTGCGGCCCGATGGCTCTGCCACCACACAGCTGTGTGCTCAGCGCCCATCACTATCGAGGACAGAGACGGCTGTGGCGTGAAGTCCCTGGGTGGCCGCCACATCACTTCAGAAAACCCCATCAGCCCCGGAGCTCACGGAAAACCCTTCTTGCCTTCTCTCTTGGCCAGGGAGGTTCCTGCCAGGCCGTGTCTGTGGAAGCCTCCAGACCCCCTAGAGGACAGAGGTTCCCTGGGTTTGGTATAATCTGGAAATCGCAAAGAGCCAAGGCCCATGGATTTATCAACCACACCTCCTTCTGTGCACCTTCGGCTATGCCAGGGAGCCTGAGTGACTCTTCCCGCCCTCTTCTAACAGCCTGGAAGGTGGGAATTTTCCCTATTGACCTCTAAGGCTCAGGAAGGTCCATGCAATGACTGCTCTCCTTGGAAAACAAAGCAGGTCTCTGACTCAAAGGATTGGGGAGGCGGTGGGTGAGGGGGAGGATCGTACAAGAGAAGCGATACAAATAATTTTTAAGAGGAACAGAAAGCAGCCTGCCTCCTAATCCTTACCATGGAAACTTCCTTCTTCAACTCATCCATATCCCGCTCTTTCTTGGCCTTCTTCTTGTCGCCATGCTCTGAAACGGCCGCAGGTTCATACTTATCGCGTCCGACCTACCGGAGAACATGGGAAAGGGGTGGTTGTGTCTTAGGGACGAACAGAAGATTCCGGAGCAGGGGCATTTCAGCACTGGTTAGGGTGGCTGCCATTCTGAATAGTCAACGGGGCGAGAATCATGGAAACGTACTGCTTACGTCACACACTAAACAAAAGCAACCTACTATGGCAATGGTCCTAAGTTTAAGACGTGCAACACAGCCAAGAGCAGTGGAGAGCAGTAAGAGCAGTGGAGAAGTCACGCAACCCTAGACTGGTCCTGCTGGTCACTTCCATTTGAGGGGAGTAGGAAGGGCTCACGCTGTCCAAATCTCTCTATCCCACAGCCCTCCACCTTCCCTGCTGCAAGAATGAAGCCATCTTCCCATTACTAACTTCGGAGTATCATGCTTATGCCTTTGTGTCCAGAGCCGGACAGGTCAAAGTCTACCCCTCGCCATGGAACCATAGGCACGTCACGGATTCTGGAGCTTCGAGAGTTTTTCTTCCACAGCACGGAGAGAAGAGTGCCTACCTCCGTTTAGGGTCTTCTGGGAGAACTAATGGCCAAATTTAACACAACACCTAAATGTGAAGTTGCTTTTGTGATTAAATTCTCAGATTCACAAAGAAGTCATGAAGTATCAAATTTAAATACTTTTTGGGTTCACATGAGAACGTGGACCTTCACGTCTTCTAAACAGAAGTCATCCAAATAATCCTTAAAACTATTATTTAAAAAAAAAAAAAAAAGAGTCCTCTTCCCCCATCTACAAGTCTGAAAATAAACCCCCCAAGTGAAAGTCACTGGAAATGTTTTGACAGAAGCAGGCTGTAGGAAAAGCGTGTGCATTATCACACAATTCACAGGATCCACCCACGCCTCCTGAAAACTGGAACAATTTTTAGAGAAAACGTTGATTCTATAGTTTAAATTTAGATTGCGCCACATACCCCTCCCCCCCTCCCTCCACTCCGTTGAACATGCGTGAGCTTCTCTGCACAAAGCCCAAGCTCAGTGTTCCAGAGCTCGGTCCCCAGAGAAGAACCCCCCCCCCCCCCCCCAAGGCACCTCAACCCCACAAACTGCCTCCCACCAACAGCCACCACCTAAGAAGAGCAGGGGACGGAGATGATGCACGGTGGTGCTGGTACTATATTATTCTGTGGCTCTCCCTTACTCAGGTCTAACTTTCCCAAGTACACACCCAGCCACAAAAGCACTAAGGGGGAATCTGTGTCCGGATCAACATTTTATGGGGCTAAAAATCAAATTAAAAAAAAAAATCAAAGAGGAATAGGTGTGTTTCAGTCATAGCTAAGACGGATGTGGACAAATACAAGATTCACTTGAACTTGAAAACATCCTCTCTCTTAAGGCTCTAAAGTGAGGTCCTGCCCCAAACGGGCTGGGTCTGCCCACAAGCTGGGATGTCTCTATTCACGTTCAATGCCGGAGGTCACTTGGGCAGTGCTCCTTTACTAACTTCTCCCAACAGAGTGGAGTTCTTTTGTTTCTATCTTATCTGTGAAGAATGAAGCAGGTCTAAAGATAGTCGACATTCTTGAAATTCTCTCCACGGTGGAGCAACCGCATTTGTGAAGTGCCTCTTTGCGCAGGGCCCCTGGTGCCAGGGTTAAAATGGAAAATAATTGCACGCGCGGAAGGCAAACAAATAAAACAAAAAGAGAGGACGGTGCTGCCACCAGGCAGGAACCACGGTGTAGACTGGGATCGCGTCCACATATTTAATGGGAAAACACGACACTTAATCAGTTTAAAGACATTGACTAGGGAATCTCTAAAAGGCTGTGTGGCCGGTCTGTCATATTGATTTTTAAAATACAGGTCACACATTCTCTTTTAAGCAAGGGCGGGGGGGGGGGGAGGAAGATCATTAAAATAAGTTTAATTTGAATATATGAAAATCAGAGTTAAAATCCCTCTGACTCACCACCTGTACAGGCTTTATGCTCAGACTTTCAACGTTTTCCAATCCAAGGGTGGGGGAGGAAGAGACCGACTGGGAAGCGAGGCCCTGGACAGGTTCCAAAGTTATATCCCCATTTACAAGGTAAGTATGTTGCTTCCAGCCTCCCAATTATCAAGGGTTAAGCGAGCTGGGAGTGTGACTTCCTATTAGCCACCCCCACCCCCACGTTCCTCATCAATTCATGCTATGTAAGGCACAGTTTCAAATGAGGACTTTTGTGAAAGAGACATTTGAAGTACTAATATGCGAAATTTCTTTCCCTTCAAGACTTAAGTTTTTCAATAGGCAACATTTGTCCAGAAGACCAGATGGCTTTGACAATGTGGTTCTTCCCTGCCAATAAGGCAATGATCTAATAATACGAGCTTATTGGGACAGGAACTAAGTATTCCTGAAGTCCCTCAGGAATGGGTCTCAATGATCACAGATTCAAGGCAGGAAAAAGAAAATCTGTGTGTAGATGTGCACACACACGTGTTTAGGGGTGAGGAGTACAGGGCGGGATGGGGAACCGTGCTAAAAATGGGGGAGGCGGCCTTTTCTTCACTATTTCTTTAAAAAACATTCGGGAAGAACAAAGATGACCTCACGGGAGAGAGAATGAGAAACTCCAGGAACCTGCCCCCTCCTCTGGGCACCGGGCACACTTCCACTTTCCACTTCTTCAATTACGGAACTCCGACTGCACTGCCCACACCTCCTGCCCCCACCAGGCTCCACGCGATGGATGGGGGGCCCCCTTAAGCACACCCCCGAGGTCTCTGAAGGAAGGTCAGAGGGAATCTCAAAGTTACCAGGGTCATAGTTAGGCCCTTCTTCAACGGGCCACTGGTGAAAATGATGAAGTGAGTTAGTTAGGTTCTGGTTTGTACGTTTTTCCCTCCCCCCTTCCATTCTAATTTAGGAAGTGGGAGGTCACCACGAGGGCAGGGGCTTGCCCAGTGTGACAAAGCTTACAGCGCGTCAGCGTCATTACTTCATCCTGTGCTTCCAGGGATTCTGGCCTCTCCAGGATGCCCTAGGAGTTTTGCTCCTGTAGGATCTGGGCAGAGGAAACTCTTCAGAGGAGAAAGCAAGGTCAACACGAGTAACAATGAGATTCAGTCATTAAAGCACATGTACTCCCCCAACACCTGCTCCTTCCTCTCCAGTAACCCAGGGTGGGGGACAGATGGGAAAATTAGCCTCAAGCTCACCAAGGCACACGAGAAAAGGTGCAGGGATGGTGCAGGGACATCTGGGAGAGAAGTTCTGGTCCCAGGGTTAAGTCACCTGAGGTCTGTGCACACTGAAGGGGCCCCCGAGCCTCCCCCATCCACCTGGCTCAGGCCAGGCCTTGGACACACTGGCCATTCCACCTGTTCCCACCACAGCAACAGACGGCCTTGGGGGCAGCAGGGAGCTCCGAGTTCCTCTGATTTCTGGACACGCCAGAGGGGCCACCGAGATGCTCTAGTGTCCGTGCTGTTTGGATGGGAACATGGACAGCCTTCCAGTGGGCCCCCCGTCACCCTGGCTGTGCTGCGTGCCAGCCGCGAGGACCCTGAACAGGCAGCCTCGGGGGCCTCGTCCCCACAACGGGAATGCCACTTGGTGTGCCCCCTGACCGATGAGTCTAGAGAAGGCATTCTGGGGCTCCCATCAAGTCTGAAAACAAAACACCTAAAAGCTGCACCGGTCTGACCCCTCTCGCCCCTCTAAGCTTTGGGCTCACAAGCGGGACTGGGGGGAGGGCTGCATCCTCCTCTGCAGGAAGAAAAGGGGGCGAGGAAGGCGCTTTCCCACTTCCTGGCCTGTGTATTATTAAATCGTTATCAGATACACCGTGTATGTAAAGGCACTTGGCAAAGCGTTGCACAAAGGTTACTATTATAATTGGGTTTTAATCAACATATAAATTACTGCCATTCCTCACTATGATAGATCCTTTAAACCTTACAAAGCAACTTATTTGAGGTATGATTTAAACTCATCAATTAAAACTTTTTGAGAGAGGAGAGAGAGAGCACAAGCAAGTGGGGGAAAGGGACACAGAGAGAGAATCTTCTATTTATTATTTACTTTGAGAGACAGAGAGGGAGAGTGGGGGAGGGGCATACAGAGAGAAGGAGAGAATCCCAAGCAAGCTCTGCACTGTCAGTGTGGAGCCTGATGTGGGGCACGAGCTCATGAACTTGTGAGACCATGACCTGAGCCGAGATCAAGAGTCTGATGCTTAACCAACGGAACCACCAGGCGCCCCTCATCCACTAAAACTGAAAGAAAATAGAAGAAGCGAGCAAGCCCAGTTCAGCATGCCTCCAGTCACTCCTTAAGTAGTCTGGTCTATGGGCAAGGAATCTTCTGCCTGGGGATCTGCGGTCTGGGACACGGCTGGGGTGGAGGGAAGACACGCACTGCTGGGCACCGCATCTGTTCTGTAGCCCAGGGCAGTATTTCGGGCCGTGAAGAAATAGCTTTTCTTCCTGCAGAGGAGGGGACCCAAGGGACCACCGTACCATGGCTTCATACTCCCTCTGTCTCACCTGGACGTGCAGCAGCTGGAGAATGTTCTGTGCCAAAGCCACAGCGACGGGGCCCTTTGCGAGGCCAGCTCATTACCACCACACGTGGGCTGCAGCCAGCAGGGTCAGAGAAAACAGCCCCAGCTCTAGCTGGGTTCCCTCAGCCCGAAAGGAACTAGGCTTAACCTTTCTCCCCAACCTGCTGGTAAGGAAAGTCTTAACGGGCCTGCCGGCCCACCCTACCTCAATTGTGTACGTCAGATTTGAAAATGTCTAAAGAATCAACAGATTATCTCTTTTATTTATTAAGAGATTTACCGTATCTTTTACGATATGCTTTGCTTTCCCAGTTACAAGTTATTTAACAAAAAACAAAACAAAACCCCAAACCCCCAAACTTGTTTTTTTCCTGGGGGTCAACTCGACCTCTACCATTAAGCACCTGGGTTATGAAGAGTTAAAACTTCATCCACTGTCCTCCTCACCCTCTTCTCATTTTACCAGACGGCTCTTTGGCTAGTGCTGCTCAAAAGTGCTACTCAAAAGATGTTGTCAGTTTGAGAGAGGAAGGATTAGTAAGTGAGTGGCACCAGCACTATGAGAGGCTGAATAGTTTCTGAGTCCTCCTCACCCCTCAGCTGGTACCCCGAAGCGTAGGGTAACAGGGAAAAAGGCTGGCAGGCTGAAGAGAGGAAGGCAGCACAAGGCCTGAGAGAGAAGGCACCTGAAGCAATAAAACAAGTATGGCCCCAGAGAAGCATCCTATGGAAGATAAAAGAAACACACAAGAGGATATTCACCCCTACGTGCATGAGAGCCCTCGCTGTCATGACAGACTGGAAAGAAAAATCAGACCCCAAGACCCACTGATCCCCACAACCTGACACTCTTCCCCATCAGGCCTCCAAATGACCCAAACCCCAAAGACAAAACATGAGCCGCCAAGCACCAACATTTTCAGATCGCTAACAGAAACCACCTCACAGTTGCTGCTAAACAGAGTTTGAACAAAACCAGACACAGAGATAATTAACGTGCAGATAAATTCACTGCAGACTCGCAAAGGAACCAAGGAATGAGGTGTTCCAGCCCAAATTCCCAGGGCTCCGGATGCGAATGAATCCAGGGAGAAAAAAATGGCTCTGGTCTCACTGACAAGATCCGCTACCCAAACATCAGTCAAATAAACGTGAAGAACTTGTGGATTCCTGACAGCACATTTCGGCACAGCTAATGAGGTGAGTCATATGCAGAGAACAGTGTCTCTGTGATTCAAGCCCCAAAATCCACTTCCTCTCACACGCTCAATTCATAGCAATGTGAGAGGAAAGTTCAAACCTGACTTGGTTACGTCTCCTTTTCCAGAAATGCAGACAGGAAGGAGAGCGTAAAAAAAGAGAGAAAAATAGCCAGTGGACTTTCACATTCTCTTCCCTTCGCATGATTACTTACTCACCATGTGTTTTCAGAGTAACTCAGAACTGGACAGCTCTGGTGGGGCTGGGGAAACAGCATACCCAGTGCCATCCTGTCCACACGCAGCCACTCTGATTACTGTGAGCCCATCTGATCTGACACTCAGGTTTCTTCTTCTGGCCTGCTGGCTGGCACAGAGCCCTGGGCAGCAGGAAGGCACGGCAGCACAAATGTACACCCCCCCTCCCATTAAGGAGGGCCGAAAAGCATCCCCCCCCCTTTTTTTTTTTTACAAAGACTTAAATGATGTAAAGTCCCTTGCCTGAAAAGTGAAAGTAGTCAAGAAAACTCTAAGATGCTATTGAATAGGGAGTCAGCTTCCACTGGAGGCTTCCCTTTGGAGGGTAATTCAGAGTATTTCCTATTATTTTCAATCCTTAATAAGGTTTTCAGATGAAAGAAAACGCCTTCTCTGGTTTTGAAGGGTTGTCTCTGGTTTTGAAGGGTTGAAGGCTAACGGGCGAACAGGAAACCTAGAGGTTATGAAGATCCGATCTGCTCTCAGCGCTGAGTGCTCAGTAAGCCCCATGACGACGGGGGTGTTTACGTGTGCTGCCCTCATGATGAATAGAACAGAAACGACTTCACTTGGTCCTCAGGGCCAGTGGGTCCACCTAAGGCCCAGCCGAGAGCCTGAAGCTTCCGGGACTTAAAAAAAATCTTTTTTTTACCTTTTTGTTTCTAAGGGAACAAACTAATTTTACTTACTTTCACATACACAATCCTTCTAAATAGAGCCTTTTTCTCATTCCCAAGTTTGGCTCTATTTAAGAGAACAGAGCCTGACTTGAAGAGAAAGTCGCTTAACTGATCATTTGTTGGGAAAAGAATCCGGAAACAACCTGGAGGGTTCTGGGATGGAGCCTGTTTGAGGAACAGGTCCACTGGGCTTTGTAATGTTGAACTCACTTTTTATTTCCAAACGCGATTTGGCAAGAACGTTTCCAGAGGTCTGTATATTTTCAGTTTCAGCCCTCACCTGGACAAACAGGTAACTGGATTTTGAAAAATCCTCCTCTGGAGGGGGGGGAAGGGGGTGGGGTTGGGAGGGAGGGGTTCAGGGGTTAGCCTATTCTCAGCCTTCTTAGATTTATGATGCAGACCTCCCCCTTTCCTACCCTCCCACCCAAAGGTGAGTTCCTGGCGTGTTACAAACTTACTGGCAGAGAACACTACAAATTAGCAACCAGTTAAGTTACCAAAAGAGGATACACCCTCAGAACAGGGTACAGAAAGAACCCCGAGCCGGGAAACTGTCATAACCAACACACTGAACCACTTAACAGGCAAAGAAAGGGGTGTGATGCAATCCCAGCCCTCTGGTCTGGCCTTGGTGCTGGTCACCAGTTCCTCCTGTAAGCACCCCACTTGCTCCTGGCCAGGCCTGGGCAACTTTCCACTCGGATGACTCTGCCTCACAAGGTTTTCAGTCCTAAAATACTAGCTTTACAGCGGCCACAGGTGATTCAGTCACTCTCGAGTTGAGCTCCAAGAGGCAGTTGATAATATGACCACACAGCCAGGATTTCTGCTGACAGGCGCGTTCCTTGTACAACCTTCGCCTGAAGCTTTCTTCCCTTGCCCCTCTTTAAGCCACCACCCATAAGGCAGGATTCGTTTTCCAGGTAACGAAGTTAATATTCAAACAATGGAGAAATGCATCCCAGGACCTGGTGACATTCCTCCCCCATCTTTTATAAACCTGAGAAAAAAGAAAGTTTTTTGTGTACCTTTGGTGAAGCAAATAGTGGGGGCGGTAGGCCTGGCTGCCGGTGTAAGCCAAGTCGCTGGCAAAAACACCCATATGAAAAAAAAAAAAGGACAAAATCCCGTTTCATCTAGGAATGATTCAGCAGGAGCAGTTCTTGCATTTTCTTACCAAAAGCTTAGGGAGCTAGATTTTTAAGGAGACATACGATCCCCTGAAATACCACCGAAACCTGGGACCCCACAGCAGCGGTGGAAAGAAGAGGGGGAAGAAATTAACAATGACCTTAAAAATTAGCTGCCAGACCAGGTTTCTTGGTTAACCAATTATCAGCAGGGTTTTTTTAGTCACCACTCCACCCACATGTTAATCCCCATGTGGAAAAATCCCAACATTTCAGCAGCAAATATCTTTCTGAGCACTTGGACTATCAGAGTAAGTCACTGGGGACTAAAGGGGGGAAGCTCATTCCCAGGAGAATCACTGCCAATACCCACGTCTCTCCCCCCCCCCCCAATTAATGTGCAATTTATCAGAGTACCCAAAACAGTAACTAGGGCAGTTAAGTGGCGGATCATCCTGAGGGCCAGCTGTAATTCAATTTGGTGGTTGCCGGCCGCTGACAGTTTATGAGGGTCCATAAGACATCTTGGTGGAACCCCCCACAACCCAGATGTGTGACTTCACCACGGCTGTATATGTGTTTCGTTATGAAAGAGACATACAGATACACAGATGCAAGTTAATTACTCAGACGTCTCTCTGGTCCACTGAGGCAATGATCACCAAGGCCCCAGTGTCATGTGAATAATATAGGAGCTCCGCATAAAAGGCCACATTAAGTAGGGGAGTGTTCAGGCTGGGGAAGCCACAGGCCACTCACAAACCAGGCATGTCTGGTGTGTCACTAACCAACCATTTGACCTTGAGCAAGTCACTTCACCTTCCTAGGCCTCGGGTACATATCCATGATGGCTGCACCCCCCCCCCCCCAAATCAGTACTGTCCGGCTCCAGAAATTAACATTTTCCCTTTTTTGAAGAAGAGATAAAGGAGTGGGCTCTACAGGGCTTGTTCATGGGAATGACGGTGTGCTACAGGCACAGGACACTAACCCACTTTTCTGTCCTGGGGAACACGGAGGCTGCCACTCAGCTCTGGAACCTGGGCCGGCCCTCCACATTCCGTACTTTTTAAAGATACCAGGCGTCCATTCCATTTCTCCGCACTCTCCCAACCAGGGCCTGGCCCTCCTAATTACCTCCTTCAAAATCCAAAATGAAGAACCCCCAAAGAATGCACCCTGCCTCTTCCCCCCGCCCCCCCCCACGCCACACTGCGGAGCCCCAGAAACCTCCACAGACCCACCAGAGGCCCGCACTGTGCAAGCCCTGCGGATAATGAAGACGCTGCTGCTCTCCCGCCCCTGTTCTCACGACCGGGTCATTTTAGCCCATGAATTGATACTTTGGGCCGTTATCTTGTATAAACTTTTCTCAACTTGACTTTGGCCGCGTTAGGGTCTGGGGCTCGGTCTTCTGCTGTGGCTTACGGGTTATCACGGCTACCAGTTACAGAGACCCAGAACCGAGCTGGGGCTGGCTCTCTGGTGTTCCCAGGGCTTGGAGCATTCTCCTCTGCTACCCTCCCCACCCCCACCCCAGACCCCTGGTTCCTTCGGGAACGGCTCGGGACCCCTACCCCCGCGTCCTGCCCGCCGCCTGCAGGCCTTTTTCGGGTTTATTGTACCCAGAGGCCCTGGTGCAGCCAGCCTGTCCTCCCTTTCCAGGCTCACCCCTCAAGAAAACCCTACACGCCCCTCCCCACAATGGCAATGACCGCTCCAGCCGCCCCGGGGCGCATCCAGTGTTTATGGAAGACGTCCCATCAGAGCTCACAAAAGTATACCTTAAAGGCCATCTTAGGGCGGCGAAGACACACCCTTTCTGGCACCAGCTAGCTCGACCGGCTCCGCAGTGAGGGGAAGCCAGTTTTTTTCCTTTGGGGGAGGGCGGCCGCCAGTGAGGGAAGCGGGCTAAGCCCCAGCGCCTCCGGGAGCGGACGCCTCGCCCCCCAGGGCAGCCCCCGCGTCGGAAGCCCCCGCCGGCGCCGCGGTGGGAAGGCGGCCCGGGAGGGGCCCGGGCAGCGCGCCCCAAGGGAAGGGGAGGAGCACGCCTTTCCTCTGGGCACGGAGGGCGGAAGGAAAAGGGAAGGCAAGAGATGGGAGGTGAGGGCGGCGGAGGGAGGGAGGGGAGCCGGCTTCGGGGATGCCGCGGCGGCCAGCGCCTTCCCGGGGCCGCCCCGCGGCGTCCGCCCTCCTCCTCCCGGCCCCGCGGCTCCCTAGCGCCGCCTCCAGGAGCCCCGGGCCCGCGGCGCGCTGGGACTCGGGGGTCCGCGGCCCGCGGCGCGCCGCCGCCCGCCGTCCCCGGGCGCCCCCACCCCCGCCCGCCCGGCCCCCAGGGCTGCGCTCCCTCCATTTCCAAAGTGCGTCGTCTTTGAAGCCCGGCCGCCCTGCCTGCCCGGTCCACGCCGCGCCGCTTCCTCCGCCGCCGCCTCCCGCGGGCTGGCTGCGGTCGCCCTCCTGACTTCCTCCTCCTCCTCCTTCCCGCTTCCTCCCGCCGGCGCCCCGCGCCCCTCCCCGGGCTCGCCGCACACTCACCCCTTTCCCCATGGTGGCGGAGGTCTGTGCGCGGCGCCGGGTCCTGTCGCTCGAGAAGCAGAGAGGAAAGAAGAGAGCAGCTCCCGGCCGAGCTAGCGCGGCCGGGGGAGCGGAGAGGAGGGAGCTAGGGCTGTCGCGGGGCGGGAGGGAGGGAGACCGGCCGGCGACTCGCGCCGCTGCCGCCGCTGGGGCTGCTACCGCTGCTGCTGCCACGTGTCCGCCTCCTCCCGCCGCTGCTCCGCGCCCCAGACCCAGCCGCAGCTCGAGCCCGCGCCTCCTCCTCACTTCCTAAAATATGCAACCTGCGTGCTTGCCCCGCCCACGCCGCGGCACGTCATCGTTACCGGAGCAACCTGACACCGGCCGCGGGCCTGGCTCCGCCCCCGCCCCAAACCCCGCCCCCGGGCCTGGGCCGCGCCGGCTGCGGCCAGTCGGGGCTCCCGGCAGGAGGGCGCCGGGCTCCGGGGCGCGCGTGCCCACGTCCCGGGAGGCCGCGGCCGCGCCGCTGCGGGGCGCGCCGGCTTCCCGGGCCGCCGGGACTCGGCGGCTCTGCGGCCCTCGCGCCCCTCCTCCCGCCGCCCGGCGTGACGGGCCTGCTTCGTAGGACACGCGAGGTCCGCAGTGGGTGCGGGTACGCTTTCGGAACCGGGCTCCCTGACTCTCTGCGGACCGGGGACGGCGGGCTCGCGCGCAGGGCCTTTCCAGCCTATCAGGGAGCTCCTCCCGGCGGAGGGAGGCTCCGGGGTGGGGGTGGGGTCGGGTGTGATTGCAGCCCGCGCCCGCCTGAGGGGCTCCGCCTCCCTGCGCAGCCCCAGCCCAGCGCCCACCTGAGGCTGGCCTCCGCCGTCTCTCGGTGCCCTCCCAAATGCCTCTTCTGGTCTGGGATCCGCGTGATCTACTTCCCGCTCGGCCCCAGAAGAATGGGTCTGAGCTGGCCTTGCAGAAGGCCGCGAGCGTTTTTCCCCTGCCTTTTCCCCATGACCCCAGGGACCACCCAAAGGGCGAGCAACGAATGTATTTAAGCTGCTGCGTGAAAGAAACCCACCTGCCCGGTTTGGGGAGTCGGTTTTTAGGGAAGGCACACAAGCGTCAAAGAGTGCCTGTCTTTTTGGCAAAAGGGGCTGGCTTGGTGGGGGCATGTTTGCGGACCTGTCTAGTGCCTCCCGGTGGTGCCTCCCACCGGCTACGCTACCGAGGCGCCTTTGCCAGCGCAGCCTTGGCTGTTCTACGGTACTCTGGGCCTGGCGGGTGATGATAAGCCCTGGACCCCCAGAGAGCCCTGGCCTGGCGGTACTGTGGGACTTCCCTCCCATTAAAGCTTCTGCTTCTTAGTAAAGGCTGCTGTGCTTGAAGCCCTCCAGCGTTTAGAAAGCAAAGTATTATTATTAACAGCGTTTTCAGGAAGTCAGACTCTATAGGAGAGCATAAGATTCGCAGGAGCAAGTCACCACGCGTCTCTGGGAATTCCTACAAGAAACATGGAAAATATTAACTCGCTAACCAAGTTAAAGTTGGCCCCGTGGACTCCAAGTATTAATTTAACACGGACAAATAAAGACACGAAGCTTGGAAGAAATAGGGAAGGGAGGAAGGAGAAAAGGAAAAACTAAAACTGTATTATCAGAACGTTAGGGCAATTTTTATGACTTCTTAAAAGATACTGTTTCTTACATGAGGCTCTTCCTCTGGCCCAAGAAGTCTTTGGGGCTGATGCCTCCTCCAGCGATCCTCCAGGTTTGGTTACATCACTCCGAGCCTGGAAACCGTAGGAATTCAAATTCATGACTGCTGAGGAAAGAACCCTCCAGTCCGGAACAGGGTTGTGGCAATTCACAAACAGTTACAGAGCATTATCAGGGCCCTGTCTCCAGGAATCTAGAAGATGGTTGGTAGAGAAGCCGTTAGAGCCCCCATTCCTGTTAACCCCTAGAAGGCCTCTGCTTGCCTAAGATCCCTTAGCTTGTTTAAGATTAATCATCCCCTGGGCCCTAGTCTGAATGGAAAGAGCGCAGCAAGAACAACAAAATATAGAAAGGAAAGGGCTGACCAATGTAGATGTTTCCTGCTAGCCAATGCCCTTTTTCTCCCTTCTTAAGTAAAATTCCTTTTTTTTTTTTTTTTTTGGTCATTCAAGAATATAACCGTGATAGATCAAGGTATTTCCCTTTATCTCTGGAGCTGTTTATTTGGTGGCTGGAGGTGCTTCCTGGAAGACCTCAAAGTTCTAGCTATATTCCCGGGTGGGGACAAGGCATAAACATGTAAGAAACGTTAACTAAAATCTGTACGTTGCCTTGCCTTCACCAAGGTCTCTTCCTTCAAAAGCCCGGGTGGATTGTCACAAGTCTGGAGGGTAAAGGGTTTTAGCTGCATTTTACAGAGTGGGAAACTGGAGACTCTGGGACATTCTTCTCCTAAGGCCACTCAGTGTCTGGGCTGCCTGGCTCAAAACTGCAAAATGGGAGCCATCCTCCTATGTCTTTTTTTTTTTTTTTTTAATGTTTATTTATTTTGGAGAGAAAGAGAGTGCAAACAGAGGAGGGGCAGAGAGAGAGGGAGACACAGAATCCGAAGCAGACTCTAGGCTCTGAACTATCAGCACAGAGCCTGCGGCGGGGCTTGAAACCACAAACTGCAAGATCATAACCTGAGCTGACATTAGACACTTAACTGACTGAGTCACCCAGGCGCCCCGCTGACTCCCTACTCCTGAAGTTTGGTGTCCGAGCATAGCACCAAGCAAGTTATGGGGGGGGGGGGAGGGGAGATTGCTTCCAACACTGCTGTCCCTACACTTCTATATGCCTCTTCTCATAACCAAGAAGACTTCCACTAGAGCCTTCTCCCCCCACCCCCGAGTCTCACTTTTCATCAGTCTGCTGTGCAACACCTAAGGCAGAGAACCATTATTTTGTGGAAACATCCTAAATAGATCAACACCCCCCCACCCGCATTCTGATCCACCTGACCACCTCCAGAGGCAAATCCCAATCCATTTTCAAGGTTTTTGATAATGTCATTTGCCATCGCAGCCTTAGTGAAAGAAACATAATTCAACAGAAAATTTCAGAATATCAGAAAGGGCTTCACTATGGCCTCTCTAAGGTTGGTGCTTTCTCTAAACGGCCCCCTCGGTGATATGGTCTAGACACTTTCTGGGCAGACTTCAGGGGTGTTTTTAAGGGTAAAGGTTATTGCCAGGAGTTAATGGCCAATTTTAAGACATGAAGGGGAAAAGTATGGTCAAGAAGCAAGAGTTGCCAATGCCTTCTGGGAAAGAGTGGTGGAAGGAATAAAGAGCTCTGGACAGGACAGAGGGATGGATGGCAGAGAGGTGCAGATGTCTCAGATTTGAGAGAGACACTTTAAAACACAGGTGACCAAAGGAAGCAACGTCCTTTTCTTGGGAAAGCCTTCCCTCTTCCTCTTGGAAGAGGCTCCTGAATGGACCCTTAGAGATCGAACACTCCCCTCATTTTTTTAAATGAAGAACCCAAGGCCCAGGGAGTAATTGACCCTAGATAGTCCCAGGAGAGTGGCTGAGTTTTGTGTACCGTTTCAGGCTCCTAGGGCAGTGCAGGGGAGAAGCAGTACTTCCAGGAGAGACGGCTGGTCAAGTTCTGCCTCTCTATTCTATCTGCCTCTTGTCCTATCAGCTCTTTGTAAGCTCCTAGCTCGGGACACGATGAAACTGACTGGCCCAGAGACCTGGCCTTCACAGACCCAAGGCTGCCAAGGGTGGCTGGCCTTGAGGAGGATTTGACACGACCATGGAGGCTTGGCCCAGCCGTTGTGAATCAAGTCAGCAGATGTATGAAAAATATGATGCAAGTCAGTACTTTGAACAAGTACTTGCTGAGTTGAAGAAACACACCGTTGCAATTAAGGGCTTTAGAACTTGAGTTGGAGCATACACCAAGTTAGCCTTTTCCATAGGGAGAGCAATGAACCAGGGATCTGGAAAGATAAGTCCTTTTGGGCCAGCTTGCACTAAAGCCGGTGTGGAAACAATTGTAAGCACGCATCTTTATCTTTCATTATATCTCAGGTCCCCCAGAAAGCCACTTAGCCACCACGGTCACTGCATTGAAGCCAGATCTTCTCACCGTCCAAAGTTCCACCTAGATGGTGTCTATCCCACCATTACAAATCTGCTTTCTCCTGTCCCGCAGCAGACAGATTATATCCTTTTATTTATTTTTATTTTTATTTTTTTACTGTTTATCTATTTTTGAGAGGGAGAGAGAGACAGAGCGGGAATAGGGAGGGACAGAGAGACAGGGAGACACAGAATCCGAAGCAGGCTCCAGGCTCTGAGCTGTCAGCACAGTGCCTGATGCAGGGCTCGAACTCACGGACTGCAAGATCATGACCCGAGCTGAAGTCTGATGCTTAACTGACTGAGCCACCCAGGTGCCCCAGTACCTCCTGCTTTTAAAGCACAGTTCTGGGCACACCACTGGTATCCGAAATCTGTCTGTTAAATAAGTCTGACCACTGTTCCACCACCCTCCCCTCCAACTTCTCCACTTTTCCTCACAGCCTCCATTTTCTACTCATCTCTTAATTCCGTTTTAAGGTTTCTTAGTACTCTCCTGAGCATATTTTCTTCTGTTAATGATTTTTGAAGCCCTCAAGTTCTGCTTCTGGGAATTCAGAAAACTCAGCATTTCCTTGGTGCCCGTGCTGGGAACGATTATCAACCACGTAGAGTCAAGTCCTCAGTCTTGCCCTCAAGACCCTTTCATGCAACTGCCACTTAAATCAGTTGTTCTTGTTAAGCATTCTTAGTAAGGAAGATGTTAGGTGTTTTTCCATGGCTTTTACACAGAATCCTGACGTTCAGAGCCGGGATTTGCTCTTCTCCTGAAGCATCCCCTCCCCAAACGTGTCTGTGCCCCTCACTCCAATCCCAGACCTACTGAATGTTACAGTATCCTGACATGTGAAACCTCATCATCTGTTTTCTAGAAATCAACGGCCACTGGGGCATTGCAAACCAAAATGGCAACAAAGAAAGGATCTAGACCGGAAAATTGACTATCGCCAGAGCCCCATCTGCGCTCAGATAGCAGAGACGTGGCTTTCGGCAGGCTTACAACCTGGTGTGGGCAAGCCCACTGCAGAGGAGGCAGGAGGAGATAACTGCTGTGTAGCCCTTCAGTCCTCAGGGGAATATGGTCATGAGCGCTAAGGAAAGGAACGCTACCACCGGGGTAGATGGATTTGCTATTCCTGGCCGCTAAATCTTCCATGGGAAAACAATTGAGAAAGTTCTCACTCTTCCATAGATGCTTTTGCATGAAAACTGGGCTTCAGGGACTGTGCAGACTTTCCTTACAGTGGAGTGAGAAGGAAAGCTTATAAAACCATTAAAAAGCGGTTTGCTTCATTTATAAAAAACAAAAAACAAAAAAAAAAACCTCGGCGTTTTTGTAACTCTAGCAGTAGAAAGTAACCCTAAAGTAGGTCAGGTACAAAAATAGTCCCCAGCTCAATTCAGTTTTAACAGCTTAGGTTGTACTCTGGAGGCTGCCATTTTGGTTGATGGGTGACCTTCCACGTATGGACTCCCACAGATAAGACCCATCTCACAAAGAATCCTTTCCAGCCCCTTCCTCTGGCATGCTACCTTGTTCACACTGTTTAACAAGAGAAAGCTAGTTCATGCCAAAAACCCCACCCTAGAATAGTCCTTATTAACATCTACTGTGAGTTGAGCACCGTGCCTGGTGCTGGTGGCTAACTAAAGATGACCCAGACACATTCTCTACTCTCAAGTAGTTCACCATGTGGCATAAAAGGACAGGCAGAGATATTAGTAACAGGGTGAGAGGTGCTGGATATCTATCTGTCATGGGGACATGAAGGAAGAAGGGAAAGGAAGAAGGCAGAGCTGGAAAGGCTTCCCTGGCTGGCGCTCGAGAGATGGGTAGGAGTTCATGACAAGGAGCTGTGTGTGTTGGGGTGGAGGGGCGTGGAGGTAGGAGGGGGGTTGTATGCCAAAGGAGCGGCATAGTCAAACCCTAGAGGACATAGACTTGGGGTGTTGGAAGCCCATAATTTAAAATGGCTGGAGCGTGGGTAGTGAGGGGGCGAGCTGTAGGTCAGCCTGGGAAGTGAGCAGGGGCCATGGCGTGGAGGGCTTGGATGCCAGTCTAAGGGCTTGGACTTCATCCTGTAGACATGGCAGGGAGGTGGCATGATCAGATTTGTGCTTTGGAAAGACTTCTTGGGCAGTCTTTCCACAGTGCCGGGGTAAGTCTTCACAATCAGGCCATTTATCAAAGCTCTTCTGATCCTATTATTGAATTCAGATGCCCAAGACATCGGTGTCTCCCCATGTATCTTTAAGATGACGCGCTAATTTTGTTTTCTTTTTTATGCACGCACATGCATACTTAATTCCCACTACCCACTACTTTCCCCCAAACAGAGGCTTTAAAATTGCTGGATATGACCAAAAATATCCCGAGGTTCGGACGTAATTTTAACAGTCTGATAGCCTACCACAGCCTAACCCCCGAAGATGGTTCAAGTAGCTGGGACGTTGTGGGCCTTTTATTCCGTTTTCCTAGGGGTTTCTCCTAAGTCTGAATTCCAGATAGGCCAAGGACTTGGCTGGCTTCCCCTGCTCACATAGACTAGTTCTTGAGGCAACTCCCCCGACTAAAGAAAAGTGAAGCCCCCTGGCTCCCAATTCCCCACGTAAAGACTGGGATAAGAGAGGTGAGGAGAGCAGTGTCAAAGGCCAAATCAATGCACACTTTAGCTTCACTTGTCCACATGGTTGAAACAAACTCTGTCCCTGTATAAACAAATCTCAGCTCTTTGTTTTATTTATTTGCAGACATCCCTATCCATTTGACATTTAGCGTCTGGTAGGAGACATGGGGGTGGAGGTGAGAGGAGAGATAGTGGGGGGAGGGGGAGGGGGAGGGGCAGGTGGAGGTGGTGGATTCAAGACGGTTGATCAAACGACAGGACCCCAGTCAAATACCTCTCCCAAGCTACAGCCTTTACCTTATTCCCAAGAAACTTTTGAACCTTTTTTTTTTTTAATCAGTAACTGTATCACCAGACCGCAAGGATCAACTGACATGATACCCCTGAATGATTGAAACCTGCCACATAGTAACTGTTCGAAACGCAGAAGGAATTGTCCTGATTTCAAAGTCCTACTCGGTCTGAGAGAAACAAGACCCAATGAAGGAGGAAGGCATCTACGAAAATCTGTGTAGAGGAGAAGGGCGCGAGAACAATCCACCTGATGCTGGCGTTTCTCTTCACCCACCAACCTCCTTTACTCAAGGGCAGAGACGGTTTGCTGACACCCAGCCAGCGTGCGGCAGTAACCAGAACGCCAAGTGCAGGGGAGGGGCAGGTAGGGGTCAGTCTACACTCCACCTGCGTGAACTGGTTCTCCCCAAGCCACAGGTGAGGACCAGAGGAGCCAGCCCACTACCAGCCCGTGGCAGGCCGCAGCAGCCCTGGGGAACATCTGCACTGTGAGAGCAAGATGCTTGCATATCTGCATCCTCAACGGCAGGGACTGATAACGGCAGAGACTCCTTGGGAAAAAGAAGCAGGCATTGCCTCCAAATGCAATTTCCTTTTCTTACGTTTCCTTTCTCCTTAAAGGACAGAACACAACACAGCACCCAAGGAGACAGACAGCGTCTGCCAATGTAATCGCTAATTAGCGAGGGAGAATCCTTGCGGCTTCCTGAGAGAGGACCCAGGAGGAGGCAGGGCCTCAGGACGCTGGCTCCTGTTCCTGGAAGCAGCCACCAGTTGGCCAGGGAGCTGGGGGAGGCCAGGGATCCACTCCCCTTTCAGGCCTCTAATCTCAGGAACCAGAAGTGCCTGGACGCCACGTATCTTCTGCCCCCTCTCATTTTTCATACTGCAAAACAGAAGAAGGCCACGTTGACGTTCCGCATTAAGAGACAGTTGCCGTCTGGGTAATCGAATTCGGCTTGGAGCAGGCCGCCTGCTTCACATCATCAACTCCTGGCAGGTATGGCAGCCTCGGCCGAGGCCCTGCCCCGACTGCTCACCACAGGCAGGCACGCAGCCCGTGCACAGGGCAGAGTCGTTTTACTTTCTACACAGCGCGAGTCATTTTATATCCGGTTACCCCCATCCGCGGGTGGATTTCGTGGGCTGTGGACGGTTAGAATCACGGCAGTGATGCTGGTCTTGTCCGTCCCTAGCCATGTGCTGCCTCAAAAAAAAAATACAAGAACTGAAAAGCCAGTTCATTTTGGTTTCCTGTTTGGACATCCATGTCATAGAAATATGTGTGACTGAAATCACCTTGTCTTCCCAGAGGATCAGGAGGCTGCCTCGGGCTCCTCAAATAGCAGGCGGGGGTGGGGGGTGGGGGGGCAGCCTGGGAGGAGCGCCGAGGGTCTGTGAGTGGGACGCCACACCCGACACGTCTCTGCAGCTTTGTGGCTCACCAGCACCCCTGCTCCCCAAAGGGGGAGGGGGCAGTGTCAAGTTGCAGTCTTGTTTCCCAACCACACACGCCTGCGTACTAAGAGAATCCAGGAGCATTGAGCGCACCTGTCAGCCAGGGCCCTGGGGGCCAAGTGCATCTTCCATAGACACAGGTAGACACTGCTGGAGTCACGTGGCAGGGCTGGCAAGGACAAGATATGGGAAGGAACAGAATGGCCGGGCACTTGGGTGGTCTTGAGCCTTGTCCTTTCCTTTGAGCCACTCCGCCCTGCCCCCTGTATGGGAAATGTCTGACACAGAACAGCCAGCCAAGGGAGCGACGTTTGGTTCTTGAGCTGCTGGAGGGGCTATGCGGTGGACAGGGTTCTTGCTCACGGGCAGTTTGGGTTTTACAAAGATGCTGAGCTTATGGAATGAAAAGCTACCCCAGAAATAACCGGGTCTGACTCCTCTTTTCCAAAGTGGAACTGAGACTGGGAGGGCGCATGGGTTTTCCCTGCATCACAGAGCTCCTGCTTAATATCAGAGGGGGACCCCAGCCCCTCCACCTGTCATTGCACTGTACTGTCTTCTTAGCTTAAGGACCGCTAGAAGAGTCAGCTCTAAGAACAGGAATGTTTTCCTTCCAAACAGAAAAAAGATGAGGGTTATCCAAAGCATGTAATTTAAAGGATCAGCTCTTTAATTTTTTTTAAATGTTTATTTATTATTGAGAGAGAGAGACAGAGTGTGAGTGGGGGGGGGTCAGAGAGAGAGGGAGACAGAATCTGAAGCAGGCTCCGGGGCACAGAGCCCAATGTGGGGCTTGAACTTGGGAACAGCAAGATCATGACCGGTGCTGAGGTATAACGCTTAACCGACTGAACCACCCAGGCGCCCCAGGATCAGTTCTTTTAAAATAGAGTTTTCAAAAAAATAAAACAGAAAAAAGGGGCACCTGGGTGGCTCAGTCGCTTGAGCGTCTGACTTCAGCTCAGGTCATGATCTTGCAGTTCGGGGGTTCGAGTCCTGCATCGGGCTCTGTGCTGACAGCTCAGAGCCTGGAGCCTGTTTCAGATTCTGTGTCTCCCTCTCTCTCTGACCCTCCCCTGCTCATGCTCTGTCTCTCTCTCTGTCTCAAGAATAAACATAAAAATAAATTAAAAAACAAAAATCTCTTGCAGGGCTCCTAGCGCAGGAAGAGCCCTCTCTATTTCTTTCGTGGAAGCCTCTTCCTTCTCCAGTGACAGTCCCCAGGGCCCTGTGTCACACCTGTCTGGGGTCTCCTCAAGCTACTGAGTGATGTCACGCAGCACACTTGGTGGCCATCTTGGCTCCTTCATCCTTGGACGTTTCTCCTCCTTCTGGAAGCTGATGGAGGAGGAGGAATCTGAAAAGAACCTGGGGGGCCGAGTTAGGGGCCAGGGTCTGCGTGTGGAGCTGGGGTAAGCTTTCAGCAGGCATTGGAGGCAGAGCAGGGGGTCTGAAACGCCAGCAGGCTCCCTTATGTGCCCTTGGCTTCGGATCTCTTTTCTGAGTCCAATAATGGGTCACTCGCCTAAATGTGAAAAGAAGCCTAAGATGATTTTATCCATCATAGCCTGTCTTGAAGCAGTTGAATTCACCAATTTCCTCTCCAAAACTAGTTTCTGATAGGGCTCTTTTGATATCGATCTAGAATCATAAATAGTTTACGGCCCCTGAGGCATTGTGGCCTTTTTACTCTCCCCTTTCTCGCCAAATGGACAATGACTTGGGGATCTTCTTGTCCCCTCACCCATTCTTGTTTCTCTGCTGCCACAACCTCCCCCCAGCAATGTCTCTACCTTCACACAGAAGAGCCTCTGCCCCTGGCTCCTCTGAAAACAGTCAGAGAAGACTGTCTTCCCACATCTCGATCTGCACTTCACGCACACACGATCAGATCCCTGCGCTGTGGAACAGAGGGGTGGTGGTGGGGAAGGGCCGATTCTAGACCCAATGGCAGAGAGGCTGGAGGGACCCAGGAGCCCCATGCCCCGGGGGCAACAAGGGGCTGCTGGCTTAGCAGCAAAATTCTTCCCTTTCAGCACAGGTATCAGAGGTCTCTTTGGTAACCACGTTTTCCTTTTTAAAGGCTGCTCTTCTTACCGTAAATCACATCCCTCCATTAACACAGGGCTGGGTTCCTGTAGAACTGCATCATGGCTTTCCCTAGGCGGTACCCACAGCCTCCAAAAGCATCTAGAAAACAGATCTGGTGAAATAGAGAACGTTTTCTCTCTGGGGCTGGGACTGAGAAGCACTGCCACCGTCTACCCACTATGACAAAAGTTCTGTCCGGCGTAATCAGCTGTTCAGCCCATGCCCTGCAGTAACTTCCTCCTCCACACAGTGGTTGGTCATTCCTGCCAATCAGCTGGGGGCCTCGCCCCTGTTTCTCCCTCACGGTCACCAGTGGGGTGGGTAGGTTCCCATGGCAGCCACACCTCCTCCAGAGAGGTCTGAATCTCCGCGTTGGTGGTGGGGAAGGGACCCTTTCACATGTCCACGTATCTTTGCTTATCCACCATTCCACTACCCCTCCCTATCCAGAGGGAGTAGCTGTTTTGGGTCATTGCCCCTTCCGGACCCCTCAGTGTCATCCTCTTTAAGAATAGATACCCACGTTTGTACCAGTTGCAATAGATCATAAATTTTTATATTAAAACTTCCCCGTCCAAATGACTGACCTGGTTTCCATCTCCTCACTGGACTCTGACTGATATAAGACCTAAACAAATTCAGGAATAAAGAATGTTTGTAGTGTGTAAGGCTCGATACTGCAAAGAAGTCATTTGTCCTAAATTGAGCTACCGATTTTTTTTTAATGTTTTATTTATTTCTAGGAGAGAGAGAGAGAGAGAGACAGCGTGAGCAGGGGAAGGTCAGAGAGAGAGGGAGTCACAGACTCTGAAACAGGCTCCAGGCTCTGAGCTGGCAGTCAGCACAGAGCCCAACGCGGGGCTCGAACCCACGAACAGTGAGATCATGACCTAAGCGAAAGTCAGACGCTCAACCGACTAAGCCACCCAGGCGCCCCGAGCTACCGATTTTTTTAAATGTTTGTTTCTTGTTGAGACAGAGACAGAGTGCGAGCAGGGGAGGGGCAGAGAGAGAGGGAGACACAGATTCTGAAGCAGGCTCCGAGCTGTCAGCACAGAGCACAGCGTGGGGCTTGAACTCACTAACCATGAGATCATGGCCAAGCCGAAGTGGACGCTCAACCAACTGAGCCACCCAGGTGCCCTGAGCTACAGATTTAAGAAAAATGGTTTCTCCTCAGTGCTTCTTCGGAGGGTCTTAGACAAATATAAAATATCCAACAATACTTGTTTGTTGCTACAGTGCATTTCTGGAAACCTCATGGAAAATCCTGAATTTGATCTTACCCGTGGGATCTGTGTTATAATTGGATGTTACATTCTTGACCAAAGACTTAGCATCAAATAAATCATAGATACTAAATATGCCATAGAGCCAAAATTCAGAGTTTAAATGAATCATTCTCAACCCTGGCTGAGCATTAGAATTATCAAAAGAGCTTTAAAAGACTACCACTGCCTGGGCTCCCCCGGGGGGTCACTGGAAGCGAAATCTCTGCAGGTGAGCCCAGGCAATCAATTTTTGGGTTTATCAAGAGCTACGACCCAAAGAAAGAAGTAGGTGTCATCTGGCCCTTCAAAAAATTAAAAGAGCCACTTGCAAGTAAATCACAAGATGTACTGACTCTCCAAATGGCAATGTGGAGACCGCCCACCGATGAGTGAATCACCTCACGTGGTAATGAGATGTCACACGTGGTGTACGCTGTCCACCAGGTCTGCATGTGAAGAAGTGCCCTCAAGGTACAATGTTCTAAGGCCAGCGGTTAGTGAGTTAATGAGTATTTAGAAAGATTACATGGCAAGTGGAATATCTCTGTATTGAGAATTTGGCTCGGAGCCTTTGGAAAAGAATAGACGCAGTCCCTATTAAGTGTTTTAGGACTGGAGAGCACAACATATCTGAAGTCAGGTCTCTGGTAACATAGGGACATGGAGACGTTGCTTTTTGCTGACAACAGCCTTTGTATTCACAGTGATCTCGACCGGATAGAGCCAGTTATTTGGAAATTGTGACAATCCAGAGATACGTGTCCTGATTCTTCCTTTGGCAAAAGGCTGAAGAGAGCTGGGGAGGAGAGCCTCAGCTCACTCTCTGGGTCTCCTCCAGGGGTGGCCAGTGCAAGGAGGAAAAATGTTCCTCTGAACCAGCCACGTAGAAGCTCTGAGAAGACACCAGCCCGGTGCCTTTCTCCCCAGGTTTATTAAGTGAGGCCAGGACCACATCCAAGAGGTTGGTTTCTCTTTCAGATTCTAGTTCTTTGTCATGAATTATGTGCAGGGCATTTCACGGTGCCTCAGGGATCTTTAAAAATTTTTTTTTTAAAATGTTTATCTAACTTTGAGAGAGAGACAGAGCATGAGCAGGGTATGGGCAGAGAGAGAGAGGGAGACACAGAATCTGAAGAAGGCTCTAGGCTCTGAGCTGGCTCTGAGCTGTCAGCACAGAGCCTGATGCATGGCTTTAACTCACAAACTGTGAGATCATGGCCTGAGCTGAAGTCGGACACTTAACTGACTGAGCCACACAGGCGCCCCAGGAATCTTTTTTAAAATAGAAAAATTGTACCAATTTCCCACCTACCTCAAAAGATACCTCCAAGACAAATTCAATTCTATCAGAAAGAGCAGCGGATTTTTATAATTTCTGTTGGATTATAAGAATGACATTTATTGAAGAGAATTGGAAATTACAGAGGATAGCTACATAAGGAAGAAAATAAAACCAACCCATAATCCCATAGTCATTATTTTAAACATCAAAAAACTCAAAAGAGAACATTCTCTATATGTGGTTTTGTATCTATTTTTTTAATCTATATATTTAAGATTATATAATAGGGGTGCCTGGGTGGCTCATTTGGTTGAGCGTCCAACTTCAGCTCGGGTCATGATCTTGTGGTCCACTGCCCATGCGTTCGAGCCCCGCATAAGGCTCTGTGCTGACAGCTCAGAGCCTGGAGCCTGCTTCAGATTCTGTGTCTCCCCCTCTCTCTCTGCCCATACCCTGCTCATGCTCTGTCTCTCTCCCTCGAAAATAAGCATTAATTAAAAAAAAAAAAAGATTATATACTAAACATTTCCATATATCTTAAACTTCTTTAAAATACTATTTCATGGCTACATAATATTCCATTTTATGGCAATATTATGATTTGCTTATTCACGGCCAGACGGGCAATAGGAATATTTTTTTTAATATAAGGGAAAGTTAATAATCCAAGAAACTTTGATTACTATGATTTATGACGGGACATTTGGAGATTTTAAAAATATACAGATAACAGTTGGAAACAATCTCAGAGGCACAGAAAATGAGATTTAAAAACAATCGAGAGCAATTTTATTTTTAAAGGTCAATTCGTTTACAAGGGACACAGAGAACATGCAATAATTGCCTATAACTGCATTTCCATTGACTTCTGAGTGGTAATTTTATCTTTAACACCCCCTACTGGTTTGCCTTATGGTTTGAGTGTTATCGTTTTCTTTAAAAAAAAAAAAAAAAAAGTGATTTCATTGGAAATCTGACACCTTTCCAGTCCTATCCTCTTCATTCTCTCCCTCAGAAAAACGAAGTGAGGGGAGTAAATGGAAAAGAAAAACAGAACAGCTGATTATTACTTCATAGAACCCCCACCTCCCACAACTCCACCCACCATGCGCCCTGAGCAGAGGCTGGAAAAGCCAGAGAGAATAAGGAGGAGATAATCCTCAAACCTTCTTTGAAGAACTTTGTAACCTGTTGCATTACTCACCCCTTCAATAACATTGCCAAAGGCTCTATATCTTAGAGACCCTTTGACAATGTTACTCACTTTATCAGAAAGATAAACTCGGGAATGTGTGGATTCACTGGAACTAAGGGGTTAAGTCAGGTCAGGGGCAATGTGGGTTCATTCTTCTCAGAATTCCAGGCAGATCAATTCAAAGTGCTCCTTGAGATGGCACTTTACTGGGCAGTTGTTTGCACCATGAAAGCACTTTATAGCCGGTTGCATCCGGTGACCTTACTTCCTGTCACAGAGGCCGATGGATGCCTGTGTCTGAGGTGAGGAAACCAGAAGGAGCTAATATTCCATATCTGATCGATCTGGCTTCCCTTCATTCATTCAAAAAGCATTTTTTGAGTGTCCGTTCTGTGAATGTCACCAATCGAAGCACATGAGCAGGACAGACCATGTCCCTGCTCCTGTGGGGTTTGCAGCCCAGTAGAAAAGGTGACCAATGACAGCGCAAAAAGAGGGATTCCTATTTGTTTCAGTGATACCTGTAAACATTTGCAACATCTGCCTTTGAATACAGAGAGCTCTAGGTACTATGTGGGATTCCTAGATGGCTTTATCGTTCATTACAAGTCCGATCAAAGTCACAGCAAGAATTTCTGGGATTGTGATGAACTGCTTTTAAATTTTATATGGAAGAATAACCAAGCAACTTTGAAAAAGAAGGGACTCGCCTGGGTGGCTTAGTCGGTTAAGCGTCCGACTTTCGCTTGGGTGATGACCTCGAGGTTCGTGAGTTTGAGCCCCGCGTCGGGCTCTGTGCTGACTGCCAGCTCAGAGCCTGGAGCCTGTTTCAATCTGTGACTCCCTCTCTCTCTGACCCTCCCCTGCTCACACTGTCTCTCTCTTTCTCCTAGAAATAAAATAAAAAACATTAAAAAATTTAAAAAAAAAAAAAAGAAAAAGAAGGGACCAAGGGACAGAACCATTCTACTTGAAAATGAGACATTTGAGAAAGAATAGAAATGACAAGTGTCAGGCTGAAGTGCAGAGCTAGCAAACAGACCAGTGGAAAGAATGAAAAATCCCCAAATAAAGCTAAGCATCTATGAGAAGCAAGTGTATGATCAGGATTGCTTAATGAATATAGAGTAAAAGCATAGATGGCTTCAAAAATTTTGGAGAAAAATAAAATTGAACCCCTGTCTTGATACATTAAAAAGTCTCTCAAAATGCAATGGTTTCAAAATGTGTTAACCGCAGAAAATATGGGGGAATATGTTAGAAACCTCATAAGCTCAAAATGTCGAGATAAATTGATGAATGACAGTAACAAAAAATGGAAGACTTGGGTTCAATGAAGGACATCACAAAATTAATGGCGACAGGTGGCTGGAAACACATAAAAAGATGGAAACAACAATGGAAAGAAAAGGACAATGGATATACGTCGGCGTTTCAGCAGAAGGGGAATCCCGAGTGGCTGATAATCAATCATAGAAGTGTGTGGAGGCAACTTGAGGGTTTGTCCTGAAATATATGACTAAGTACAGTCGGTATGCGCACATGATAGAATAGTACGCAGCCGGTGGAAATATCAAAACTAGATTTACCGGGGCGCCCGGGTGGCTCAGTTGGTTAAATGTCTGACTCTTGGTTTTGGCTCAGGTCATGATCTCATGGTTCGTGAGACAGAGCCCCACGTTGGGCTCTGAGCTGACAGCAGGGAGCCTGCTTGGGACTCTCTCCCTTTCTCTCCGCCCCTCCCCTGCTTGTGCACTTGGGCTCGTTCTGTCTCTCAAAAGAAATAAATGAAACTTTTAAAAAATAAAACTGGATTTACACGTAGCATATGGATGTCTCTCAAAAATGTAAAGTGAGAAATAAATAAAAGTTATAGCGCAAGATTATGTATATAATTTTACAACATAGACTTATAAACGCTTCTTAATGGATGCACATTTAACTAAAAAGACATTTGCAGGATGGACTGGAAGGTCACACATTAAGTACACCAGAGTGGGTACCAGAGAGGGGAGGGAAGTGGGAATGAGGATGAAGGTAAAAGGGAGAAAATAAAACACAGAGGGGCCCCACAGGAACCAAGAAGGACATACCGTGGACTGAGAAGAAGGAGTAATTCCATTTTGCGTAGAGTTTCAGAGAAGGGAAAAGATCCCCGTGGTTTGAAAAGACCCAAAAGATTTTTCAAGGAAGAGGTGGGATCTTAAGGGGTTCTGGGTAAGGTAATTAGCACATAAAGTGACAGTACATCACTTCGGCATTTCGTGAAAAAATTCCCACTGACAGTATGATCAGAAAGCCTCAAAATGTAAGAGAATGCCCTCCAAATCATGTTTGTGTTTCCATGATATTGTATATACGTTCTCTTCTCATCAATCTCATTTTTAAAACATAAATTCATTAAGAGGCGCCCGGGTGGCTCAGCCAGTTGAGCGTCCAACTTGGACTCAGGTCATGTTCTCATGGTTCATGGATTCAAGCCCCAAGTCAGGCTTTGCGCTGACAGCGAGAAGCTTACTTAGGGATTCTGTCTCCCTCTTTCTCTGTCCCTTCCCATCTCATACTTGCTGTCTCTCTCTCTCTCTCAAAAAAACAAACACTAAAAAATTTAAAAAACCATAAATTCATTAAAAGTACCTTTTCCTATTAAGCAGAGTTGAATGACTTTTTACAGGTTTTCACATCCTAGAGATAAGTCCCTATGTTGATTTTGAAAAATAGAAATATGGAGTTTTATAGGTCTCTTACATTCACTGTATTTTGGGGGTGCCTGGTTTTGTAGAAAGAAATTTCATGCATTGTCATTAAGGCTCCATACTGCTTATGTAAACATTCAAATTCATACTGATTCTGAAAAAGTTATAATGGTTTTAAAAAATCTACCTTCTTGGATATTTTTACATCAAGATAGGATTGCCAGGTAGGTGAAGTGAGGTGACAGACTTAAGATAAAATGTTATTTCTATAGGTGGCAATATTAGGTCTCAACTGACAAGTTGAAATTCCACGTGGATAAACGTTAGCTCTGGCATTTAGATCGCTTCTCAGCCTTTTGGCTAAGATCAAGTGTAGCTCTGGCATTTAGGCTCAATCAAGTCAATTGCCCAAATAGAGAATGGGAAAAATCTATAATAATCAATGAGAACAGGATCTGGGATATTGCCATTGGCTGCAAGCTTAATTTGGGGCTGCCGTGTAATGTGTCTGCTAAAAACATCAGCTCAACATTTTGCCCACATTAGTCAAAGTACAAAGTACAAGTCGCAGACAACTATACTGACTGTACTCCATGCTGGTCGATGTCAAATGGGTGATTATGTCCGGTGCTACATATTGAAATCTTCCCCCCAAACTACCTTCATATTGAGAAGGTGCTTAATATGAGTCGTTAGTAGGAAATGCAAATCAAAACCATAACGAAATACCACTCTGCACCCACCAGAATAGCCATGAGAAAGAAGACAGTAACAAGCTTTGGCAAGAATATTGAGAAACTGAAATACCCATAAATTGCTGGTGGAAATGTAAAGGAGTCCAATTACTTCAGAAAATCAGTGTGGCAGTTTCTTAAAGTGTTAAACATAAACATGATAGGACCTAGCAATTCTACAGAAATCTATCCAAGAGAAATAAAAATATATGTCCACCCAAAAATGTGCTTACAGATACATAGGGCAGCGTTATTTATAATGCTCAAAACATGGCAACGACCCACTGTCCATCAGCTGGTGAGTGGATTAAGAAAAGGGTAAGTATGTGAGAAGACAGATGTGCTAATTAACTTGATGGTGGCAATCATTTCATAAAGTATACGGCTGTCAAATCACCACGTGGTACACTTTAATTTCATGCTATTATGTGTGAATTATGCCTCAATAAAGCTGAAAAATGAATTTTAAAAATTGATGAATAGTTAACGAGAGTGGCGAATATCCATACAATGGAACACTCTTTGGCAAAGAAAAGGACCAAAGTACCAGTACCTGGCACCACATGGATGAACTTCGAGCACATCATGTTCATGAAAGAAGCTAGACACCAAATACCACATATTGTAGGATTTAACCTAGATGAACTGTTTAAAATATGAAAATATGAAGAGACAGAAAGCATATCAGTGGTTGCATAGGGCTGAAGGTGGAAATGGAGAATGACTATATATGGGCTCAAGTTTCTTTTCAGGGCAAAGGAAATGTTCTACAGTTTGATTGTTGCAATGGCTGCCCTGTCCTGTCAATATCCTAAAATCCACTGAAGTATACACTTGAACTGAGTGAACGTCATGGTTCATAAATGGTATCTCCATAAAACCACTGAAAAAGATGAAAACGATAATACATGTTCATCGTAAAAACTCAAGGAGCATAAAAAATGAAGAGAAGACAAGAAAAAACAGTAACAAAACACATAAATACAACCCCCCACCCCATTCTATAACCCAGAAATAACCATAGTCAATACTTGGGGACTACCATTCTAGATATCTGTTTAGGCAGAGTGACCATCAGAAGAAGGTCTAGACAAGTAATGGGAGAGAAGTAATTTTGCATAATAGGATCTTACTGTATGTATGTATCATCCAGTATCATACTGTATGAATTTCATCAATTCAATGGTTAAATCGGATTTTGTTTGATGCTAGTGAAATAGGTTTAAGATTTTTAATAGATGGGTAGGAAAGGAGGCTCCTGAATCAGACTGTTTGGGTTCATATTCTGGTTTCGCCACTTGCTGGCAACAAAACCCTGAAAGTTCTTGAACCTCTCTATACCTTGGTCTCTTCAATTACACCTAATGCTGATGATAATATCTGTCTTACAAGTTTATTGTAAGGATTAATGAAACAATTCTGTAAAGAGGTTAGTGTAACAGTTGGCACAGAGCGAGTATTCAGAAAGTATTTACTACTGATTTACAGAGATTATTATCCCAACATCTTTAAGGCACATAGAATGGGAAGCTTAAGATGATGAAAAATCCAATACCATGTCATTCAAAGAATGGTTAATGGTCACTGGAATGGCTCACTGGGAGAGAAAGATAAGGGAAATATCAAGCATGACTCTGTATTTGAATGTCAAAAGTTAACCCCGGGGTGCCTGGGTGGCTCAGTCATCTAAGCGTCTGAGTCTGAGTCTTGACTTGGGCTCAGGCTATGATCTCACGGTTTGTGAGATTGAACTCCATGTTGGGCTCTGCGTTGACAGCCAGGAGCCTGCTTGGGATTCTCTCTCTCTCTCTCTCTGCCCCTCCCCTGCTCATGCTCTCTCTCAAAAATACATAGACATTTCTTTAAAAAAAGTTAGCCTGACAGATATATCATGTGAACAGCCACCTTAGCAAAGCTGGAGTGGTGTTGTAGAATATGTAATGCCCCCTCCCCCAAAGATGTCTACATACTACTACTAATCACTGGAATATATGGAAATGTTACCTTATATAAAAAATTTAATTTTGCAGATGTGATTAAGTTAAACATTTTGAGATAAGAAGATTATCTGGGATTATCCAGATTGGACAAATGCAATCATAGTCTTTATAAGAGGGAGGCAAGAGAGTTAGGGACAGAAGAGACACGATGACAAGCAGAAGGGATAGTGGTTAGGGCATGGAAAGTGGGGGAAGAGACAAAATTTGAAGTTGCTGAACTGTTGACCATAAGGATGGAGGAAGGGACCAGAGAATATAGGCACCTTGGGAAGTTGGAAAGCGCTAGGAAATGGATCCTCCCCAGAGCCTCTAATAGGAACGTAGCCCCACCAACTCTGGTTCTAGAACTTCTTTTCCCCACAAATGTAAGATAATAAATTTGTGTTGTTTAAGCCACTAATTTGGGGTAATTTGTTTAGAGAGGCAATAGGAAGCTAACACAAGACCTTATACTAATATCAGACAAAGGAGACTTCAAAATAAAAACATGTGACTAGAGATAGAAAGGGACATTTTATAATGAAAAAGACTCAGTCCACCAGGAAGGTATAACAGTCATATATATATATATAATATTATATAAACATATAATATTATATATTATATATATTATATATATATATATATAACCCTTACCTCACACCACATACAAACATATATATCAACAGAGCCCCCAAATAAATTAAACAAAAACTGACAGAATTGAAAGACAAAATTGAACACTAATAGTCAACCTTTAATATTCCACTTTTAACAATGGATAGAACTAGGGAGACACAATCAACAGGAAATAGAAGACATGAACAATGTTATAAAACAACTAGACCTAACAGATCTCTGGAGAACACTCTACTCAACAAGCACAGAGTACACATTCTTCTCAGGTCTTCTGGAATATTCTACAGGATAGATCATATGCTAGACTAGAAAACAAGTCACAAAGAATTTGAAAGAATTGAATCATATAAAGTATATTCTCCAACCACAGTGGAACAAAATTAGAAATCAATAACATAAATTTGGGGGCCTCACAAATATGTGGAATGTAAACAACCCCTAGGTTGCCAGTGGGTCAAAGAAGAAGTTACAAGGGAATTTAGAAAATACTTGGAGATGGATGAAAATGAAAATACAAGATACTCAAACTCATGGTTGCAACTCATGCAGTGTTTAATTTTTTAAAATGTTTTATTTATTTCTGAGAGAGAGAAAGAGAGAGACAGCGCGAGCAGGGGAGAGTCAGAGAGTGAGGGAGATGCAGAATCTGAAACAAGCTCCAGGCTCTGAGCTGGCAGTCAGCACAGAGCCCGATGCAGGACTTGAACCCACGAACTGTGAGATCATGACCTGAGCTGAAGTCAGACGCTTAACCGACTGAGCCACCCCGGTGCCCCAGCTCATGCAATGTTTAGAGGGAGATTTATAACGTAAAAAAGAAGACCTCAAATCAATGACCTATCCTTTCACCTTAGAAACTAGAAAAAGAGGAACACTCTAAACCTCCCCAAAGCAAAGAAATAATAAAGGCTAGAGTGGAAAATAATGAAATGTAGAATAGAAAAGTATTAGAGAGAGAGAATACCAAGCAGGCTCTGCACTATCAGCACAGAGCCCAATGCAGGGCTCCATCTCATGAATTGTGAGACCATAACCTGAGCTGAAATCAAGAGTCAGATGCTTAACCAACTGAGCCATCCAGGGACCCTGAAATTAATGAACTTTTAGTTAGAGGAACCAGGCCAGTGTGGTGGTGAAAAAAAGACTCAAATTATTAAAAGGAAAAAAGGGACTGTCATTACCAATGTTTTATAAATACAAAGGATTATGAGGGAATATATGAACAATTGTATGACAAAAAGTAGATCATGTAGGTGAAATGTACTCCTAGGAAGACACAAACCATCACATTGGTGAAGAAATAGAAAGTCTGCATAGATCTATAACAAGTAAAAAGATTAAATCAGTTGAAAACAAAATGAAATGAAACATCACAGAAAAACCGTAACACAATTTGTTACAAAGAAAAATCCCTAGCCTAAATAGCTTTATTGATGAATTATACCAAAGGTCTAAGAAAAATTAATGTGAATGATTCATATATATACTCTCTCAAAAATAGAATAGGAAAGAATACTTCCTAATTCATTGTATGAGGCCAGTATTACTTTGATACTGAAGCCAAGACAAACCAAAACCAGCAACTTCAAAAGGATTCACCATCATTACCAGGTCAGATTTCATCCCAGGAATGTAAGCTTGAATAAACACATGAAAATCAATTGATTTCATGAACTATATTAACAGAACAAAGCACATAAGCTACATGTTCATCTCAGTAGAAGCTGAAAAAGCACTTGACAAAATCCAACACATTTCATGAGAAAAGCATTCAACAACCTAGAAATAGAAGGGAATTTCCTCAACCTGATAAAAAGTATCTATGAAACCCATAGTTAACATTATCCTTAATGGCAAAAGGTTGAATGTTTTCCTTTAAGATTGGGAACAAGACAAGAATGTCTATTCTCACCACCTCTATTCAACTTTGTTGAACACTGAAGGCTTAATCATGGACAGTTAGGCAAGAAAGGGAAGTCAAAGTTATCCATATTGGAAGGAAGGAGCAAAACTATCTCTGTTTGCAGAAGTTATGATCTTGTATATAAAAAACCAAAACAATCCACAAAAGTACTATTGCAACTAGTAAGTGATGTTGCAACTGTAACATTGATATAAAAAAATGAATTATATTTTTCTTGAAGTTTGTTAATCTATCTATTTATCTATCTATCTATTTACTTATTTATTTATAGATCATGCGTCACCAGGGGAGGGACAGAGAGAGAGAGAGGGAGAGAGCGAATCCCAAGCAGGTTCCACACTCTTAGTGAAGAGCCTCATATGGGGCTTGAGCTCATGAACTGTGAGATCATGACCTGGACTGAAATCAAGAGTTAGATGCATAACCGACTAAGCCACCCAGATGCCCCATGAATTGTATTTCTATTGAGCAGTAATGATCAATCAAAAAACAAATGAAATTAAATTAAGAAAACAATTTCATTTATAACAGCAACAAAAAGAACAAAAGATTTAGACATAAATTTATCAAAAAGTGTATAAGACATAAATGGAAAGGCACTCAGGTTTCTGGATTGGAAGACTTATTATCATTGAAATGACAATACTCCCAAAATTAATCTACAGATTCAGCATAATCCCCTTGAAGACCCCTGATGCCTCTGTGGGTGTTTTGTTTTGATTTGTTTTGTTTTGGTTTTGGTTTTGGTTTTGCAGAAATGGACAAACTAAACTTCACATGGAAATGGAAAACCAGGGGACCAAGAAGAGCCAAAGTGATCTTGAAAAAGAAGAATAAAGTTGTAACACTCACACTTCTGCATTTCAAAACTTCCTACAGAGCTATAGTAATCAACACAGTGCGGTACTGACATAAGGATAGACAGACTGATCAATGGAATTGAGTTGAGTCTATAGATAAACCCTCACACTTACGACCAGTTAATTTTTACCATGGATGCCAAGACAATTGAATGAGGGAAACAATAGTCTTTTCAAGAAATAGCACTGGGACAACAGGATATCAACATGTGAAAAAATGAAGTTGAACCCTTACCTCACAGCTCATACAAACATTAACTCAAATGGTTTATAGACCTAAATGTAAGAACTAGAATTAAAACTCTTAGAAGAAAACATAGACATAAATCTTCATGGCTTTGAATCGGACAGTGATTTCTTGGTTATGACTCCAAAAGAAGAAACATCAAATAACAAACAGATGCACTGGACTTACATTGAAATTTACAACGTTGGTGCTTCAAAGGGAACAATCAAGAAAGATGAAAAGACAATGCACGGAACAGGAGAAAATACTTGCAAATCATATATCTGATAAGTGATCTGTCTAGAATAGATAAGGAAGTCTTGTAATACAATAACATAAAGGTAAATATTTCAATTAATAGAATAGACAATTCTCCAAAGAATATATACAAATGGCCAATAAATACTTGAAAAGACTCTAACCTTATTAGTCATTAGGGAAATTCAAATCAAAACCACAAATACCTTTACACTCACTGTGATTACTGTAATAAAAAGGACACCAAGTAACAATTGTTAATGAGAATGGGGAGAAAGTAGAGCCCTCCCACACTACTCTGATTGGAATGTAAAAGGGTGCTAATCATCTTAGAAAGTGGTCTGCAGTTCCAAAAAAGACAAACATAGAATTACCATAGGACCTCGCAATTTCACTCCTAGATATACTCAAGACAGATTAAAACCTATCCACACAAAAACGTACACAAATGTTTGTAGCAACCTTATTTAATAATAGCTGAAAGTAGGGGGCTCTTGGGTGGCTCAGTCAGCTAAGTGTCTGACTTCGGCTCAGGTCATGATCTCATGGTCTGGGGTTTGAGCCTCGCATCAGATTCTGTCTCCCTCTCTCTCTGCTCCTCTCCCACTCATGCTGTCTCTGCCTCTCTCTCAAAAATAAATAAACATTAAAAAATAATAACAGCCAAATGTAGAAACATCCCAAATGTTCATGAATTGATGATTCAATTAAAAAATATGGTCTATCCATAATGGAATATTATTTGGCAATAAAAAGGAACGAAGCACTAATGCATGCTACACTATGGATAGATCTTGAAAACAGAATGCTAAGTGGAAGAAGTCATTCAGAGAAGACCACATATTATATGAGTTCACTTATGTGAGGAGTCCAGAATATTGCAAATCTATAGAGAGTGAAAATAGATTAGTGGTTACCTAGGAATAGGAGAATTAGGAGAGACTGATTGTTAATGGGTACGGTGTTTCCTTTTGAGGTGATGGATGTGTCAAAAAATTGGTGGTGGTTACAGCTGCACAATTCTGTGAATATACTAAAAACCACTGAATCATACGCTCTTTACTAAAATAAAGCTTTTAATTAGGAAAAGAAAAAGAAGCAAATGGTGGAAGTCATAATGTGTTCTTTCATTTCAAGAAAGAACTTTCTAGTAACTAGATCCACCTGAAAATGGAATGGGCTGTTTCTGAGTCGGCAAACTCTGTCCATAAGCAAGAAATAGTTAACCAGAAGACAACTGTCTGTTAAGCATGTGAATCCTTCCTTTCTGGACACATAAGGTCCTAGAGCTATATAGCCCTTTGCTCAGAGAAACCTCTTCCTCAAAAAGTCTGGCCAGGATGTTTCCAACCTCACCCAGGGCTCTAGAAACTCCCACCTCACTGGGGAATTCTGTATAGTCTGTCCCTCAAAGTTACCTCAACTAAAGGATAATTGATGCGGTTGGGTAGAGACCTACCAACTTTCTATCCATCACTGGTTGAGGGCTGCTTCGAGGCATTAATTCACAATTCCATCTTATCCTATATATAAGCTCTATCTATTCTTTATTCTGAGGCCAGAACAAGGCAGGGAGTTGTGGGTGTTCACGTAAGCTGCCTACAGGTAGAAAGTGAACGTCATGTGTCAGCATCTGCTATAACACCCCAGTCTCTAGTTATAAACTAGACTCTGCTCTGGGCATCAGACGCATACAGGCAAGGAGTCACTAGATTCCTCTACCTGTATCCACTTACGGAAAGATGGGACCATGGGGAATCAAGCAGCGCTAACCTCTGCCTTTGATTCCCCAAAGTTATCTCAAATTCAGCCCGCCCAGCACTGAACTCATCTCCTCCTGCAATCCATTCTTATCTCTATACTTCTTGTCTATGAGGATGGCCACTCAAGTCCCCCACCCAGAAATCTTCCTTGACTATTCTTTAACCCCAATATCCGATCTGTTACCATGCCTGCCAGAGCCAACTTTCACCTCTCTGGACTTTTCTCAATCAGCTGTTTTTCAAATGTATTATTTATTTCAGTGGAAATGAGATGCAACTAAATAAGAAAGGGGCCTTGGTGATCTTACTGGTGGCGGTCAAGCTGAGTGTCCACGGTTCAGCAACTGCAGCCATTGCCTTTTTGTTTCTCCCCAGCCAGGTTGGAAGCCCCTTGAGTGCGGGCACCACATCTTACTTTTGTCTTGACCTCATGGCTCTGAACACAGGGCTGGTACCAGCATCTCAGTGATGCTTTCTGTGTTCTGGTCTGTTCTCGGCTGGGCCCCTTAGGCACAGCAGGGCCACTGGTTTGGACTCATACATTTTCACGGGCTCACAGAAATGCTTTCATTTCTTTCGAAATTAGAAAAAAGGGGAACATATCATAATAAGAGGAATGCATCAATATTAATGATTCCAGCCTGGATCATATTTGTCTTTATACCAACCTAGTTGTAAAATACTACATTGTTAATATGTTTTTTTTCTTTTTTTGTGGATAAAGGGACCCATGATCACAAAAGTGCCTAGAGCCCCTGAGAGTAATAAGCATCACCTCCCTTCGAAGCTGGAAATTTCTAGACTTGCCGGGTTGGGGGGGGGCTGCATGACTGCTGTCCCTTGTCATTTATGTTGGAAAGAAGAGCTCAGAGAACTATGTATTCCGCCTTGTCCTACCTCCCTTCAAGACTCCAGGACAAAAATAGCCCCAAGGCCTTTTGGATTGGTGGAACTGAAGATAAGTTTAAATTTAAGAGGCTCTAACTTCAAACATGGGAGATAAGATGAAAAAAGAAATCCAGACAGTCTACTTTCGTCCTATCCCAATCAAACTTTTATTTCAAAGAACTATTTAAAGAACCTGACATATGTGAAACACAAAACTCTTTTTTTAAACCTTCGGGGATCTGACAAAGAGCCCGAAATTGAGACCTTCTTCTTCCCACAGCATTAGATACCCTGCGTGCGAGTGCCAAGGTCTGGGCCGCGCGGGGAGGAGGGTGCCGGTCGGCCTGCCCCAGGGCCATCTGCTGCACGAACCGCGTGCTTCCTAGGCTCTCGGCAAGTTGCAAGCTGCAAGTATTTGCCCAGCAAATCAGGTTAAAATGAACAAAGGCGGCCTCGAAGGAGGATGTCTCGGAGGGCACTGCGGGCCAAGGGGAGTGTGCGCTGTGCAGTGCAGTGAGGATGGGGTGGAGCAGTTCCGGGAGGTAGAACGTCGTTGCTAGGCAACCAGACCTGGTGCCTTTGTAACTGTGGGTCTATTTTGTTTGAAGCAGCAGCTGGCAGCCGCCACCTTCTTTTATCTCCCTACTCCTTCTCTCTCTGCCCAGAGCACAGACCTGAGCTATAGCTCTCAGGGAGAGGCTGGGAGGAGGAGGAGGGAACCTGCTTGGGGCTACAGAAAACAACAAAAAACAAAACACACGTATGAAAAGCCAGACGGCATAGACCCGGTGGCATCTGGATGCTTCCATTTACTAACCAAGATTTTAGGCCAGTTTATTTCATCTCTGTAATGTTTGGGTCCCTTGGTTATAAAACTGGGGGGGGGCATAGCTCTTATGCAGGAATGCTGTGAAGATGAAAGAAAACGTGGGAACATGGTAGATACTCAATACTCAGTAGCAGAGTGGTGAGAGCATGGGCTCATGCACCAGGCTGCCTATGTTCTCATCGTAGCTCTGGCACTCGTTAGCTGTGTGACCTCAGGCATGTTAATTAACCATTCTGTGCCTTTGCTGTTTTTTTTCTTCTCTGTGAAATAAGGAATAAATAACGGGACTTACCCATCCGGGGTCATTTTGAGGATTACGTGCATTAATAACGCAAAGTGTTTAGAACATAACAAGCACTCAGTACATGTTCACAGTGATTTGTAATAATTCATGCATGTCAGAGTGTGTCTGCAGACCAGGTGCTGGGGGAACAGCCTCGCCTGAGCTCATTTTCAAAGGGCTTTGCATTTGGGCTGCCGGAGACATGAGGAGGTCGTTACTGAAGTTCCTTGAGAGCATGCACGTGTAGAGTAAGCAAGGACTTCTTTGATCAGCTGTAGGACCTTACCCAAGTTCCTTAAGCTCTTTTAGCTGTAAGAGACCATCTTGTAAAAGGTGACTCATAAGATACCTGCCCAATCTGGCAGTGGCAGGGATTAAATAAGGGAGCTTGGCGGGCACTTCGCATAACGCCTGGCATCCAAAACCTGGTGGCTGATGTCATTTCTAGAAATAGAGACAAAGACAAGAGAGGAGCGGCATGGGGTCTATGCCTCCTTCAACAGTGCGACATAAGGCAAAGGGCTGCAGACGGAGGCCGAAGAGGCTGGTTTTTGCTGGGCTCTCTCTTTGGGGTACGGGATGTATGAGCCCAGGCACGCACAAAGCTGCTTTGGTCTCCGGGTGACTAAGAGTGACTTGTTTCACTTAGCATAATACACTCTAGTTCCATCCATGTCATTGCAAATGGCAAGTGTTTTTTTTTTTTTTTTTTAATGGCTGAGCAATATTCTATTGTATCTATACCACATCTTTTTGCGTGTTGGGGACGGGAGAGAGTACTTGTGATGGGCACCAGATGTTGTATGGAAGTGTTGATCACTGTGTTGTACACCTGAAACTAATATTATATTGTATGTTGACTAGCTGGAATTTAAATAAAAACTTTTAAAAAATAAAGAAAAAAAAAGAGTGACATACTAGGAAAGGCATCTTTCCATTTTCCGTGCGGACTACTTGGTACAGACCATGGAGTTCTCATGGGGAGAGAGGTTGCCGGAATGGGGGTGAAGTGTCCCCAGAGGAAGACCTCAGTGAGGAGACCCAGAAAGACAAGGGGGATGGTGATAAGCATATACCTGGATAAACAGGTGGGGACCAGCGTGGTGAACTCATTTAAAATGACTATTAGGGCCCCATCCGGTGAGGCCCAAGTTTATCTGGTGACACATGTGTCATAAATGCTCTGAGCTAAGAAGAAGAAAAACCACCCCAAACTTGGGCCATCTTGCATAATTTCAGGAATACACTGGGCCTTTGTAAAATAATGGACTGAAGAAATAGAGAAGAAATAGCAAGGAAGTATAAATGGGGGAAGCCCAAGGAAAGACCCAACTGGAGTGATTCTCTGGAAAGATGAGCTTACATCTTTTAGAGTGACAGTAACGGCGGCCTTATGGGAAATCCTTGACCCTTCGCTCAAAAGTTTGAACTTTTGTCTCATATATTAAATATTCTTGAACAGGAGGATGATATAAAAGAAGTCATGGTTCAAATAAATTGAGGGGGGGTCGTCTATCCAGTATCAGAAGCCCTGGGTTTGAATCTTGACCCATCCTTATCTCATAATGATGGACAGCCCAGTAACTTTCCTGAGTTGTAGAAGATAATAGTTCCTTCTTCCAGGGTAGTATTAGGAGCAAATGTGTGATATGATCGACACCTGTAAGAGCAAAAGCAACACCAGTAAAAATAAGCAGCAGGGTCCCATCAATCTGCAACACTTTTGCAAAGGAAACCATCAACAAAAAAGGCAACCTACAGAATGGGCAAAAACATTAGCAAATACTGTCTGAGAAGAGGTTAATATCCAAAATATATAAGGAATGCATACAACTAAGTAGCAAAAGAAAAAAAAAAGTATCCAAAAAATGGGCATATCTGAATAGACATTTTCTTCCCCAAGGAAGACCTGCAGATGGCCAATAGACACATGAAGAGATGCTCAGCGTCACTCATCGTCAGGGAGATGCAAGCCAAAACCACAACGAGATATCACCTCACGCCCGGCACAATGGGTGTCACCAAAAAGACAAGAAATAATAAGTGCTGATGAGGTTGTGGGGAAAAGGGACCCGTGCACACTGTTGGTGAGAATGTAAATTGGTGCAGCCACCATGAAACACAGTATGGAGGTTCCTCAAAAAGTTAAAAATAGAACTTCCCTATGATTCAGCAATTCCACTTCTGGGTGTTTATCGGAAGAAAACAAAAGCCTAAACTTAAGAAGATATGTAGCATTATTCACAATAGCCAAGATATGGAAACAACCTAAGTGTCCTCCAATGGATGGATGGATAAAGAAGACATGGTGTGGACACAGTGGGATGTTACTCAGCCATAAATAAGATGGAAATCTTGCCATTTGTGACAACATGGATGGACCTTGAGAGACTTATGCTAAGTGAAGTAAGTTATAGAAAAACAAATACCTTATGATCTCACTTAGATATGGAACTTAAAAAGCAAAGAAATAAAAAACCAAGCTCACAGGTAAAGAGAACAGATTGGTGATTGCCAGAGGGGGGAGGCAGGAGGGGATGGGCCAAATGGATGAAAGGGGTCAAAAGGTACAAACTTTCAGTGATAAAATAAGTAAGTCCTGGGGAGATGATGTACTTCATTGTGACTGTACTTAATAAAATTGTATCATACATTTTGAAATTTAAGAGAGTGGATTTTTAAAAAAATATGATGTGAAAGCACCCTATAGACTCTTACTACCTTCTTTTCATTCTCTTTTTCTTTCCTGACTCAGCTTTGTGATGTACGTGTTCCCCTGGACTTTGATAGCACCTTGTACATTGGCACCACTTGTATAACTGTTGGCTGCAAAGCCCAGATGTGCCTTGAATTCTCCTGAACAATATTGAACTGTCTTGAACAGCAAGGAATCAACTGGCTCACATAACCAGAAATCTAGAGGTAGGGTCGATCTTGGGATGGCTCTGTCCCCAGGCTGGGTTTGACATGGCCACAGCAGGCCCAGTGCTCACTCCTGTGCCTGATAACATCTGACGGGAGGGTTCCTTCCAGTAACATCCCCGTGCAGTGACGATTTTCTCAGAACCTTCCAGAGCCCTCTCTTTACAGCTCATTTTCCAAAGTGCTCACATACCTGTTCTTGAACCAAACATTAGCAAGGCAGGTAAGCACGCCTTTAGATCGGGGGTTCTCAATTGGGAGTGAATTTGCTCCCCATCCCTCCCCACCCTTATCAATATCTGGAGACATATTTGATTGCCTTGGATGGAGGACAGGGGAATTTGTTCCCCTAGCATATGGTGAATAGAGGCCAGGGATGCTGTTAAATGCCCTGCAAGCATAGGACAGCCCCCCCTCCACCAATAAAGAATTATCCAGGCCAAAACATCAGTAATCCCAACATTGAGAAACCCCATTTAATTTTTTATGTTTATTTATTAATTTAGAGAGAGAATGCATACACATGGGGGAGGGGTACAGAGAAGGAGAGACAGAATCCCAAGCAGGCTCTGTACCATTAGAGTAGAGCTCAATGTGGGCTCAAACTCACATACCGTGAGATCCTGACCTGAGCCAAGATCAAGAGTCAGATGCTTAACCGACTGTGCCACCCAGGTGCCCCCTGAGAAGCCCTGTTTTAGACTGATCTGCCCCACACTGGGGCTTGGAGTGCAGTTAGTGGCCATATTTGTATGTATGGATGCCGAGTGAACAAAACTGAGATTCGCTTAGGAAAGAGAAGGGGGAAATTGATCCTGAAATTGACAACCAACAGGGTACCCTGCACCTTTGCTCCATCAGGGCACTTATCCCCCTGTTAGCTTGCCATTGCTGTGTAATAAATTGCCACAAAGTATTATAAAACAACCGCATGTTTATTACCCAGTTTCTGTAGGTCAGAAGTCTGGGTGTGGTGTGGATGGGTACTGTGCTCAGGGTCTCACTGGGCTTAAATTAAGGTGTTGGCCGGGACTGTGGTTCTCTGGGGCTCTGGGTCCTCTTTCTACGCTAATTCTTGGGGCTGAATTAGTTGCTTCATGGTTGTAGGACTGAGGTCTCTGTTTCCTTGCTGACATCTCAGCTGGGGGGTCCCTCTCAGCAACTAGAGGCCACCTGCATTCCTACCATGTGACCCCCCTCCACCTTCCAGCTAGCAATGGTGCAGAGAATCCTTCTTATGCTTTGAACCCCCAACTCACTCTTCTGCTGCCAACCAGAAAAAAACTCTCTGCTTTTATTTTTTTTATTTTTTATTTTTTTTAAATTTTTTTAATGTTTTATTTATTTGTAGGAGAGAGAGAGACAGCGTGAGCAGGGGAGGGTCAGAGAGAGAGGGAGTCACAGACTGAAACAGGCTCCAGGCTCTGAGCTGGCCGTCAGCACAGGGCCCGACGCGGGGCTCGAACCCATGAACTGCGAGATCATGACCTAAGCGAAAGTCGGACGCTTAACCGACTAAGCCACCCAGGCGCCCCAAAAACTCTCTGCTTTTAAAGTACTCATGCCATTGGGTCCAACCCTATCAAGGTCAACTGATCTGGAACCTTAATTACGTTGACCAAATCTCTTCACAACAGTACTTTTATCAGTGTTTGGATGAATAACTGGAAGAGGGTGGATATGTCCCAAGCATCTCTGTGTTACTAGCTTTTAGCAGAGTACCCAGCAAATATTTTTGTTCTCAATATATATTGTTTGAACAAATAAAGCATAAAAGAAACTCATTTCCTTTTTTCTTCTCCTCCTTCTTTTTGGATAGGATTACTAGATGGGTCACTCGGGAATGTTATATCCAGAGAACTGTATCATCTGGGAGTTAGCAGGTACATCTATTTGCTCACAGAGGAATCTGTCAATCATTCCAGGGATTTACATATTCACAGTGTGGGATTCATCCGATCAAGATCTCCCTTGTTCTGAGCTCTGGGTTTGTTACAATTGCAGATTGAGTTTTTTTTTTTTTTTTTGTATTGCCTTTTTGGCAGAGCAGGCAAACTGCTGACTCATATTAAATCTTTATAGCTCACCTAGAGCTTTCCTGCATTAACTGGTACTCTGCCCGGCCCTCCCATTTGGCACCTGGGCACGATGTTATGCCGTTCCTTTCCACTCATTTCCAAGTCATGAGTTCTGGCCTATCATTTCAGCACATTGGAGACCCTTGGGAATTCTGATTTTGCAATGCAACTTCTTGGCCCTCCTGTCTCGCTCTGTAATACTTGAAAACATATGAAGCACATGTTACTTGTCTTTTTCCGGATGACTTATAAAAATGTTGAATGAGGCAAGCCCAAATTCAAAGCCCCGAGGCACATTACCTCTTTCAAGTTGACAACAGTGATTTAATCAATAGTCTTTGTGTAAGGATTGCACAATCTAGGATGAATCAACTCTTACTTTTATTTCTCCATCCTATCTACAAGCATATTATGAAAGAGTTAAATGTTCGGCTGAATCTAAGCTGCGTAGAATAATCCCATTCAGTTATACTCCTTGAACGACAACAGGTACATACATGTGTCAAGAAATTCCCCTCCAAATTCTCAGATCCTGCCACGCCCCGATGTCCTTCATATTGTTTTTGTGCAGAGACATAGGTGTCTTTTAACTTTCTGATTTTATTGGTTGCCTTGCAGTATTTTCTCAGTGACAGATGATCTGGGAGTCTCGTTATGTTGATCTACGAGCTGGCAAGCATTTCTACTTCCTTTCGCCCATGGCTTATGGGAATTTCCACTTGGGGGAAGAGATGATTGACCTGACTTGTGAGGAGTAAAGGTTGGGCTGTAGGGTGGGAACAAGTCACATGACTCCTCGTTGAAGGAATTCTCACTGAGGTGCCTATTTATTCCCCACATTTTTTTCCTTGATCAATTATGTACATTTGCAGTTTGCCCAACTCTTAATGCTTCAGGGAAATAAAAATTCCCTTGTTCACAGGAAAAGACTGGGGCTCTGTGAACTGGGATTTCCTATTGGTCCATAGGTTTGTTTGTTTTAGTTTATTTATTTTGAGAGAGAGAGAGAGAGCGAGCAAGAGAACCCAAGTGGAGGAGGGGCAGAAAGAGAAAAACCTAAGCAGGCTCCACACTATCAGCACCAAGCCCAACTTAGGGCTTGAACTCACAAACTGTGAGATCATGACCTGAGTGGAAGCCAAGAGCTGGATACTTAACTGACTGAGGCACCCAGGCGTCCCATAGGATTTTCTTTTGATGTTGGATTGGATGCTTCTGGACCCCTAAATGCACTGGTAATACTGTACGGGTAGAGTTGAGCTTTACAAGTTCTTAGAAAGCAAACTTGGACAAGTAGAAGAGAAGAGGGCACAATTTAACGTGGCAGCCAGTCTTCCAGATAGCTATCAGTGCTCTCTGCCCCCTGGTATTGTGTTTACCCCCCACATTGTACCAAGGTCAGTCTGTGTGACCAGTACACTGTAGCAGAAGTATCTACAGTGTACACCACCTCTAGGATGAGGTTATAGAAGTCACTGCAGTTTCCATCTTGGACACTTGATCTCGTTCTTTGATTGATCACTCTAGGGATAGCCAGCTTCCATGCTGGGAGAGCCTTATCAAGAGGCCTGGGTGAAGAGGAGCCAAGGACTTGGATCACCACCCAGTGAGGAACTGAGTTCTCTTGCCAGGAGTTAGGTGAGAGACTAGAATGGGATCCTCTGGGCCTACTCAAGCCTTCAGAGGACCACAGCTCCAGCCAATATTGTGGCTGCAGCCTATGGGAGACCCCGACCAGAGGGACCCCAGTAAGACACTCTGGGTTCCTGATCCCCAAAACCTAAATGAGATAATACAATTTGAGCATTTTGAGCTGGTAAACCTTGGGGGTAATTCATTATGCAGCAGTAGGAAACTTACACCCTAGGAGATGATGAATGAGATGATTTGGTTTCTTTAAAGGAAGTGGATAGGGCACCTGGGTGGCTCAGTCAGTTAAGCGTCCGACTTCAGCTCAGGTCATGATCTCACGGCTCATGGGTTCGAGCCCCTCGTTGGGCTCTGTACTGATAGCTCAGAGTCTGGAGCCTCTTTCAGATTCTCTGTCTCTCTCTCTCTATGACCCTCCCCTGCTCATACTGGCTGTCTCTCTGTCTCTCAGAAATAAATAAAACATAAAAAATAAAAAAAAAAGGAAGTGGATAAAATGCTAAATCTGGGGCACCTGGATGGCTCAGTCAGTTAAGCATGACTTTGGCTCAGGTTATGATCTCATGGTTTGTGGGTCTGAGCCTTGCGTTAGGCTCTGTGCTCTAAGTGCAGAGCCTGCTTCTGATTCTCTGTCTCCCTCTCTCTCTGCGCCTCCCCTGCTCGTGCTCTCTCTCTCTCTCTCTCAAAAATAAACATTTTAAAAATTAAAAAAAAAAATCGAAATCCCCAGAAAACAGTGAAAGACTAGCTGGTGAATTTCTAGGGTCAGAACACTAGAGGATATTGTTAGCAAACTTGCATAGGTATGCCTTTCAACATTTTAAAAATGTCAAAATAATACTTCTTTGTTAACACACACACACACGCACACGCACACGCACATGCACACGCACTGAGATATAAAGCAAAAAGTGCAAGTAGCGTTTCCATCCTTCCTATCTTACTCCTCAGAAGCAACTGCTGGTATCAGTTTGGCTTTTATCCTTTCTGATCTTCTGTTTCCTGTCACTTAATAAACTCAATAAGACCTGATGTGTGTGAGGGTGGGGATGGTGGGTGTTCTATTTGACAAATGTCTTTATCATTTACCAATACAGCATGACTTCTACCCATGCCAGTAGACTTGGCTCCAATGTAATTGTTCTTTTTCTAAATATTTTTAAATGTTTATTTTTGAGAGAGACAGAGCATGAGTGGGGTAAGAGCAGACAGAGAGGGGGGCATAGAATCCGAAGCAGGCTCCAGGCTCTGAGCTGTCAACACAGAGCCTGATGCAGGGCTTGAACCCACGAACCATGAGATCATGACCTGAGCTAAAGTTGGACGCTTAACAGACTGAACCACCCAAGCATCCCTCTGATGTAATTGTTCTAGAAGGTACATTACATCCCATAGTATGGTGTTCTATAATTTAGTTAAATATGATTCTCTGTTGATAATTGATCATGTTTTTAGTAATATGTTTATTTGCCATTGCATACAATGCCACAGTAAACATCTCTGAGCACATGTACGAGTATTGTTTTAGGATGAACTTCCAGAAACAGAGTTAGGAGTTAAACGGTGTATAGCTTAGAGTGAAATAAGTCAGGCAGAGAAGGACAGATACCATATGTTTGCACGTATAGGAGGATTAGGAGGAAGCTAAAGGAGGACAAAGTGGGAGAAGAAGGGGGAAAAATAGTTGGGGAGAGGGAGGGAGGCAAACCATGAGAGACTCTTGAATGCTGAGAACTAACTGAGGGCTGAGGGGGAATAGGGGAGAGAGGGGAAGGGGGTGACAGGCATGGAGGAGGGCACTTGTTGGGATGAGCACTGGGTGTTATATGGAAACCAATTTGACAATAAACTATAAAAATAAAAATAAAAAAATAAAAGATGTGTAGATTTAAAATTTTGGTAGAAAATGCCCCATTGCCTTTCATAAGTGTTCTTAGTTCTTTTCCCGCTAATGTGTTCTTTCATCCTAATACCAGATAGTAGTAATTTTTAAAATTTCTGCTACTTTGATGAGCAAAAACTTGCCTATTGTTTACATTGGTTTATTTCTATGAAGAAATGCACAGTCATTTGAACGGATCCGTTCTATGTCATATTTTTGGCTGATGTCAAGAGCTGTCTTCCTCTTGGTTTTTAGCAGTTTGATTACAATATGTCTGGGCAGGGATTTTTTTTTTTTTTTTATATATGTGTCTATCCTATTTGGAGCCAACTGAGCTTCTTGAATCTATAGGTTTATGCCTTTTGCAAAATTTGAGTAGTTTTTGGTCGTTATTTTTTTTTCCAGTATTTTTTTTCTGCCCTGCATTCTTCTGCTCCTCTGAGACCTGAATGACACAAAGGTTAAGACATTCTGGTATATTCAGGGCACCTGGGTGGCTCAGCCAGTTAAGCTTCTCACTTCAGCTCAGGTCATGATCTCACAGTTTGTGAGTTCAAGCCCCGCATCCAGCTCTGTGGTGACAGCTCAGAGCCTGGAGCCTGTTTCAGATTCTGTATCTCCCTCTCTCTCTGACCCTGCCCTGCTCATGCTGTCTCTCTCTCTCTCTCAGAAATAAATAAAACATTAAAAATATATATATAAAAAATTAAAAAATAAACTTCTGGTTATTGTGTGTTTTACTTCTAAAATTACATCTGGATATCCTTTACCCACTCCCTTTCCCTGCTAAGACTTTCTATCTCTCCATTTGTTTCAAGAGTGCTCTCCCTTCCTTGGAATATTTTATAATAGCTGCTTGAAAGTCCTTGCCGGAAAATGCCAACATCTGCATCATTTCGGTGCCGGAGTCTGTTGATTGTCTGTTTTCCTGTGAGCTGAGACTTGAAGGTTCTTCATACGCTGAGGGTGGTAGGCAGAATAAAGTCTCCCTCAAAGCTGTCCTTGTTTCTCATTCCCGGAAATGGTGAATACGTTACGTTTGGTGGCAAAGGAAGTAAGGCTACAGACACTATTAAAATGGCTTATCAGCTGACCTTGAGATGGAAAGATTTACTGGCGGGCCAACTATAATCACAAGCATCTTTAAAAGCAGGGCTTATTTCCTGGCTGTGGTCAGAAGGGGATATGGCAATGGGAGAAGGGTCGGAGGAATGTTAGGTTGCTTGCTTTGAAGATAGAGCAAGGGGGCCATGAGTCAAGGAGCGTGGGTAGCCGCTCAGAGCTGGAAAAGGCAAAGAAACAATTCTCCCACAGAGCCTCCAAAAGCAACCAGCCCTGCCCACACCTGGACCTTAGCCCAGCGCAACTGATTTTGGACTTCGGATTGAACAAAACTTTAAAATTAAAAAAAAAAAAAATGGGTATGGTGTGAAGCCATGGAGTTTGTGGCCATTTGCTTCTAGCTGTAGAAAACGAATACACCGAGTACTGTTGGACTGTATCCTGGCAATTCTGAACGGTACGCTATGCGACCCTGGGTTTTGTTTCCACGTTACGTAAAGGTTGGCATTTGTGTTTTCATAGGCGATCGACACAGATGGATTCAGGCTGAAAGATCTGCCAGCCTTCCGTGGTATTGTTTCGATGTTTGTCCCGTTTTCAGAATCCTTAGAGCGACGCGGATTTCCCCATGTGTGTGCCCCTGTGGGGGGTGGGGGGGGACGAGTGTCAATCTGGGACTTGGGTGGTGGTCTACCCCTTAATTTGGTTCTCAGAGTCTTTAATGGGGTATTTAGGAGCAGGTCCACACACGCACAGCACAGGGTTGAGCCCAGGGGTTTCTCAACAGCTTGGTGGGGCCATTTGTCCAAGCTCCTCCCTCTTTGCGATCTCCCTCCCACTTTCTAGCACTCTGGCTCCCCGTGGCCGTCCTCTGGACAGGAAGCTAGTGCTCTATTTATCCTACTTCCCATGTGTGTGTCCACATTCAAGGCCAAGTGGTGGGAATCGGAGAAAAAGGGAATGGGTCACCCCCATTCTTTGGAAAAACAGCTCCTCCCAGCAGAGAGGGAGGGTCCCCTGTGGGCCCTCCCTGCCCCAGCTCTCACTGACCACCCTCCCACTCCCACCCCCTATCGCCTGGGGGGCCGGATGTGAGAGAATGGTGAAAAGAAGGAAAAAGAACAGCCCCCCAATGTTAAAGGCACCTTGAGCCAAAACTAGAGGGAGATCTTCATATCCACACGTGTGCACTTCCAGATTTGGGGCTGCCCCCAGTCCAGCCTGGGGCTACATCGTCAATCAAGTGCGAAACTCACTGCTCATTCAGTGGCGCTTGGATTTCGGGTCTCCCTCCCCAATCGGCCTGCTGTCATTTACTTTTCAGACGCTCCCAGAGCTGATCGGTTGGGCTCTGCTTGCTCGGGGTCTAGAGCTGCGCTGAGCAGGAGAGACATTTCATCCAAGACTGGACCTCCTGCGTCTCCTGCTGATACTCACACTTTCCCTTGGGGGTCCTGGTCACACGGCAGCTCCCTCCCCTTGCTGCCCTTGAATGAGAACTGGCCACAGCCGGAAGGGAATGAGTCTGTGGCTCAGCGCCACCTGTATGAGCACCGTTCACCTGTTCTGTGCCGACTCCGGGGCTTTTACTGGACACGCCTACAGGTCAACTCAGTCTGCAGATACATCTGCAAAAAAATCCGGACAGACAGCTTACTGCAGAGTTTTATGAGACATAGAGGCTGTGTTGAGAATGACCAGATCCTTCCTGGGAAATGAGAGCCATGGAAGCATCTCACTGTCCCTCAACATTTTCGCGTGAGACCTACTGCAAACCTTATCATTCTAGTATAAATTAGTTCATTCTCAGTGACTTTTAAACCCCTGAAAATCCGCAGACAATGCAGCTAAGAGGACAGGTGAGAGCGAGTCCCTTTGTCCACCTATGTGTGTGCCTGCCGGTGGGGGCTGTCTTCTCCCAGCTGCCGTGGGGTCGTTCGGGAAAGCTCGAAGCTCATCTATTGCATTGCATCTCTCCTCTGCACTAGGAGAATCTGCTGTGCTTACTTTACATTCGGACCTTACATCCATGCTTTTCCCTCGTTTGCTTAGCGTGGCAGCTGGTAGGTTCCCTAACCTGAGCCTTTGCTGTCTGACCATCTGTCTCCGTTTTTCACCCTTTTGTCTGCGATTGGACTGTGGCAAAATAATGGGTGTTTAGAGTCCTTTTAGGAGGAAAAACAACTGCAGAACTGAAAACAGACAACTCCTATTAGGCAGAAAACTTCCTTGCGACCAGTAAACATTCCTGCCCAGTCATTTCTCATCCAATTATCTCGTGCTTACTGAACATTAACATCCATATGAATCATCTGAGGATCTTATTAAAATCCAGCTCCTTGGGGCGTCTGGGGGGCTCAGTCAGCTGAGCGTCTGACTCTTGATTTCAGCTCGGGTCATGATCTCCCAGTTTGTGAGATCAAGCCTAGGTCAGGCTCCCCGCGGACCGGACAGTGTAGACAGAGCCTGCTTAGGATTCTCTGTCTCCCTCTCTGTCTCTCTCTGCCCCTCCCCTACTTCCACTTTCTCTCTCTTTAAAAATAAATAAACCTTAAAGAAAATAAAATACAGGTTCTCATGGCATTGCTCTGGGATGGGGGGTAACATCCTCTGAAATCCTCTCACCTGGGACGTCGTTGCTGCTTGCTGAGTCTCCCCCGGAGCATTTGTCACTGGTATTGAAAGAGCTTCACCGCAGCTGGCAGTGGTAACAGAAGAGCAGACCCGGGAATGTCACACAGATTCAGAAATGTCACTAAGTTCTCTAGTCCTTGTCACAGGCAGGTCGGGCTCTCTGGGGAGCAAACTTGGAGACCTGGATTGCACGCAGGAGCGTTTGGGGAAGTGCTCTTGGGACCCGCAGCTGTGCCAGAGGCAGAGCCGGTAAGGCACAGTCTGAACAGAAGGCCCTGTCAGCCACGGCCCTAACACCTGCCCCCACCCCCCACCCAGAGGGCTTTGGAGAAGGAATGTTGCTTTCCGGTTGTCCTGAGTTCAAGCCAAGGGGCCCAGCCCTTTATGATGCAACTCTGCAACCCTGACCAAGCCATGGGATGCAGGCTGCCCCAGGAAGGGGGGGATCACCTTGAGCGAGGTGACTCTTCAGCTGAGGCCCTTCCTGCCCAGGGCTGGCCGCTGAGGCTGTTTGTAGGCAGCTCACCGGCAGCTGAGGGACCATGTGGGCAACATGTCACATTGCACACCAGGGCCAGGATGCTGCTCTCTGGTTTCAGCTCCTCTCCTACCGATGAGCTGGTTTAGAACCCTCCTCTTCATTCCTATGCTGACAGAAACACCCTTGACCCAGTGCCTCGTTAGTACATTGGTCTGAAAAGCCAAATGCAGTTGTCAGTGAGGATTAGTTTTGAGCCTCCAGGAGGATAGCTTGTATTGTTTAAAAAAATTTTTAATGTTTTTATTTATTATTGAGAGACAGAGCATGAGCGGGGGAGGGACAAAGAGAGAGAGAGAGGGACACAGAATCCAAAGCAGGCTCCAGGCTCCAAGCTGTCAGCACAGAGCCCAACGCGGGGCTCGAACCCGTGAACTGTGAGATAATGACCTGAGCCAAAGTCGGATGCTTCACTGACTAAGACACCCAGGCGCCCCTGGATAGCTTGTATTTTTAAGAATTTCTAGGCTAGACCTTTCAACACTGGAAGGGTTTCACTTGACATTCCCTCATAGATTTCTGCTAAATCAGAGGTCCTGAGGCACAGGGAGGGGGTTGAGACCTAAAAAAAAAAAAAAAGAGACTTTCTTTCTCGCAGAAAACCAAGACCTCACGGTACCTGCGGGCTGAACTGAAAGAAGGCTCAGGGCTGAAACCCCACTTGGAGAGAAAAGCAGGAAGAGCCTAGAACAGGCTGTTTAATGATTTAATCCTGTGCCCTGCTGATTGTGTAATGTGAACTTTAACCTTCTGTTAAATATAGTTTGTACCGAGAATCCTTCACACTCTAGTAAAAATAGCTGTGTGCTTGAATAGCTCATGTGCTTAATGACTGTTGGGTGGGGAGGAAAGGGCTGGGAATGCTGGGCGAGAGGAAGCGAGAAGGACCATCAATGTGTGTGTGTGGGAGGGGCAGGTCTGAAGCCATGTTGCCCGTTTGAATGTTCTGGACAGCAGTGACAGACTGGGAGTTGCCCAGTGAAACTGGCCACGGGAGGTAGCTGGATGGTATCCTGGCCGCTCCTGAGTGAGGGGCTGAAGGCAAAGAAAACCCAAGCCTGGACTATCACTTTTGCTTTTGTAACTTCAGGAAAGTTACAAAGGCATCACTTATTGCTATTTACTGATCCTAGCTCCATGTCCTGTTTCCCGTGGCCCCAGAATTTTCCATATGCTCTGTGTTCAGAGATGAGGATGGAAATGGGATCTGATGCCCCTGGGAAGGGCCATGTCGAATTATTGGCACACTTACTGAGGGATCTTCTAAGGGTTGGGCTGGGGAGCCTGAGTGGCTCAGTTGATAAAGCGTCCAGTCCGACTCTCGGTTTAGGCTCAGGTCACAACCTCACCGTTTTGTGAGTTCGAGCCCCACGTCCGGCTCTGCACTGGCAGTGCGGAGCCTGCTTGGGATTTTCTCTCTCTCTGTCCCTCCCCTGCTCATGCTGTCTCTGTCTAAAATAAATAAATAAACTTTTAAACTTTTCTTTAAAATTTAAAATTCTTATAAATGAAAATGTTCTAAAAACACAGAAGGCTGTTTCTCCTAAATAAAAATTAGGTCAAGCTCTCTTGCTCTCTCCTTTTCAGAGCACCCTTTTAAGAACAATCTGAGTGAGCAAATAAGAGAGTCTAATGCTTAGGGTTGGATGTTAATTACAGGTTTTTTCACTGACATGCATGACCTTGACTTTCAATTATTCAGGAGTGGCCAGTACAGAACCTAAAGTGGGCTGTTGACAAAAGAGGCTTGGAAATAAGGTAACCCTTTCTCTCTTCCCCCAAATCAGAATGCATTAATTAGTGTTTGGTGTAGCTATTAAGGATTAAGGGCACAGTCATTTTAGAGAAGGTTAATTTGGTCTGATGGCGTAATTCTGGTGTTTAGGTATTATTCACACTTGCTGACAGAGCATATTAGAGGGAATCACAGAGAGGTTCTTACTGGTTTGGGGCTCATACAGAGTAGATGCCAAGATGCCCCTGTGCTGGCGTGGAAGCTGCCAGGTTTCCTAAAGGGCTCACTTCCGGTCTGGGAGCAGCAGGTGTGCACTGACAAACCAGCTGCCCTGCGTTCGGCCGCTCTGTGTGCCTGTGCCTCATCCCGCCCGGGAATCCGAAGCAGGATTGTCCTGTGATTCCCCACCGCGGCTGGAGGAGTCTGGGGGTTGGGAAGGGGATCCGGGGGCCAGATGTCTCAGAGGAGGCCTCAGAAAGGCACGAGGAGCCGCGCCGGGTGAGCGACCCAGCACGACCCATTCCTGAAGCAGCCGGAGGGGCTGGGCTTGCATACCCAGCGCTGTGTAGGTTTTGTGTGTGGAAATGTCCTGTGGCAGAAATAAAACAACTCCTCTCTCTAGAACCCTCCCCTGCTCATGCTGTCTCTCCCTCTCTCTCTCAAAAACAAATAAAACATTTTAAAAAATTAAAAAAAAAAAGAAATAAAACAGCTTTTCCAACCCCATCAAAGGGGATTTTTACCTACGTCCACCAAGAGGGAGCATCAGCATGTAGTCCTGAGGAGAACACATTCTAGTCGCCTCTCGCAGCTCTTGTCCTTGTTTGGAAAGACATATTTACTTTGTAAAAATAACACAGCGAGGAAGCCTTTCTTATTGTGTGCCTCTGGCCTTGATGGGTGGTCACGATGGGTGGTTGTAGCCACCCGGAACTTCTGGAGGAAGTTCAGAGATGAAGTGGGGGCTCCCCCCGCCCCCTGCCCCCCATCCTAGTGGCTCCCCCTGCCCCCCCCACCCCCCATCCCATCCCCTTGGGAGCTAGGCCTTTTCTCTCCCTTCCCGTTTGCTGTGGCACACTGCCTGGGGAGATGTCTCCTTAGAGCCTTGACATTCCAAGGAGTCACTGCAACTGGGACAAATTCCTCCAGAAGGTTCACAGGTGCAGCCCGTGAGAATAATGTGTTCCAGCTCAAGGAATTTAACAGCCCGAATCCCACAGCTCCTGTCCCAGGGAAGGCTTTTTACCCCCATTATAGTCCGGTCTCAATAGTCAGGTGGTTTTAGATTTACTTCCCCCGACCCCACCCTCCTCTGGCTATAATAGGGGCCGGTCCACAGAGATCAGGTTTCCCTCCGTACATGGTGTTCCGTTCCTTTTGCCGAAATGTTTCCTGTATTTTCCTGGCCCGTGATGAGACTATCAAAGCCTTAACCCTCATCTCTGTGAAATCAGGCAGGAGTTCCCGGATCTCCTGAGGGAGGCCCTGGGCTTGCCTTCTAAGGAAACGGCTTTGAGGGTATCTGAGGATTCTTGATTTTTCGGGGTTAGTTGGGCCCAAACACAGGGGTGCCTCATTGCTTGCAGGATGTACTTCTGCAAACGAGAGAGGATGAACTCAAATTTAAATCCATTCTTTCAGAGGAGGGGAAAAAAAAGCAAAACATACATTCGAAATCGCCCCAGTTTCTCTGATGGGTCTGGAGTTTTGGAAGCCCCATACTTCCTGCATGGGGGATAAGGTCACAGGTGGATACTCTCGGACTGCAGTCCAATCGCAGACCTCCGGGGCAAGGGGGAGCTTTTCTTTTTCCCCCATGAATGTTTTCAGGTGCTCCTGTCACTCGGCCCCACGCAGGGAAAGCCAGGCCCCCTTCCAGCTCTCTGTGTTCATTAATTGCCCACTCACCTGGGCTCACGAGGCAGGATTTTGCATTGTTCTTTGTGGGTCCGACCATTCAGAAGCCCATGGCTGGGAAGGCTGGGGGCTGGGCGGACTCAGGACTCTGCCAGTTTGTGGTGGCTTGGCCGAGCCCAGTGGGCTGGCTGTGGCCGTGTGAAGTAGGATGCACGGGGGTGTTCTGTTTGACTTAAGGAAGAAGAGGGAGATGGGATTAATTTTTGTCACAACTCATGGTTCACAACAGCTTTGTCTCAGCAGATGATTTCTGAGCTTTGGCAATTTTGAGGATCTCAGTCACGTAAACTTTCTTGGAGAAGAGGTTCTTGCTTAGAGAATGACTGATGGGGGCTGTTGCTTCTGGACCCACATCTCCGAGGACTGTGGCACCTGAGGGGCAGTGCTGGCTGGTGATCACATTCGCCTCCAAGTTATTACTGTGTGTCTGTGTGTGTGTGTGTGTGTGTGAGTTTATTTATTTATTTTGAGAGCAAGAGAGAGAGAGAAAGAGAGTGGGGAGGCACAGAGAGAAAATCCCAAGCAGGTTCCATGGTCAGTGCAGAGCTTGATGCGGGGCTCGAACTCATGAACCACACGCCTTCCCTTCTGACTCCCTACACATTCCCTAGGGTCTGTGGTGCTGTCTCCTTCCATGGCTTCTACTACCTCAGCGTTGCATTGGATGTTGTGGGTACCATTGGCCAAAGCGGACCTCAAGGTCCATTTAACCCAGGATGTGATTATATTCAGATATTACAACAATATGAAACCCAGGTCCTGCCCGCTGTCATTAACCTTGACTTGAGCTCCATCAGAGATTGCTTGTAAATGTTACTGTTCTTCAGAATTAGTCCTGGAATTTCTCTCTCACTACATATTCCTTGGGCTATTTCATCTATTCCTGTGGATATAATTTCCACCTAAGCTGCAGATGGTCTTCTAAATTGACGTTCTGAGATTTCTTCCAGACATCAAGAGTCATGAATCTACCTACCCCCTCTCCCAGCCATGTGGGTGCTGTAGAGCTGCACTGAATTTAACATACCTGACACTTAACTCATTCTCTTCCCTCAGCCAGCATTTTCTTCCTGGTACTTCTACTGGTGGGTTGTATTATCATCACCTACGTAGAAACTCAAGAGAGAAATTTAGTTGTCAGCCCCAACCCTTCCTTCCTCCCCTACACCATCCCTCCTTCATGTCACTGCATGTTTCAGACAACCTCAGTGGTTTTCCATCTCCTGCAGAAAGGAGTTGAAACTTTCTATGATAGCACAATAGGCCCTTGTTATCAGGCCCCTGCATACGTGCATGTGATCCTTGAACTTGCTTTAGCCAAGTGTAACTTCTGGCAGCTTTCTGAATTAGCTACTGTGTGTGTGTGTGTGTGTGTGTGTGTGTGTGTGTGTGCACGCATGCGCGGGGGTGGGGCGGCGGTGGGACACTGAGACTTTACACACTGTTTTGTTAGGCTTTGTAAAGCCGGGAGCACACTTCATTCCCCTTTTCCCCAGCTAATTTCTCTTGCTTCTTTAAGTCTGCTCCAGTATTGTCTCCAGAAATCCTTTTCTCCACAACAATGCCCCATCCTGGGAATAAGCAGTTATTAAATTCTGTTAGAGGCTTAGCACTCTGAATATATTTACATATGTCATCTTTTTTCTGATTCTTTCAACAGCCCTGTAAAGAAGGTATCATTGCTCTGGTTGAATAATAGAGAAACCGGGTTCACAGAGGTGAGGAAATCAGGGAGCTGGTGAGAAATGCGAATTCTAGGGGAACCTGGGTGGCTCTGTCGGTTACGTGTCTGACTTTGGCTCGGGTCATGATCTCACAGCTCGTGAGTTCAAGCCACGTGTCAGGCTCTCTGCTGCCAGCACGGAACCTGCTTGGGATCCTCTGTCTCACTTTCTCTCTGTCTCTCCCCTGCTTGTGCTCTGTCTCTCAAATACAAATACTTTTAAAAATGTGAATTCTCCAGCCAGGGGTGGAGCCCATCTGAATGTCTGGGGGTAGAACCCAGCACTCTCAGGTGACTCTGATGCACAAGACAATTTAAGACACACTGTATGGCAGAGTTGAAGCAATCTCATGGTTGACAAAGACGGCAATTCTGGAGGGGCTGGCCCAGAGGAAAGCACTTTCTCTCAAGGGCTTGAAAACCAACTCAATGCCACTGAAAGATAGTAAAGACTATCTGAAGAGAGAAACCAGCTGGAGAAGGAATGAGAGCAGCAGGGTTAGGTAGCCCATGCAAGTTACCGTGAAACATACTGCTGAGTGTTAGGAAAATCCTCTTTGAGATCATGACCACAGACACCATAGGATCATGTGTGGCAAACAGTTTAGTCTTAAAGGGTCCCCTGGAAAGGAGTGACTTGGAGGTAGACTGTCCCAAGTAGGAATCACCTTTTTTTCCAGCCACCCGCAGTTCCCCCTTGGCTAGCAAATGACTCACTCCCTAAACAGAACTGTGTTGCATCCAGCTAGAGTTTGGGGAATAATTCGGGAATACTCACTCTTTGTTGGGGTCCCTTGAAGGCACGCACACTTCTCTAAAGGTAAGGTGAAGTTTCAGGTCAACAAGAGACAGTGGGGAGTAGGAAGCCCCAGCTGAAAAAGATGACCACTGGGGCACCTCAGTGGCTCAGTTGGTTAAGAGTCCACATCTTGATTTCGGCTCAGGTCATGATCTCATGGTTTGTGAGACAGAGCCTTGCGTCGGGCTCTGGTGCTGACAGTGCAGGGCCTGCTCGGGGCCCTCTCTCTTTCTCAAAATAAATAAATAATCTTAAAAAAAAAAAGATGACCACCAAATGGGTTACCTTGCAGATCAGACTCTTGCTGTGGCCAAGAAGTGGCCCAGAGTATATTTCAGACTACACACAGGTTCCGAGTCATTATCTACCATTGCTGCTGCTAAAAGGCAGAATGAATAACTGCCATCAATAAGCATCACTGTACAGGCACAGATCCTGATATCTGCAGAGGTAAAGCAATTTATCCCAACCTATATTCTGGGGCAATGAAGGGGTCTTTGTGTAGTACACAGAGTAAGTAGAAGGGGGGAAATCTGCTTTCCTCCACTGAGCTCTAAGAGAGTCCAAATCCACCCCAAGTTGGCATGTCCTTCCATCGTGAATGTAAGTCATTAACCACTGTAGTAACGGCAGTACCTGTATCCGTGTCAATAACAGGGACTGTAGCTCCTTCCCTATCATATTACAGTTGTTGTGAATATCTGGCCATATCCTCTATGCTCAGCATTACATCAAAAATGGTGGCACTTATTAAACTTGCCTCGAGAACTTGCTACTTAATGTACTAACAGAGGGGCAAAAATATTACCGTAACAAATTTATTTTTAAATCTTAGGGAAATGTGGAACATCGTTTCAGTTATAGTTCAGTAAAATTTGTTTCCTATGTCATCTTCTAGAGCGTATGCATTAAAAAGACCCCATATAGGGAAATAGTCCCTGGGCTTTACCAGATTTATAATACTAATTTAAAAAGAAAAAGAGGGGCACCTGGGTGGCTCAGTCGCTTAAGGGACCAACTCTTGGTTTTGGTTCAGGTCATGATCTCACAATTTATGGGTGTGAGCCCCACATCGGGCTCCTTGCTGTCAACATGGAGACTGCTTGGGATTCTCTCTATTCCCTTTTCTCTGCCCCTCCCCCATGCTCTCTCTCCCTCTTTCTCAAAAGAAATAAACTTAAAAAACAAGAGAAGGGGGGCGCCTGGGTGGCTTAGTCGGTTAAGCGTCCGACTTTCGCTTAGGTCATGATCTCGCAGTTCGTGGGTTCGAGCCCCGCATCAGGCTCTGTGCTGACAGTTTGGAGTCTGGAGCCTGTTTCGGATTCTGTGTCTCCCTCTCTCTCTGACCCTCCCCTGCTCACTCTGTCTCTCTCTCTCTCTCTCCTAGAAATAAATAAAACATTAAAAAATATTTTTAAAAATAAAATAAAAAAAAAAAAACAAGAGAAGGGAAGAACCCCAGGAGAGGTGGCGTTGGAAGGTCACACCCATCTTCCCTTCATACTACCTCCTGCCTTGGTCCACCTTGGCAACACCCAAGGCCATTGCCAACATAGAAGCAGTTCCGCCATTAAGCACAAGGGAGAATGGCTGGGGATAACGGAGAGCCGTGCTGGTTTTAGTCACACACTGGCTGAGACCTGCAGATGCATCTGAAATGCCTTGGTGGTTTGAGAATAAATCTATAAGCTCCTTCTCTTATTGCCTCTGACAGGGGGAATCACAAAGCCATTGCCAACATTCGTAATATTTGCACTGAGTGCCAATGTGTTGGTTTCCACCCTGATGCCTGAAGACAGAATCCGTAAATATCGACGTAGTGTTGCAGTGCACAGACATCGTGGTGGCTGTGGGGCTGAAGGAGGAAAAGACTGCAGTCTATGTGTCAGGGACATAATCCAATCAAAATACAGGCAAAACCCGTATTGAGGCAATGGTGCAGTATAGCTTGGGATAAGCCCGTGTCGCTGTCAAAGTTAGGGGTGAGAGAGGCTCATTCTGCCAAGCTGTAGGATGGGGGAGCCTAAGAAAGAGACCGGATTGGTTAGAAACATGAAGGATGAGCAGAGCAGGAGGACTTGAGGGTAGTGTGGGGGAAGGGCTCCAGCCTAATAGCAAAAGGTAGAGTGTTTTTGTAAAAATCATGGTTCGATATGTAAATTTCAAACTCTTACTAATTCGTATGCCGCCTGCAGTCCATGACCTCTCCCACCTCTCTTCCCATTTTCTCCCCTTTGTTCACCCTAATCAAGTTGCGCTGGCCCTCGCTTGCTCTTCTTTGTGCAAGTCAGGCCTGCTCCTGCCCCTGGGCCTTTGCATTTGCCATTCCTTCTGCATAAAACACTCTTTTGGATATCCCAGATGCCCACTCGACTCCTCGTCTTTTTTATGCCTCTGAGCAGATGTTCTTTTATTTATTTATTTATTTAAATTATTTATTTTTGAGAGACAGAGAGAAGCAGAGTGCAAGCAGGGGAGGGGCAGAGAGAGAGGGAGACACAGAATCTGAAGCAGGCTCCAGACTCTGAGCTCTCAGCACAGAACCTGACATGGGGCTCGAACTCACGAACCGCGAGATCATGACCTGAGCCGAAGTCTGACACTTAACCGACTGAGCCACCCAGGTGCCCCAAGAGCAGATGTTCTTAAACCAGAATCACCTGGAGGTCTTGTTGAAACTGCTGGGCCCCGGCCCAGAGAATCTGGTTCAGGAGACCTGATAATGCGCATTTCTAACAAGTTCCCATGTGATGCTGAGGCTGCTGGCCCGGAGACTCATTTTGGGACCCAGTGCTACATACTGTACTGATCGATCACCTCCCTCCACTAGAATGTAAACTGCTTCTCGCAGCCACCTTTCCCTGTTTTATTCACTGCAGGATCCCAGTGCGGGAACAGTGGCTAGAACATTCAGACATATCGGTTAAGTATAGGGCATGTCAGGACGCTGGGGTGTATGCAGTGGGGTAAGATTGGAAAGGAAAGTTTGGGCCACATTCCTAACATATTGTTATAGTAATAACATGTTATTATTACAAAGCTAATACATATTACAACACAGCCATCAGTGATGAGTATTTGCTCTATGCCAGGCCATTTAACAATAAATTTCAGAGAGACACTTAGGTCTATGTGATTTGCCTAAGATCACATAGGATATGTAATAAATGGTTCCGTTAGAATTTGAATTTTAACTTAGGTCTGTCAGACTGCAACAGGGTGGCTTTATGCTCTGGAAAACAGTGTGGAGTTTCCTTAAAAAATTAAAGGAATTTTTTAGTTAAAAAATTAAAGGGTAGAACTACCCTACAGCCCAGCAATAGCACTCCTAGGAATTTACCTGAGGGATACAGGAGTGCTGATGCATAGGGGCACTTGTACCCCTATGTTTATAGCAATGCTTTCGACAATAGCCAAATCATGGAAAGAACCTAAATATCCATCAACTGACGAATGGATCAAGAAGATGTGGTTTATTTATACAATGGAATACTACATGGCAATGAGAAAGAATGAAATCTGGCCATTTGCAACAATGTGGATGGAACTGGAGGGTATTATGCTGAGTGAAATAAGTCAGACAGAGGAAGACAGATATCATGTTTTTACTCATATGTGGAACTTGAAGAACTTAACAGAAGATCATAGGGGAAAGGAAGGGGGAAAATACTAGTTACAAACGGAGAGGGAAGGAGGCAAACCACAAGAGACTTAAATACAGAGAACAGGCTGAGGGCGGATGGGGGTGTAGGGGAAAGTGTGATAGGCACAGAGGAGGGCACTTATTGGGATGAGCACTGGGTATTATATGTTAGCCAATTTGACAATAAATTATACTTTTTTTTAAAAAAAAAAGGTGGCTTTAAACACTATGCTACAAAGTCATCTAATGCCTGTTTTTTTTTTTTGAAGTTTTGATTTTGAAATGATTTTAGGTTTCCAGAAGAGTTGCAAAGATGCTGTGGAGAGTCCTTGTACAACCTCCATTCAGCTTCCTCTAGCGTTACCTTACGTAAGCATGGTATGTTTTTCAAAACTAGGAAATTAAAGTTGGTACGATGCTATTAACCTACCTATAGACTTCATTCGGGCCTCACCTATTTTTCCATTATACTGTCCTCATCCGTTCCAGGATCTGATCCAAAGTCCTGGTGTCTGGCAAGTTTTAGAGACTCGCTGTGGACAGATGGAAGGAGGGTAATAGAAGGGGCTGAAGCTACGAAGGTCCTGCACAGTCCGTGAGGTGTGTATGGCAGGGACACAGACACAGACGTCATGGGTTTCACTAGACAAGTTCCTGCCAGTGCAGAGGGGAGCTCGGGGTGCCCAAGGGCCAACAAAAGGCAGATAAGCAACCTCGTCTTGCAACTTAGGAAGGCTCCTGGGGAGAGTAGGTGGGAGGAACGGCGTGAGCAGTTCTCCAAGGCACCAGGAATCAGCAGAGAGAAAGATCAGAGGGTGGTGGGAGAAGAGAAGACACCGGAAGAGCCTGGTCAGGGACCACCCCAAACTGAGACATTACGCGTTGATGCCAGTGACTAATAAGGCTCTCTTCTAGGGGCCAGTGTGGGCAGCTGTAGGTTTGAGCTGGAATCTTCCGGCAGGAGCATGTAGGTCAACTGTTTATCCTTCAGTGATTCATCATCTAATGCCGTGAGTGTCCATTTTGTCCTCCGTACAATATGGAAGCCAGGATGGCCTAGTGATTAGTAGCGTGGGCTCTGGAAGGAAAGCACGGAGTTTGGAGTCTCATGTGACTCCACTGCTTTCTAACTATGTGACTTGGAAGGTTTCTTACTTTTCTGTGCCTCGTGTTTCCCATCTGCGAACTGGGGAAATGCTAGCAATCCTCTCAGAGTGTTGGGAGGATTAAGTAAAATGATGGCCGGAAGGCCCTTAGCACAGTGCCTGCACACAGAGAGCAGTCAGTGAGCCTCACCCGTTAATCAATGGTGCGTCCACTTGACATCTCGCTTATATTTCGTAGGCAAACTCTGAGATACCCGAATAATAGTTCTGAAGAGAGCTTTCACGTATATAAGCCTCATTACAACTCCAGCATAACTTATGGTGCCCATTTTATAGATAAAGAAAGTAGGACGCAGCAAAGATGAAGGATTAAACTCAGAGCACCAAGTTGAAGAACAAGTATTTGGTCTAACTTCCCAGATTCCTTATGCTGCTGATGCTGCTATTGAGACATTGACTGAAGCCCATCAACGTTAAGGAACAGTTCAAGAAATGATGAACCGTTGGCTCTTCAGCTCTCGTCCAGAAGATTAGCCTTTATCAGCGGTTTTACCACATAAAACATTTTATGAGTCTGCCTTCCTGTGGTGACGTATCAGACTTGTGAACATCGCAAAGGCAAGCGGCTTTCACTGACAGAGGTGTGAAGAGTCCCCAGAGTTGACAAACCATCAGCTGTCACAAACACGGCTCATAGATTTGGGTGTTGGAGATGGGTCTCAGGGATGGAGCAGTCTCCATTCTCTACTTACCCTTGGGTGAACTGCATAATGTCTGGGAGCCTCAGTGTACACATTTGCAAAATGGGGATTCTGACACTGCCCTCCAAGTTTGTAGGGAGGTATCGAAGACGTGCGCATTGTACAGAGCTTGCCATCCAGACAGGGTTCTTCAACTATGTGTTACCTTTCCCCACACCGTTCTCTTTTCTGATGGCTGTAGGTTATCTTTCACAAAGGCCAGGTTAGGGAATGGTCTAGATGTACAGAAAACACGAAAAAATGAAATTTTACCAGCGATACTGAAATTTTAGGTAGGAAGAGACCTTACGAATCGGTGCCTGGGTAGATAATAAAGCCAGGCTGTGTTTTTCTCCATCAAAACTCCAAAATGCCAGAATTGCCAAGTGAATACTGCAAAATCTCTTTTGAAGCACACTTGGATTTTATCTGTGTTACTGGGGGCTGAAATTGTGATGGCACAAGTGCCCTCACAGGTCTCCAGGGGCCTGGTGTAGTCGTGGAGGACAGTGACTATTCAGTTAGGCTGGACAGGCCCCATCAAAGTGTGAGAGTCTTGGTAACTACACGTCTTACCGACTGATCGGCTTGGGCCCAGGGGCGAGTCTTCTGTGACATGTGCGTCGGAAAGATGTCCCGTGTGGTTTCCAACATACACTGTTAGAAAAGAAAGAGGCAGCAATGACTGCGAGCCAACCAGTCACCAAGTTCATCTCAAAGGCTCTTGTGCTCAGTGAGCGGTCCTACCTTCCAAGCTGAGCTCTCAGAGGGGCGCTGCTTAGAAACTGCTTCCTCCTGAATGGCTTGCGCGTCGGTGGGGCCTCCCATCTCACAGAAAGGATGGAGCAGAGGTATGCTGGCTGTGCACTGTTGTGGCAAAGCTCCTTGGTCATCAATATTTGACTAGAGGCCCCTGAACAGGTGCACCGGCTGAGGTACCCGGTTGCAGGAAGTGCCCGTGTTGTCCCCTTCGAGGGGCCTCTCTCAGGCTGCTGGAATATACTGCCTAATCTCCAGTGCCCAGAGGAGCCCACGCCAGCCAGCTGACCCGTGCCCAGCCGTGCTATCTTGTTCTGCAGGCATGGAGCTATCTGATGGTTCTTGTAACCTGGCCAGCACATCCAGCCATGCACTGGGGCCAGCAGGGCGTTCAAGGTGATGTTGCACTTAACCTTCAGGGGCTGGCTAGTCTTACTTGCCTTTCTTTTCATATTTGAAATGAATTTGAGATCTACCACCCACTCCGCCCCCCAGTGGATAATACCCTCCTCACATTGCATAGGCTTTCCACTGCCATCCACATTCCCATCGTCATGAAAACCCACAGCTTTTGGCTAACACATACCAGTAACTGATAACCAGAGAAACCTCCTGTCCATTCCAGACTTATTTGTTTCTATATCTTGACCTTGATAGGGAGAGTGGGCATTGGAGGACCTGCCTTCCATTTCTTTCTCTCTCTCTAGTCCACTAAAACCAACAGAAAAGTCATTTGGCCTCTTTCTATCTCTGTTTCCATATCCGTTCAATGGAGATAATTATCCCTGCTCCGTGTACCCTCTAAGAATTTGATGGAGACAAAGTAGGATACCATATATTACAAGGATAGCTTAAACGTTAGAAAGTATATACTGGGGCGCCTGGGTGGCTCAGTCGGGTGAGCGTCCAACTTCAGGTCAGGTCATGATCTCATGGTTTGTGGGTTGGAGCCCCGAGTTATGCTCTGCACTGGCAGTGGGGGGCCTGCTTGGATTCTCTCTCTCCCGGCCCTTCCTGTGCTTCCATGCATACTCTCTCTCTCTCTCCCTCTCTCAAAATAAATACACTTTACAAAAAATAGTAAAGCATAACTGTTTTGGATTCTACTTAAGCAAAATCTGTGACTATACAGAAGGTGATGCAAAAGCTTACCTTTGCCTTGTTATGAAAAAAGCATGCATTAAATAATTAAACGACTCAAATAATACATGAGGGATGTGTTTAACCTACATATGAGAAGAATCAGGTTTCACAAAGTTAGCAGCACTCATCTGCAAATTAAAAATTCATGTCACTCTCCTGTGTTCTCTGCAGCAAGTCACAGAGTACCTTGACTTAGCAACGCTTAGCTGTTAAAATCAGAAACGTGGAAAGGAATGGTTAGCTCACCTAACCCAAAGTTCTATCTTATTTTATTTTATTAATTTTTTAATGTTTATTTATTTTTGAGAAAGAGAGAGGCAGAGAGAGAGGGAGAAACAGAATCCGAAGCAGGCTCCAGGCTCTGAGTTGTTAGCACAGAGCCTGATGCGGGGCTTGAACCCATGAACCATGAGATCATGACCTGAGCCAAAGTTGGACACTCACCTGACTGATCCACCCAGGCACCCCACTAAAGTTCTATTTTAAAAAGAAGACAAGACTGACTTCTATGGATAAATGACACACAGGTGTGAGCTCTCTCAGTCCATTGAAAAGCCAAAAATTGAACCAAAGTCTAGTGTTTGTTGTCATTCCTTCCTGTTTCCTTTGTTGGCCTGAGTGTAGACTAATTTTCCAGTTTCTAAAGAAAAAAGGTGTCTTTATTTAAAGAGGAAACTTACCCAAAAACACAGACTCACCACCTTGGGTGAAACAAATGTTCACTTTCTCTCTTGAATAGCCAGAGGTCTCGGTTTTGTGCAGGGCTTAGATCTCTTTAGATTGGGGAAATTAAAAAAAAAAAAAGAGAGAGAGAGAGAGAGAATCAAAATTATGAATAAAAACTTGTACAAATGCAAATGTTTATTTGGATTGAGAGAAGAATCACAATAAATTAAAAAAATTGACAGATACCACACATATCAAAAAAATAAAATATTTTTATTAACTGCTTTATGGCTTATCTTATTACTGCCTTTTACTAATTGCACACCTTTAGAATCTTTTTCTTTTAAGAACATCTTTTGGGGGTGCCTGGGTGGCTCAGTTGGTTAAGTGACCGACTTTGGCCCAGGTCATGATCTCATGGTTTGTGGGTTTGAGCCCCACATTGGGCTCTGTGCTGACAGCTCAGAGCCTGGAGCCTGCTTTGGATTCTGTGTCTCCCTCTGTCTCTGCCCCTGCCCTGCTCATACTCATGCTCTCTCTCTGTGAAAAATAAATAAAAACCTAAAAAAAAATAAAAACATCTTTTGGCTACAAACTCTTTCAGTACCTCTTCATTTGGTGATAGTTTTGTAATATCACAAGCTCAAGAGAGAAGAGAAAGTTAATATCTCCTTCCTTCCTAAAGCCTCTAGAGTGATTGATTAAAAATACTTTTCATTGCTGCTTTACGAGCTTTCCTTTTAGCTTCCCAACTTGTTATTCGGACTGTCATGCAAATTTTTATGATTGTATTCAAATTTGATAAAGTGTCTCTTGTTTCCATCATATGTGAACTGTTATAAAGATACTTGCTTTGTTGTTCGGCTTGGAGTACATGCCTTATAAATACAGGAATTCTCATAAATCCTGCTTCTTGCGGTTGCTGTTAAAAATAATAGCAATGGGGCGCCTGGGTGGCTCAGTCGGTTGAGCATCCGACTTTGGCTCAGGTCATGATCTCGTGGTTTGTGAATTTGTGCTGACAGCTCAGAGCCTGGAGCCTGCTTCAGTTCTGTCTCCCTCTCCCTCTGCCCCTCCCCCACTCATGCACACACACACACACACACACACACACACACACACACTCTCTCTCTCTCTCTCTCTCTCAAAAATAAATAAACATTAAAAAAATTTTTTAAAAATAATAACAGCAACAAAAGGGGATTTTTTTTTTTGGAATTGTACACACTTTAGTATCAGACATCTTCCCAAAAAGAGAAGACCTCAAGTCTGATTAGGTGTTGTGAGCAAAGAACCATTCACATAACAATTTTTTCATATCTGATGTTTGGAAGAATTTTCCATATATTATCTCTGCCTCCATACATTTCAAACTTTGTTTCTCCTCTACTCCTCATATGTACCTGGTGGAGGGGCTGCGGAGACACGTTTTTATTTCCATATGGCCCCAGGCTCTGTATCCAAGTACGAAGATGGCAGTCGAGTCAGCGGAGTGGGTGATCCAAGTGTTCTGGAAAGCGTTCCTTGCTCCCAGGTGACTGGCAGCAACATAACTATACATGGAAGTGTCCGTAACCTATACAAATATAAGCTCGTAAACCCAAACTAAACTCCACTTTCACTTACGTGCCCCTTACCTGGATCCCCCAAAATCCCTCCGATGTCACCCCCTCTGAAGAGGTATGTGATAGTCTGGGAACCCGAGTAAAAGCAGCAGCATTCTTAATCGGTTGCAATGAAACTGTATTGTTCCTGCAACTTTTACATGTGACCACAGGAACACCGTGGTAGAACCCTCCAGGGCCTTGGAAGGGGCCAATGCAAATGGGAGTCCCAGCAGGTTAAGCTGCACTGACTTTGTGGTGAGGGAGAGGCCTCTGCTGCATGGGAGAGAGAAAATTATGGCTCTAGGCACTCTGGACAGGGTGTGACACTTGCCTGCAAGGACGGAGGTAAGGGGTGTCGTCTGGGTAAGGACCAATGCTTTCATCAGCAGCGTCTGGAGGAGGAAAGGGCGGGAGCGCGGGCTAGAGGAGGCGTCCTGCTACCCAGGGCCCCTGGGGAGATACGATCAGTAGCTGCTAACGAGATGTGATCAGGTCTTCTGGCCATCGCACCCCATCCCTGAGCCAAGACGCCCGCGGTGAAGCAACCCGGTATTCTGTTGAAATGACATCATTAAAAACCAGTTCACTCTGTTACAGCGGAAACATGATGTTCACATTTGATTTTGGGTGGCTGCATCCTGACAAATATGTATGTTTAGGGACATCAGGGCTGATCTCGGTTCAGGTCGTGATCTCGTGGTTTGGGAGATACAGCCCCGAGTCGGGCTCTGTGCTGACAGCACGGAGCTTGCTTGGGATTCTCGCTCCCTCTCGCTCCCCCTTACCTTCTCATACTCTCTCTCTCTCTCAAAATAAATAAACTTAAGGTAAAATTCTAATGGAGGGTTCACATCCCCCACAGATGGCTGTTGACCTGAAGTCCCTTTACAATGACTTGTTTCACCATGGACTTGAAGAAAACAAAAAAAATTTTTTTTTAATATTCTGAAATTCTGATTTTTTCAGTCAGTCTGGTTTTTCACTTTTGGCTGGACTCGGGTTCTTTAAGGCAACATGCCCACTTTTGTGTCCTGTCTTTCTACCTTTCCTAACCTTCATTCTGGCTTGTCTGGATGATTGCACAAACCTCTCCTCCACCCCATGGCCACATGAGTGCTCTAGAGCTGGCCCTCCCTGCTCTCCCCCAGAAGCAAGTTCTTCTTGAGTAAAACACTCAGCTCCTTGGTTGGCTCTGGTCTTGTGGCATTAAAGAAAGGCTCCCTTCACAGTGGTGTCCAAACATGCCCGTCACCTCTGCTAGCGTGGACATTTTTGAGGACAAGGACCAAGACCCGTCTTTGCATTCCCAGCCCCTGCAAGGTCAAGGGCACAAAACCGGAGCCTGGTAAATGTCACTGATGGTTCCACTATTAATGCTTCTCTTAACAGTCCTAGTAATTGTATTCTCTTTGCGGGTGATTAGTTTAGGGAGGCACCCAATACAAGTGTCTGAAAATAGAAATGTGCTCGGTGACTGAGGAAATGTTGATTTTCTTTTCTTTTTTTTTTTAATATTTATTCATTTTTGAGAGAGACTGTGAAGGAGGGAGGGGCAGAGAGAGAGGGAGATAGAGGATCTGAAGCAGGCTCTGTGCTGTCAGCACAGAACCCCATGCAGGGCTCGAACTCACCAACCGTGAGATCATGACTTGAGTAGAAGTCAGACACTCAACTGACTGAGCACTAACTAACTCCCCCCCCCCCACCACCCCAGATGCTTAGAACTGTTGGTTTTCTTGAATTCTAATGCATTAAAATGTAGACTTCAATCCGCCCATCTATTGGACAGTGCAGGCCAGCTAACTCACACGACCCAGTCGGGCAGGTGACATACAAGGCGGCCAGAGTTTCCTCTTCTGCAAGATGCTGCCACGTCAGGCCACATGTTAGACTATGTGGCCATCCCGCAGCCTTGAAAGGAGCACACTGGGGACATAGGTGACACCCAGATGATGGCAGAGAGGATGGAGAGAGTATTGAAGCCATTTTGGGTAGGACTTCTGGGGATTGCAGCTAAAAGCCTCAAAAGCGACTGTGCTATTATGCTACCCAGGCACGAAGAGGGACCAGTATACACCAGTGAGATTTGTAGACAACGTGTAGAGACTGTACATAATATTGCAAGAGAAATACGCAAAAAAGAAACCATTGTGGAATCCCTATGCATCTAAAGTATGAGTTTTTCTCAGGCAAAAAACAGTGTTTATGAGTAGTTGTTGAGTGAAAAAGAGAAAGAATTCTGCAGAAGGGATCCATGGCTCGGGTCTAGTGAGGGCTTCTCTTGACCTTCCATTCTTTACAGGACTTTATGTGCTGTGGGGAACCATTCCCAGTGGCCCCCAAATCCCTAGTCACAAAGGTGGGTCTGACACGGGAGCCTGGCCAACAGGGTACCCCATACCTCAAGCCACAGCGATTGGCCGGGCATGTGAATTTTTCACTATGATTTGATACGTGGACAGTATTTACAATGTGAGAGAAAAGGGGTGTTCTTTTTTTCTTCTGCTCATGGGGTCATGTGCTATAAGGTTTCTGGCCAGAGGAGAGAGCCCTTGGAGAGGTAGGAGTTCCAGAACTCAGAAAGACAGTGGGGACAGACAGAGCCTGATGATGCTATCTGAGCCCCCGGGTGTAGCCAAGGCTAGAGCCCGAGTCCTTCTCCATGTGCAGGGGCCCATTTCGTTCCTGAGGTGCTAAGTGGCTTTCTGTGACCTGCAGCTGACAGGGTCCTGACTGATGCAGTAGAGACTCAAGAGCGGGGCCCTGGATCTGTGGCCATGGTCAGAGTGGGGTCAGGGAAGATAGGCATGCAGGAGCCAGGAAGCAGGAAACTGCTAAGGGAGTCAGGCACAGCGACAGCCTTTGGAGTCCAGACAAGCGTAGGTTTGGGGCAAAATGATCCAAGTTTTAATACCAGCTTATCCATTTGCTCATTCGATAAATCTGAGAAAGCCATTCAAACCTTAAATATGGGTCTCAGCTTTTCAATCTATAAAATGGGAAAGGTCGACTTACCTCTTACCTCTGTCATGAGGATTCAGTAGAGCAATGTAGGTGAAATCCTTTGCACAGAACTTTCCAGACAGTACTCCCTTAATTGACATTAGCCAGTAAAAATGGCCAAAGCGGCTACTTACATTTCCTGATCTACTTTTATCTCTTTTGCTTTCAATTTAGCCAACATGGCTACTTACACTTCTCGATCTACTTTCAGCTCTCTTGCTTGCTATTTAATCTGAGCACTTTCCACTGAAAAATCATGCTAGCTTGCCATTATTGGAACACGTACCTTGTTCCCGTGTTTGACACAAATTCTCTGCAATCCTGACAATAATGATTCAAGGGAGTCGGCACCATTTCATGGGTCAGGAGAGATTAGTGACTTGTCTACACTGCAGAGCCGGGAGGGCATCCAGATGCAACTGGTGGGAGAAGAGGAACTCTGAGTGGCGATGCTTACGATTGGATTTTTCTTTCTCTGGAGGATTATGAAGGACACACTGTTGTTTTGAATTTCAAACCGCAGTTACCCGTGTAATTAAAGAACCCCTAAGTACTTCAGTAGGAAAGAGTGGAAACTGACCCATGAATGCCAGACTGAGGGGGTATCCAATTACAGTTCTTACTGGGATATAGGTAAGGTAATGTTCTTGAACTTCACACAGTCCGATTCAAAACTGAGCTTTTAGATTAAATTAAAAAGCAGTACTTTTAGAATTCCAGAGCTGGATGAGATTCATGCTAAAAGGACTTTTGTTTTCATTATTACAAGAATCCCCAAATGAAGCCCGAACTCCACCATTATCATCATCAGCCTCCTTCAAATCCCCCCACCCCACTCTGTTTTTTTTTTAAAACACATGGGTGAGGGATACAGAAATGCTGAGGCATAGGAGCACGTGTACCCCAATGTTCATAGTAGCACTCTCCACAATAGCTAAAACATGGAAAGAGCCTAAGTGTCCATCAACAGATGAATGGATCAAGAAGATGTGGTTTATCTATACCATGGAATACTACATGGCAATGAGAAACAATGAAATCTGGCCATGTGTAGCAACATGGATGGACCTTGAGGGTGTTATGCTGAGCGAAATAAGTCAGGCAGAGAAGGACAAATATCATATGTTTGCACGTATAGGAGGACTAGGAGGAACTTGACGGAGGAACAAGGGGGAGAAGAAGGGGGTAAATGGTGGGGGAAAGGGAGAGAGGCAAACCATGAGAGACTCTTGAATGCTGACAAAAACTGAGGACTGATGGATGTGGGGGGGAGGGGGGGATGGGCATGGAGGGGGACACTTGTGGGGATGAGCACTGAGTGTTATGTGGAAACTAATTTGACAATAAACTATTTGTAAAAAAAAAAAAGATTATAAATAAAATTTGAGTATCTAAGTCAAAAAAAAAAAAAAAACAAACCACATGAGTGACCCTATTCTGACTGCCTCACCATCTTCATTAGGACACAAATGAAACTGATTTTGTTGCTGGGTAAACACAAAGGTTGCAAAGATTCGTCTGAGGATATTTGCTACCATCTGTTTGCAAGAACAAAAAAGTGTGTATCCTTAGTGCTGATATCCAGTAATAAGGGAGTTATTTAAATAAGCAGAACAGTGCTATAGCGAAAAAGAATTGAATAGAACTATACACATGGACATGAAAAAAAATGTCCTAAATGTTTAAAACGTAAGATGCAGGGGCGCCTGGGGGACTCTCAAATTCAGCTCAAGTTACGAGCCCAGTGTCGTGCGATCCATGAGCCCTGCATCGGACTCCACGCTGTCAGTGCAGAGCCTGCTTGGGATTCTCGCTCTCCATCTTTCTCTGCCCCTCCCCCCCACCTCGTTCTCTCAAAAATAAACATTTAAAAAAAGTAAGATGCAGAATTATATTTGGAATATAATCTCATTTACATTAAAAACAAAGCAAGAGGAAAGAATGTATCTGAGTGATGTAAAAACCTGGAAGTAACAGCACCCTATTGTTAGTGGTTATTGGGTTACTGTTTGGAGTGGAATCACAGGGGAGTTGGACTTTCCCTTTTTTGTGGTTTTTGGTCTTTTTAAAAAAATTTTTAAATGTTAATTTTTTTGAGAGAGAGTGAGCATGAGCCGGGGAGGGGCAGAGAGAGAGGGAGACACAGAATCCAAAGCAGGCTCCAGGCTCTGAGCTGTCAGCACAGAGCCCGATGCGGGGCTTGAACTGTAAGGTCATGACCTGAGCCGAAGTCAGATGCTTGACTGACTGAGCCACCCAGGAGTCCCAGTTTTGGGTCTTTTTTTTAATGATAAGCCAGTTTTATCTCTATATTCAGAAAAAAGATATATGTAAAGATTTTTAAAAGTTGAGATTCACATCACTTCGATCAGTACCCAAGGGAACAGCCTAAGCTAGTAATTGATGTCACGTGAATGTTAGCGTCTATATCCTATGTCATCCTGGTCATCTGTGTAGCCCAGAAGTTTTCTCTAATTGCTGGCATTTTAACAAGTTAACGCCTCAGCTCAGAGACTGCCATGCTGGCCTTGGGAACACAGCCGCTCTCCCTCTTACTGGGCCAACTCGTCTGCTACTTCCTCTGCCTTAACTCGGAAAGGTCCATCTGGGTTGTCGTAGCCACTCTGTGTTTATCCTGCCTTTTACTCTCCATACACCTCTGTGATCCCCGCGTAGGATTAAAGCGAGATTGAAGTTTTTAAAATCCTCTACCCAAATATTTAGACAGGGCATTTCCTCTACCTCCATTCTTAAACATTTCTTTCACATCTGCCTCTTGCCAAGCACTGTGATGGCTGGGACATGGGCACCGTGCTCGGGGCACACAAGGGGTCCCGGTGGAGACAGACAGGCATAGCAGCAACAGTGACTGTATGAGGTGACGCCTGTGTTCCTACACAGACGTCCTCAGCTCCCACTGTGTGTCTTTATTAGGGACTGGGGCTTCAAAGATGAGTTAGACACGGTCCCCGACCCGCCGAGGCTTACACTCGGAGCAATGCTGACCAGCAGAAATAGAATGCAAACCACCTGTATGAGTTAAGTCCTTCTTGTAGCCATATCAAAAAAATGTAAAAAGGTAATCCAATATATCTAGATTATACTTTCAACGTGTAATCAATATAAAAATGATCATTGAGGTATCTTACGTTAATTTTTCATATTAAGTGTTTCACATCCTGTATACAGCTTACACTTACAGCGCATTTCTATTCAGACTAGACACAGTTCAAGTGCTTGGTAGCCACACGTGGCCGGCGGCTAATATATTTGACAAGGCAGATAAGGGGAAGATGGGCCTGTAAATAGGTCATTTTACAATACACTGAGAGCTCCTGTGGGGTGGGCCCAAGACGTTAAGGGTGATGGACTTCACATCCTGAGATGGGATGTTTGAGGGGAGAAGGTAACAGTCAGGGAGTTCTTTCTGGAGGAAGCGGCACATGAACAGAGGTAGTCAGATACGTCATGGGAAGACCATGTCCAGAAGGTGGAATGGGCAGCCTGAATATGGGCTCGGTGGCCTCAGTGTAGGTAGGGCTCATCGCTAACTTGGTGGTTATAGCTTAAAAAGGGAAACTAGGGGCACCCGGGTGGCTCAGTTGGTTAAGCGTCTGACTTCAGCTCAGGTCATGATCTCATGGTTCGTGGGTTCGAGCCCCGCGTCGGGCTCTGTGCTGACAGCTCAGAGCCTGGAGCCTGCTTCCGATTCTGTGTCTCCCTCTCTCTCTCTGCCCTTCTCCCACTCATGCTGTCTGTCTCTCTCCCTCTCAAAAAATAAACATTAAAAAAATAAACATAAATAAATAAATAAAAAGGGCAACTAAAATTAAAAACAAACAAAAAACAAAAAAAGGGGAAAGTTTGGTGGTTATAGCTTAACAAGGAAAGCATAAATTAAAAAAACAACAACAAAAAGGGAGAAGACTTTAGTGACTAGGAGTGAGGTAGAAGGGCAGGACAGAGGAAGGGCTTTCTACTTCAGAATGAACTTGACCTCAGACCACACAATGGGGGCACTTCCTTAGGGCTGGGCCTCATTAAGTGGAAGACAGTGCATTTTGGCCACTGCTTGGTCCCTCTTCCAGGTCTTTTGCGGAGTGCACGGGCTGCACAACCGCCCATAGTGAGGCTTTGCTGTTCGGTCTCGCAGCAGCCTCTCCAGCTCGGCTTTTCCCACATTTACATGAGACAAAGTGCAGTGGAGCTGGTTGGAGGATGTGACGGCGATCCCTCCTTTTCTCAAGGTTTGTCCAGAAGCAGAAGCTCCAAACTCCGCCTGACGCTTGCCGCGTGCCACATAACCCCGGTGAAAAACGCAGTCTGTGTCTTCCTGGGACTTGTCTGCCCGATGCTAGCATTAAACTGGCACTGCATTTTTTTTTTTTTAATGTTTATTTATTTTTGAGAGGTAGAGAGAAACAGAGCACGAGCAGGGGAGGGACAGCAAGAGACGGAGACACAGAATCCAAAGCAGCTCCAGGCTCTGAGCTGTCAGCACAGAGCCTGACACAGGGCTCGAACTCACAAACTGTGAGATGACGGCATGAGCCGAAGTCTGACACTAACCGACTGAGCCCCCAGACGCCTGGCCCTGCCTTTTAAAGGGCACCTGCAGAGTGAACGCCCCACACATGCTCAGCAAGCATCCAGGTGGTGGGTAGCTTAGTGGACACCAGTTCACTGGAATGACCTTGGATGAGTCACCGTGCCTCTTTGAGCTTCCACTCATCTGCGAAACAGGGGTTGGGACAGATAATGAAGCTCACAGGTGCTGTGACCAGGACACTGAGGCAAGCTGGAGCAAACCCGAGTTCAAACCTCCGCTCAAACCGTGACCCAGGCTGTTCCCACCCCTACCCTCAGTTTTCAGCCACGGGCGGGCGGCACATGGAAATCTGAACTCTTGGTCCTCCCGACCTCCCCTGAGCAGGCTGCTGGCTGAAACCCGGGAGAATCTGGTTTTAGATACGCCCTTATGCAACAGTGCCTTCCCCCATCCCCCAGCGTTAGACTCCTAGAGCTTTAAGAAACACAATATTGGCAAAATGCTCAGAATGATTCCTGGGAACTGGACAGACCAGTTTGGTGAGAAGCCCAGGGCACCTTCTAGAAGAGCCTAGCCTCTCCCTCCTGCTCCCTCCCCCTTCCCGGGATGCGATGAACCAGGAGTCAGGCCGGGGCACAGGATGAAAGTCTGAACTAGCTGAAGCTGCCTGGGACGGCTCTGGCATCCCCAAGCCTTGGCCCGGCTGGCTGGGGCTTTAATAATACAACAATAACCAGCTTCTCAGGCACACAAAGCCTTTAGGAAAAGCCGGAGATAAAAGTGACTTTGTTCTGCTCTTGCCCAATCCAGTAGACATCCATAGGTGTTCCCGCAGAAACCAGCCACCGGGCTGTCCCTGTTACTGGATTTTCCCCCCACTCCCCTCTTACTGAGGAGCTACGGATGGCTGAGAAGCAAAATGTGCTTTAAGGAGCGGGCAGGAGGGAGACCGGCATGCCTCGAAGCCAGCTACTCTCTCTGCTGAGCCCTCGCCTTCCTGAAGACTGGTGATCCCTGCAGGATGCTGCAGCCACTTCATCAGAAAGTCACTGTGGGCCCAGTGTGAGCCTTGATGCAGTCGGAGCGTGGGCGGCTGCGGAGACAAAGCCATTTCTCCTCCGCACTCTGCATTCAGGGCTGCACCCCCCTGCTGGAGAGGGCAGCCGGCCAGCCAGCGCTGCGGTAGCCCCACACCTCGCTCTCCCTGCAACAGGAATCTGCCTTGGACCCCTTCCTCCCTCCCCTAACCCCCCATGCCCATCCCTCTTCAACCTGCACCAAAGCTAGAGCTTAAATAGCTGCCCCCCCCCCCCCAGCTCTCTTTCCACTTCACTCTTATGAGGAGTCCAGAGAGCTGGGCGGTAGATGGGGTTCACCCAGATTGACCCACCAGCGCCTCTACGTTAAAGAATAAGAAACAGAAGCCCGCAGAGCAAAGTGACAGGCCAAGAAAACACAGCTGGTACCACGCTGGAAGATGCTGTGGGTGCAAAACATGCTTTATTAATAACTTCAACTGTCACCTCAAGGAAGGTGGGTCCTAGAGACCGTATGGGACACGGCTTACTTATCTAAACAGTGTTTCGGGTTTGGGCATGCAAATTTCTGGATAAAAGCTAGGATGCAACAGAATGCCTTTGCATCACAGACCAGAAGGAATCTGGGAAGGAGAAAGGATCCAGGAGACTAGATCAGGGAAGAGGTTGACAAAGAAAGTCCAGGGGCGCCTGGGTGGCTCTGTTCGTTCAGTGTCCGACTTTGGCTCAGGTCATGATCTCACAATTTGTGGGTTCGAGCCCTGCGTCCGGCTCTGTGCTGACAGCTTGGAGCCTGGAGCCTGTTTCAGTTTCTGTGTCTCCCTCTCTCTCTGCCCCTTCTCCACTGGCGCACTGTCTCTCTCTATCTCTCAGAAATAAATAAACATTAAAAAAGGAAAGAAAGAAAGGAAAGCAAGGCAAAAGAAAGCCCAGGCAGGCAGTCTAGCAAAGGAAGGCTTTACAGAACATACACATAGTTGTTCGTGTGTTTGAAATCGTTTGCTGCGGGTTATGCAACTTTAACTCCCTCAAGCAACTGTCAGGAGATTCTCCACTGCTCTTTAATGTCATGTGAGTGGATAGGAGGGCGGCATTCAAAGAGTTGCTGAAATCCATGCCCGAGTTGACACGCTGTGAGACAGACAGCTGTAGCAAATGCCCAGTTCAGAGACGAGGAGACAGCTGATATCTGGGCCCTGCAGTCCTTGTTATAATGGGTCCGTTTAGAACTGATCGGGCGTGGGTGTGCACATGGAGGTGACCTTGGCCGATCTTCCGGCTCGCGCCAGGCTGTCAGACAGAGGGGCAGCATTTCCCACAGCTGCGTGCCAAGCTGGAGGTCTCGGGCCAGTTTTCCTAGCGTCTAGGCTGACTGTGTGGAAGCCTCCCTGAGGCAACTGCAATCAGTAGTTGTTTCCCAACCAGGGGCTGCTTCGCGTTCTTCTGTCGACCCACCAACCACATGCTACCCACAGTCTGACTTTGCAGGGCTGGGAGAAGTATGCTTCTATGTTGGGAAATGCAGTGTCGTCCAAGACCTTCACGATTTCTCAGATTCCGTACTGATGGTGCCTTCTTCCTATGCCGAGCCGCCATCGTTTCCTATTGCCCCTGAGATCAAGACTGCATGCTTGATCCTGGATAGTCAAAGTTGTGTACTTTCTGGCCTCAACCTACACGCGTGACTTCATGCAGTCACTCGCCAAATTCCAGTCTGGCTGCTTTTAAAATTTAAGGTGTTCCTGTCACTTTTACCTTCCAGTTAAAAAGAAAAAAAAATCCCCGAGGGCACCTGGGTGGCTCAGTCAGTTAAGCATCCAACTTGGGCTCAGGTCATGATCTCACAGTCTGTGAGTTTGAGCCCTACGTCCGGCTCTGTGCTGACAGCCCAGAACCTGGAGCCTGCTTTGGATTCTGTGTCTCCCTCTCTCTCTGCCCCTCCCCCACTTGGGCTCTGTCTCTCTCAAAAAAAAAAATAAATTAATTAATTAATAAAGGAGAAGAAGAAGAAGAAGAAGAAGAAGAAGAAGAAGAAGAAGAAAATCCCTTTCTACCCTTTCCTGAACAGTCCATGAGAAACTCAGTCTCCTGGGATTCTCTCTCCCTCTGCTCCTTCCAATCAAATCTGTTTCAGTTCATCTCTTAGGTTGCAAGAAACAGCACTCAAAGAATCACCAGGGAAAGAAGGTCAAGGAGTGGCTCTAAGGACTGGAGCCGGTAGCACATGAAGGTCCAAGGTGGGGTTCCCAGGACTGGCTGCTCCAAGTTTCTCATTTCAGTTGCACGGTCTCTTTCTGATGCTGTTACCACTTACATTGAGTGTTGGCTCCTTTACAGACCAATGTGTTCTGTCTACTCATGGTTTCTATTTCTTCATGACCTTGGCTTACACTTGGCTTTAGGGAGCCCTGGACTCTCCAGCTCCACCTTTGCCTCAAGATAACACTTGAAGCAAGTCTTTTCATGCCAGCCTCTGCTACCAGATCTCCCATTTTGATTTCCCAATTTCAGATTCCAGAAAGAAGTCAAGTCTGATTGAGGCAGCTCATCTTTTTATGTAGGTCCAAGTCACAGATCTCAGACTGCCCCAAGGATGAACCACCCTTGAATCAACTTCCTCTGGTCAGTCAACCTTGGCTGGTGGACAAGGATCCATTTCCTTTAGTGGGGACTGGACTTGGGGTGTTTCCGTGAGGGCAGTTTTAGGTGTGAACTGGCACACCTCTTCTACAAGGACCTTAAAGCCCAGCTCAGGTCATATCTCTTCTGTGTTTCTCTCTTCAATTACTTCCTCATTTCTCTGGTACTTACAATATGGCATTTTTAGTTGTTTTTGTCTGTGCATTTGTCCTTTGTCACCTAAATGATAAATAGTTTAAGGTCTGAGACTCTTTTTAAAATTTTTTTTATTTATTTTTGAGAGAGGGACAGAGTGCAAGCAGGGGAGGGTCAGAGAGAGAGGGAGACACAGAATCTGAAGCAGGCTCCAGGCTCTGAGCTAGCTGTCAGCACAGAGCCCAACATGGGGCTCAAACTCACAATGGTGAGATCATGACCTGAGCCGAAGTTGGACGGTCCAATCGACTGAGTCACCCAGGTGTCCTTGGTCTGAGACTCTTAAAACCGGGGCCCAAGAACTTTGCAACCAAGGCTAAATGATTACCCAACCTGAATTCTTAGTGACATTTGGATTTCAAATATTCTCTACTGCTGTCCCTGGAAATCACTGAAAACATTTCAAGAATCTCAACCTTTTAGAGCATACTTCTGTTTATCAAAATACCTCATATCTGGAGGTGACAAAAAATGTTATGTCCCAATTTTTGAAGTTGGAAATATGGCTGTAGTGTTCTTAAGGGATACAAGAGATTTCTAAGGTGGTGATGGAGGGCACCTGACAAATTGGAGAGAGATTAGGAAACAGAATGAGCTGGGCTGGTGATGTATTAGCTATAGGGAATAAGGAAGAGCGTGGAATCTATTTTTGGCTTGGGTGGTTGGATGGAAAATGGGAAGAGAATTCTAAATTTGGAAAATAGGAAGAAGGTTGAGTGTGATCCATATTTGTTAGACCTTCAACATTAAGTCAATAAGCATTTATTTAGTACCCACTCTCTGCCCAGTACAGGGCTAGTGATACCAAGATAAGTAAGACAATTCCTGCCATTGACGTGTTCAGTCCAGAGAAGGATGTAGACGTGGAAAGAGAAAACTGTAATACAGTGTGATGAGTACCGTAATGAAGGGAGATCTCTGCAAAATCTATTAATATATCAAAAGGGAGAGTAATGAAGACTCCTTGGGAAGGTCAAAAAAAAGAAAACATACACTTGAGCAGGATTATAAAGGATGACCAGGTAATTAAGGAGGGCATTCTTTTTTTTAAAAAGAAAATTTAAATGTTTATTTTTTAGAGAGAGAGAGAGAGAGAGAGACAGGGCACAGACAGGGAAGGGGCAGAGAGAGATGGAAACACAGGATCTGAAGCAGGTTCTGGGCCCCAAGCTGTCTGCACAGAGCCTGACATGGAGCTCGAACCCATGAACCATGAGATCACGACCCGAGTCCAAGTCAGAGGCTTAACCGATGGAGCCACCTAGGTGACCCAAGGAAGGCATTCTTGCTATATGAAACACCATTTGAAATATCTTGGACAAATTCAGAGAAGTGATAAGAAAGGATGCAAAATCAGAGAAGTATCAGTTCCTGGGGAACCTTTCAAGGCAAGCTAATAATGACTGTGGGTTTTATTTTACAGGGAAGAGGGAGTCATTGAAGAGTTTTAGCATGGAAGTAAGGGAAGCAGATGGGACGCTATCAAATGACCGCTCAAACAGCAGTGTGGAGTAGGAAGGAAATGGGGACGAGACAGGACACAAAGGGAGTGGCTAGGAGATTATTACAATCATTCACAAGAAACATAAGATCGCTCGAGCTGAGGGTGCTGCAGCAGCGATGGAAAGAAGTGAAGGCTGGAGAGACATAACAGAAACAAAAGGCACAGGACTGGCGGCTCACTGGCTGGAGAGGCTGGGGAAGAAAGAGGAATCTTGGGAGACTGGACCGATGGCAGCAGTACTAAACCAGAGCCCCAAATACAGAAGCTGGCTTTGGGCAGTCTGTTCATGTCTATTAGATTCCTCCTTCCTTGAGGAAAGCAATTACGCTTTGTTAGCTGTGCCATTTCCGTGCCTACTGCACCTAGTGATTAGAAGAGTTTTGAGCAAGTGGGTTTAAAACATCTGCGGGGTATCTGGATAGACACACCCAGTACGTTGCTATGAAGTTCAAGAGACAGATCTGAGCTGGAATCAGCATATATCATGGCGGGTAAACTCATCCAGAGAGACTAGAGGGAGACCAGAGGAGGGTTGAGGACAGGATGTGGGGTGATAGCGATATTTAAGGGGCAGATCGGAGAAGAGGAGCCATTTGTAAAACTAGGAACATTGGCATGGGAGCCAGTATGGAAAGAGTACCCAGAACACGGGAGAGGCCAGCGGTGTCAATGGCCGACAAGAACTTACAGTGTCCAGAAAGGTTAATTAACCAATTAACCTCAGAATCATAGACTGCTTTCCTATTAAATCCAGTCCTTCCAGGGGCTATAGTTCCAGGCCCACAGCCTCCTGTATAGCTTCTCCGCCACAGGAGCCACAGCAGCAAGAGAGTGAACTCATCCTGCTTTCCGTCCAGTGCTGTTGTGAGGGGTAAGTGAGCAAAACAAATGTCAGCAGTTCTCAAAATGTTTGGTTCCAGGACCACTTTATACTCTTAAAAAGTATCAAGAGGCCGAACAAGCTTCTGTTTCAATGTGTTGTATCAGTATTCACCACATTACAAATTAAAACTGACAAATAAAAAACACACCTTGTTTAAAATGAACAATAATAAACCATTTATGTTAATATAACCAACCTGTTTTATGAAATATCGCCATATTCTCAAAAACAGCTTAGAGAAAAGAGTATTGTTGTATTACGGTTTTGCAAATCTCTTTAATGCCTGGCTTAATAGAGGCACTAATTCCTCCTATCTGCTTCTGCATTAAACCTGCTATATCACACGCCATGTAACCTCTAGATAATTCTACTATACTCTTGTGAGAGGATGATAGCTAACAAGGGCAACTAACATCTTGGTACTATTATGAAAATAATTTTGTCCTTGTGGATTTCCTGAAAGTATCTCACGGACATTCAGAGATCCCCAGACCACACTTTGAGAATCACCCATGTATTCGAATGCACTTTGGAAGCTAGAGAGTTGATAGAGAGTTGTTATGATAACCCTGAAAATCTATACCCTGGGAATCAGAAAGGGATCTCTCTCACATGGCTATAATTTGCCCCCAGAGGAGTATTATGCATGAGTAACATTGCTCCAAGCAGGTCCTAGGGCCAAAACAGAGAAAGGGTTTCTAGCCCAGATTTCTTACTTTCTCCTTCCTTAGAAGTAAAAGAAAAATGTAAATGAGAATGTACTCTACACACAGACGGTGTTAACCCACACTAGATTCTTTAATGATCTTGTTATCCTCTGGCCAACCACTAAGGAAAAATACACACACACACACATACACACACGTGTATATGTATATATAAAGAAACAGCAAGGGAATGTTCTATGCAAGAAAATACTGAACACGAAGGAAGGCAGCAATGAAGGTATAGAGGAACAAAAAAATCCATAAGACACACAGGAAAAAAATAGCAAAAGGAAAAATTAAATCCTATCTTATCAGTAGCTACTTAAATGTAAATGGGCTAAAACTACAATAAGAAAAACAGAGACTGAAAAAATGGATAAAAACCCTCCATCTAATGATATCGATAAGATACTTTACATTCAAAGATATAAAGAGCTTGAAAGTAAAAGGTTGGAAAAAGATCTATCATGCAAATAGTACCCAGAAGATGGCTGGAGTGGCTATAGTAATATCAGACAAAATAGACTTGAAACAAAAGTGATTACTAGAGGCACTTAATACATTTTATAATAATAAAAGGGTCAACCCATTGGGAGAACATAATGATTATAAACACATATTGACTTAATAACAGAGGCTCAAAATACATAAAGCAAGAACTGACAGAATTGAAGGGAGAAATAGACAATTTAAGTGTTAGAAACTTTAATAGACCACTTTGAATAATATATACAATAGCTGGGCAGAAGATCAACAATGAAATAAAAGACTTGAACAAACTGTAAACCAACAGACACCTGTAAAGTGTTCTACTTAACAACAGAAAACACATGCTTCTCAAGTGCATATGAAACATTCTCCAGAAGAGATCACATGTTAGGCCATATAATAAGCCACAATATATTTTAAAGACTTGAAATCTTAAAAAAAAAAAAACAACTCCATTGATAACAATGAAACAAAATTAGAAGTCAATAATGAAAGGAAATTTGGGGAATTCATAAGTGCACAAAAATTAAACAACAAACTCCTAAAATATTCAGTGGATCAAAGAAGAAATCACAAAGGAAATTAGAAAATCCTCTGAGGTAAATGTAAATGAAAACAAAACATACCAAAAATTATGAATGTAACTAAAGCACTGCTTAGAGAGAAACTTACAGCTAAGTATCTGTCTTAAAAGGTTTCAAATCAATAACCTAAACTTCCATCTGAACCAACTAGGAAAAGTGCAAACTCAAAAACAAATGGAAGGAAGGAAATAATACTAGAGTAGAAATGAATGAAAAGGAATGAAAAAGCATTAGAGAAACTCAATCAACCCAAAATTTGGGTTTTTTAACAGATCCAAAAAATTGAAAAACCTTTAGCCAGACTAAGCAAGAAAAAGAAAGACTCAAACTATTAAAATCAGGAATGAAAGAATAAGCATCACTACCAATCTTATAGAAATATGAAGGATTAGCGACTACTACGAACAATTGTATGCCAAAAAATTAGTTAACATAGACTAAATTAACAGCTACCTAGAAAGTCACAAACTACTGAAACACTAAAAAAAACCCCAAAAAACAAAAACTCAGGTTATCTAAATAGATCTATAAGTAAAGAGATTAAATTATTAACTAAAAAAGCTTTCCCCACATAAAAAAGCCAAGGCCCAGATGACTTTACTGGTAAATTCTAAAAAACCTTTAAAAAAGAATTAACACAAATCATTCACAAACTGTTCCAAAAAAGAAAGAAAGAAAGAAAGAAAGAAAGAAAGAAAGAAAGAAAGAAAGAAAGAAAGGAAGGAAGGAAGGAAGGAAGGAAGACTTCACATCTCATTCCATGTGGCTATTGTTGTACTGATACCAAAACCAAAGATCTCACGGGAAAAGAAAACCACAGACCAGTATCTTTTATCAATAAAGATGCAAAAATCCTCAACAGAGTATTAGCAAACTGAACCAGCAACGTAAAAAGTGTCATATTCATGATTCAGGGGGATTTATCCCAAGAATACAAAAACGGCTTAACATACAAAAAGTTACTATAATACCATATTAATAGAATAAAAGACAAAAATGAATTACCGCAATAGATGCAGAAAAATCATTTGACAAAATCCAACATGATTTCTTGATAATAATCCCCAATAAACTAGGAATGGAAACTTCGGCCTAGTAAAGGCTCTCTAGGAAAAACCCACAGCAAACATCACACTTAATAGTAAAATCCTGAAAGCTTTTTCCTAAGATCAGGAACAAAATAAGTGCTCTTGCCACTTTCATCCAACACCACACTAGAGGTTCTAGCCAGAGCCATTAAGCAAGAAAAAGAAATAGAAGGCATTCAGATTAGAAAAGAAAGAAGTAAAACTATTTTTATTTGTAGATGACATGATCTTGTGTATAAAAAACCCTAAAGAAGCCACTACAAATGATCAGAACTAAGAAACAAATTCAACAAGGCTGCAGTATACAAGATCAATAAACAAAAATCAGTTGCATTTCTAAACACTAGCAATGAACAGTTCAAAAATAAAATTAAGGAAGTATGAAGAGAAATCACACTCCTTCTGTGTGTCTCCTTTACTCTCATACCAGCACCACACTGCTTTGGACACTCCTGGTCACTGAGTGAGTGTGTGGTGGGGATTTGTGTACTTCAAACAATTCTGTGACACCAGCTAGATGCCCTGGAAGTTAACTCAGTTTTGACACCAGCTATCCAGAAGTAGCATCAGATCCCGCAGGTCAAATGTTCAGTCCTACAACACTGTGCCTCCCTCCCCTTACCCTCAACTTGAGATGTCAATTCCAAGTCCATGCTGTCACCTGTGCTTCTGACCAACAGAAGGTTGTAGGTTTCCAGGACCCCCTCCTCGGGTTTGATTAATTTACTAGAGCTGCTCACAGGTCCTCTAGTGAGTAACATGTTACTTGTACTTACTAGATAAACAGTTCATGAGGAAAATATACAACTCAGAAAGAGCCAGGCAGAAGAGATGCGTAGGATGAGGTGTGAGGAGAGGGCACAGAGCCCCCCTGCTCACCCCCCACCCCCCCAGTTCGCCACTCTCCAGGCATTCCCATGTGCTCACCAGCTTGGAAGCTCTTTGAACTTCATGCTGGGGACTTTTATGGAGGTTTCATTACATAGTAGGACTAAATACATCACTGGCTATTGGTGATTGATTCAACTCCTATGCCTCTCCTCTAGCCAGGGGGTGGGATGTGGGACTAAAAATTCCAACCCTCTGATAAAGGTTGGTTCCCCTGGAAATCAGCCCCCATCCTTAGGGTTTTTCCCAAAGTCCCCTCCTTCACACAAACTCCAGAGTGATTGAACAGGGCCTGTTAGAAATAACAAGATACCCATTTCATCTTTATTTTTCTGAAGCCATTTCAGGATCTGAGGACAAAACCAAAATGTTGTAATGAAAGATGACCTGTTTGCTTAGGAAATTACAATGGTTTAGGAACTGTGTGCTAGGAATGTGAATGAAGACCTATTAATATATTTCATATTATAAACCATAATACCACAGGAAGCAATACACTAGTTTTACATTAGCCTAAAAAGAATAAAATACTTAAGACTAAATTGAACAAAAGTAATGCAAGACCATGTATACTGAAAACTACATGAGTCATCGAAAGAAATGAGAGAAGTCTTAACTAAATGGAAAGAAACCCAAGGTTCATGGATTGGATAAAAACCAATATTGTTAAGATGGCAATACTTCCAAAATTGATCTATAGATTCATTGGAATTCCACCCAAAATCATAGCTGCCTTTTTTTTTTTTTTTTTTTTTTTGCAGATATGGATAAGCTGGTCCTAAAGTTCATATTGAAATGTAAGGGACCCAGGGTAGCCAAAGTGATCTTGAAAAATAAGAACACAGCTAGAAGACTTACACTTCTAAATTTCAAAACTTAATACAAAGCTACAGTAATTAAGATCGTGCTGTACTAGAACAAGAATAAACATACAGATCAATGAAATAGAATTGAGAGTCAGAAACAATCCCTTACATTTATGGTCAATTGAATTCTGACATGTTTGCCAAGTCAAATCAATGGGGAAAGACTCGCCTTTAACACAGAGTGCTGGCACAACTAGATATCCAATGCAAAAGAATGAAGTTGGATGCCGACCTCCCATTATATAAAAAAAATTAACTCCACATGGTTCATGGAATGAAAAGTAAAAGCTAAAAGTATACAATTCTTAAAACATGCGTGTCATAATTATGATCTTGGATTATGCAATATTTTCTTAGATATGAAATTAAAAGTAAAGGCAACCAAAGAAAAAATAGGTAAATAGCACTTAATCAGAATTTTAAAAGTTTGGTTCTTAAAAAGATGTTATTGAGGAAATGATGGGGCGCCTGGGTGGCTCAGTCAGTTAAGCATCTGACTCTTGGTTTTGGCTCAGGTCATGACCTCACAGTTTGTGGGACTGAGCCCCACAATGGGATTCTCTCTCTCTGCACCTCCCTGGCATTCTTTCTCTCTCTCTCTATCTCTCTCAAAATAAATAAACTTTAAAAAAAAAAGGCAATGAAAAGAGGACCCAGTGAATGGCTGAAAATACTTGCAAATCATATCTAATAAGGGACTTGTACTTGGAATGTATGAAAGAACTCTTATAATTCAACAATAAACAAACAACCCAAATAAGCAGGTAAATAACATCAATGGAGACTTCTCCAAAGAAGGTATACAAATGACCAAGGAGCACATGAAAAGATGTTCAATATTATTAGCCATCAGGAAAATGCAGATCAAAACCACAATGAGATACCATTCACAGCCACTAGGATGGTTATACTACTGATACTAATAAAAACAAGTAACATGAGTTGAAGCAGGTGGAAAAAGTGGAACCCTTCATACACTACTGGTCAGAGTGTAAAATGTGGCAGCCATGTTGGAAATAGTATAAATAGAATAGTAGGATGAAGAACAAAGGAACAAATAGAATAAAGAACTGCCTTATTCTGGCAGTTCCTCAAAAAGCTGAACATAGTTACCTGTGCAATTCCACTCCTAGGTATATGCTCAAATGAAAACGTATGTCCATATGAGGATGTGGAAAAACGGGCACCCTCTTGCACAGCCGGTGGGAATGCAAACTGGTACAACCACTCTGAAAAACAGTATGGAGGTTCCTCAAAAAATTAAAAATAAAACTACCCTACGATCCAGCAATTGCACTACTAGATATTTATCCAAGGGATACAGGTGTGCTGTTTCAAAAGGACACATGCACCCCAATGTTTATAGCAGTGCTATCAACAATAGCCAAAGTATGGGAAGAGCCCAAATGTCTGTCGATGGATAAAGAAGATGTGGTAATGGAATACTACATGACAATGACAAAGAGTGAAATCTGGCCATTTGTAGCAGCATGGATGGAACTTGAGGGTGTTATGCTGAGCGAAATAAGTCAGGCAGTGATACCATATGTTTGCATGTATAGGTGGATTAGGAGGAACTTAATGGAGGACCATGGGGGAGAAGAAGGGGAAAAATAGTTGGAGAGAGGGAGGAAGGCAAATCATGAGAGACTCTTGAATGCTGAGAACAAACTGAGGACTGACAGGGGTGGAAGGGAGGTGGAGGGGGGTGATGGACATGGAGGAGGGCACTTGTGGGGATGAGCACTGGGTGTTATATGGAAACCAACTTGACAATAAACTATTTAAGAGAAAAAAGAAGTTAATCTTAAAAAAATAAATAAACGTTAAAAAATTTTTAAAAATGATGTGGTATATACAGTGGAATATTACTCAGTAATCAAAAAGAATGAAATCTTGCCATTTGCAACTACATGGATGGAACTAGAGGGTATTATTATGCTAAGCGAAATCAGTCAGGCAGAGAAAGACAAATATCCTATGACCTCACTCATATGAGGACCTTAAGATACCAAACAGATGAACATAAGGAAAGGGAAGCAAAAATAATATAAAAACAGGGAGTGGGACAAAACATAAGAGACTCTTAAATATGAAGAACAAACAGAGGGTTGCTGGAGGAGATAAGGGAGGAGGGATGGGCCAAATGGGTGAGGGGCATTAAAAAATCTACTCCTGAAATCACTGTTGCACTATAAGCTAACTAACTTGGATGTAAATTAAATGAATAAATTAAAAAATTAAAAAAAAATAACAAATAAACAAAAAGAAAACATATGTCCATACAAAAGCTCATACCAGGGGCGCGTGGGTGGCTTAGTCGGTTAAGCCTCCGACTTTCGCTTAGGTCATGATCTCGCGGTTCGTGGGTTCGAGCCCCGCGTTGGGCTCTGTGCTGACTGCCAGCTCAGAGCCTGGAGCCTGTTTCAGTCTGTGACTCCCTCTCTCTCTGACCCTCCCCTCCTCACGCTGTCTCTCTCTCTCTCTCTCTCTCCTAGAAATAAATAAAACATTAAAAAAATATTTTTAAAAAAGTAAAAGCACAAAGCTTATGGTATGGGATGCATACCTCAATAAAGTTGTTATTTCAAGAAACGCTAGATTTTTGCTTTTATTGTGAATCCTATTTTCCATACATCATCCACCACAGTTCACAGGAGTTGGAAGTTTGCTTTGAAAGAGCCTCAAACTCCTGTCTAATTTGGACTGAGATGGAGATGCCAGTGGAGGTGGAGATTGCTCTGGAGAAGGAATCAAAGGATGCAGTTTAAATCATGATTCTCTCTTCCTAGCTCATTGACCTTGGGCAAGCCACCTTGCTTCTCTGAGCTTCAGATTCTTATTCTGAGAATACAAATGTCCCTGGCCCTATGTATCTCCTAAGGTTGAATCAGCAGATAACCGGGTAAATGAGAAGCTTCACTAAATTGTAAGCACTGCACAAATATTGGATTTTGTGATTGGGATCTCCATAGCTTAATGTCTGCGCGGACAGATTGTGAGTGGAGATATTACCAGCAATCCAGGCAACTTTAGTCTCAAACCCTGAAGAAGAAGAGCAGGATCTCAAATCTTACAGTTGTTGCCTGGGGCTATCTGGAAACAACGGTGACATTCTCTGGTGCCCGAGACATGGCTGATATTACTCTAGGTATTTAGTTAGGTTATCTCCCTTTTAAGGATTCTCACTTGTCCTACCTGTTGCTTTGCTTTTCTGCTTTTGTTGATTTTTGTGTTTAGAGGCATTGTTATCAAAGTGCAGTTTTCTTGAGCTTTGGTCAAATGTTGATAAGTAAGGATTCAACGATTACTCAACAGAGTGATCTCCAAACGCCCCTCTCTCAGAGAAACACAATGCATAGCATAGATTTGAACGTCTGCCACATCTGGGTTTAAATTCCAGTTCCACCACTCCTAGCTGTGGGGCCTTGGGTAAATGATCATCATGTGAGGTCTCTGACCCTCGATGTCTTCATCTGTGCATGAGAGGTTCTACCTTTGGAGACAAGAGACAGTGTTTAGCACAAGGTCAAGCACATGGTAAAAAATTTATAGATCTAGTCATTCCTGGGCCTAGAGAATGAGTAATCAAGGTCAAATTATCAGCTGAGGGGAGACGGTAGCAGGCTGGCTTTGGGGAAAACTGAAAGGAAGACATGCTGACACTTATTGATTGCCTACCCTGTGCCAAGTACTTTTCCATAGACTCTATCACTCCATCCCCATGACCCTGAAATATAGGTATTCATTCATATTTACAAATGACAAAACAGAGGCTCAAAGACATTAAATAACTTGTTAAAGATCACACAGGTTATTAGCTGTACATTTTAGTGTGGAATCCAGGCTAAGAATGGGTCCTATATATATATATTTTTTACTCTGCGACCCCAGCCCACAGTCCCTGGTAACCTTACCTCTTCTGGTCCACCTGGTCTCCTTTTCGCTCCAGAAACACATGCCTGCTCTTCACCACGTGACTTCATCTGTCAAGGTCCTGTCCTCCTCTTCACTCCACCCCCAACCCTAGACAGACTCTGGATGCATGCTCCCAGGTTCAAATGTTTCACACAGAGCCTGGAGTCACGCGATGGCATCATGTAGAGGTTACTCAAGGGCTGGATACAGGGTTGGACCCAATGAACGAAGGTCCCTTCAACCTTAGTCATCTTCCAAGAGTCAGCTCAAATGTCACCTGTAGCCCTCCTTGAATGCTCTAGAAAGAATTAGTCCTTCTTTTCTTTTCCTTGCTCTCCCATAGTACCGTATCCAGACCTCTGTCATACATTTACTGTTATACTGAAAATATGTGCTTATTTGTCTCTCTTCTGAGCTCACAGGCTCAGTAGAATCTCCAGCCTCAATGAAGAATTATTTAATGCAGGTTTTTCTAAATTTTTTAAAAAACATTTTTGTGCCATCTATCCTCTGGCAGTTGATTAAGCTCATGAAGCCCTTACTAGTTTATAAATACATAAAAGGAAATATACAGGAATACAAAGGAAGTCAATTATATTGAAATATGGTAATCAAAATTTTAATAAATCAAATGCAGCTATAAGAAGATACTATTTATTAACACATTAAACAACAAGATCTACTGGTGGGTCTAACAACTGTCATGATCTTGAGGTAGTGATAAGGATAAATAATACCTCAAGATCGACAACAATTTACTAGAATATATAAATATCTGTGTTGTTTTACAACCAAGTCACAATTGTTGCAAATACGACTATGGCTTGTTCCTTATACTTATAAATGAAAAGAATGCCAAATATCAATTTCAGGTCTTAAAAATAAAGATGTAATTTTTTTCTCATCCTACTTAACAATCCCGTGAATGCTATCCAAAGGCCTCAGACTAAGCCTCCCTGATTTTTTTTAGTTATTTAATTTATTTTTTAAATTTACATCCAAGTTGCTTATAGTGCAACCATGATTTCAGGAGTAGATTCCTTAACGCCTCTCACCCATTTAGCCCATCTCCACATCCTCGCCAACATCTGTCATTGCCTGAGTTGTTAATGTTAGCCATCTGACAAGCGTGAGGTGGTATCTCTTATGGTTTTGATTTGTATTTCCCTGATGATGAGCGATATTGAGCATTTTTTTCATGCATCAGTTGGCCATCTGGATGTCTTCTTTGGGGAAGTGTCTATTCATGTCTTTTGCCCATTTCTTCACTGGATTATTTTTTTGGGTGTTGAGTTTGATAAGTTCTTTATAGATTTTGGATACTAAGCTTTCATCTGATACGCCATTTGCAAATATCTGCTCCCATTCCGTCGACTGCCTTTTAGTTTTGCTGACTGTTTCCTTCCCTGTGCAGAAGATTTTTATTTTGATAAGGTCTCAGTAGTTCATTTTTGCTTTTGCTTCCCTTGCCTCTGGAGACATATTGAGTAAGAAGTTGCTGTGGCCTTAAGCCTCCCTGATTTAACGAATCATCTGAGAGTCCAAGGCGGTCAAGACTAACCTCCCTTCCCTGAGCTTCTGTAATATGTATCATTGTACTCAGCACACTGAATTGCAAATACCGATGCTTGTTAATGTGTTTCTCACCCTCTTGGGCTGTAGACACCTTGAGGGGAGGAACTGTTTTACTACTTTTGCTCTTAGAAGAGTGCTTGGCATAGGGTGGGTCCTCAGGAAATAATATGGACCTGATGGGAATGGACGATAAGGTTTGACTTACGGTCGAAGATGAGAAGTTCGGCTCTGCAGCAGTGGGTTTCCCCACTGTCTGCCTATTCTTCAGGGTGCATCTGGGAACAGCCTCTTCTTTCAGATGCCCCTGAGTGCTCCTGGCTGCCCTGCTTTCTCTTCTAAATGTGCACCATATGTTGGGACACAGCCTGGCATTGAATTAAACGCCACAGTAATCTCTCCCCAAATTTTCTATTTCATATAAATATTTCTAAATCATATAGTCATAAGGGGCTTGTACCTAGGCTGCACAAAGAACTCTTTCAAGTCAATAATAAAAAAAAAAACTCAATTTAAAAGTGGGCAAAGAGGGGCAGCTGGGTGGCTCGGTTGGTTGAGCGTCCAACTCTTGATTTCGGCTCGGGTCATGATCCCAGGGTTGTGAGGCGGAACTCCGCCTCAGGCTCCATGCTGAGTGTAGAGCCTGATTGGGACTCTCTCTCTCTTCCTCTGCCCCTCTTTCCCACTCACCCACTCTCTCTCTAAAAAACAAAAACAAAAAAATGGGCAAAGGATCTGAATAGATATTTCTCCAAAGAAGATACACAAATAGCCAAGAAAGCACATGAAAAGATGTTCAGCCTCATCACATTAGTCATCAGGGAAACGCAAAGCAAATCATGATGAACTATCCCTTCGTACACACTAGGTCAGCTGTAATAAAGGAGACTGATAATGAAAAGTATTATAGAAGATTCGGAGAAATTGAAACTCACATAAGGCAGGTGGGAATGTAAAATGGGGCCAATGCATTTGAGGACAGTTTGGCAGTTCCTCAACAGGGTAAAACATATGCTAGTTACCATATGACCCAGCAATTCCACGCCTAGGTGTACAACCCAGAGAAATGAAGACATATGTCTGTGCAAAAGCTTGGACGTGGACAGTCATAGCAGCTTTATCCTTAACAGCTAAAAAGCAGAAACACTGAAAATGGTCAATTGATGAATGAATCAATAAGATTTGGCATCTTGCTACAAGGGTTTATTATTCAGTAATAAAAAGGGAATGAAGTCCTGAGAGGTGGTACAAAATGGAAACACCTTAAAAACAGCACACTGAGTAAAAGAAGCCAATTAAAAAAAAAAAAAAACCCACAAAAAAACCCAGGAAGCCTAATTGTATGGTTCTATTTATATGAAATGTCCAAACAGATAAATTGAAAGTGACAGAAAGTAGATTGCGAGGGTGTTTGAGAAGAAATGGGGAGCAACTGGTAATGGACACCAGCTTTCTTTCTGGGGTGACAGGAATGTTCTAACATTGAGAATGATAATGGCGACACACTCTATGACTATACTACAAACCACTGAATTATACACTTTAAATGAGTGAATTGCATAGTATAAGAATTATATCCCAACTGTGCTGTCATATACCCTTTTGAAAACATAAAGGGGAGAAAGAACACATCTTATTCAGCAAACAGAAGGAGGTCTGGGATGGCCGGTTCATTAAACACAGGCAGAGACAAGTGCAGCAGTTTTGACTGATTTGAATCTAAGGGCACTGACAAGGTGTGCAAAGGGTTTGAATGGCAGATGACATGATCAGATTCACAGTTTGGAAGGATCTCTAAGGTGTTGAAGGAAAGCAGAGGGTAATTACTGTAAGCAGGAATGAAGAGGCTTCTGGAATACTGATGATGTTCTGTTTATTGACCTGCATTCTGAAGACATGAGTGCACTCTGCAAGAATTCAGCAAACTGTACGATGTGTGTGCTTTTCTGTAGATGAGACTTCGGTAAAAAAAAATTTTGGAATAGGAAAAACTCAGAGACTTTTGGATTGGATTAACGAAGGCATTTGCTGCTTTCTAACAGAGCCGACTGATTCCACGCACAGAATCTAAATGGGTTACTAACAATGTGCTTATAAATGCCAATTAATTCTGATTATCACCTGAATACTTTGGCACAAATGTATAATTCATTTGCTTACCGGAGGCTGGCCATGGGAGTGGTCTGTCCCATGGGTCATCAGTAAGGCGTATATTGTCTGTAGGGGATTTAAAACAATAATAAGACAGATTAAGAGTCCGTTTGTTTTTTCACTGTTACCCTGCACTGGAAATTCTAAGCAGTATCAGTGATGAAAAATCTCTTCGTGCCTGGGATGCCGCGATGGGTAGAGGGCCGCTGGGGGAGGAGGTAAGGTTGGATTCCACTCTTCAGGCTCACACTCGCTCAGTCCCACAACCAGTGTTTCTGGAGCACCCAGTCCATCAGGGCTCTAAGTTCTGGAAATACACAAATGAATCATGTCCAGGCCTTTCCTGCTCTTGGGGGAAACAAACACGAAACAAACAATGAAAACACAGTATCCTATGGCGGCACCTTCAAGTTCTGAGAGTCAAGTCGTTTGACTTGACTATTGTTCTAGTCAACAATCCCAGGAACGGAGAGTTGCCTACCCTCACTGTTGCCAGCAATAGGCTCTTCGTGCCTGATGGAGCACAGGCAGTGCCAGGTGGGCATGCAGTCCTGTCCTCTGAAGGTTTAGAGCCTAAGATAGACAAAGCAGACTGGATGGATACCTCAAGACCATAATAACACCAATCAAGCAGCACGTTCCTGGGTCTCTTTGCTGACCACTAGTGTTTCTCACACCTACTAGGTCTCTCTTCCGCCTGTCTCCCTATTCCCTGCTCAGCTCTCACCTCTGCCCTCCATCACCTTTGTTCTCAGAGAGCACCAGCCAGGAGCCCCCTCACCCAGTGCTCTAAATGCCCCTGCGGATGCCAATATGCCTATCCTTGGGGCTCCTCTGAATGAACGCTTCAGGTGATTTGGGGACATACACCTGCTGTGTGCTTATCTGTGGATCAAGCACATGTACCTGCAGCTGCTTGCTTATGTGTGTTCTCAGTAGTCTGGGGGACATTTAGGTTTCTGTGCCCGGATGACAGCATAATAAAGAGAACACATCAGGAGATGTGATTAAGACCCATCTTGTTCCAGAAAGAGCTCTGGTGGACTATTTGGGTGATTAAAGCAAAAGAAGTAGTAGTAGTTAAAGGCAGGGAGAAAGAGATAAGAAAATGGAAGATGGGGGTTGGTGGAACAGGAATCAGTCAGAAAGGAAACCTGCATTTTATAATGAGCTCTCACCAGCTAGGTGAGTAAATCCACATGAGCACCAATGGGTGGATTTCCAAGCGAGGGGCCTTCTGGGTTCCTGCCCATCTGTTTCCTGTCCTCCTGAGGCTCACTAAAGCTCTCAGGCCCGGTTTCCCTGCAGCCTGGCTTGGGTGGGAGATGAAGGTACAGAGATGGGTCCTCTCCCTTCCAGCAATCTTGTTGACTCTTCCCCACTACGGCCATTCTGCCACGGTGGTTTGGCTTTTCTCTCAGGTAAGTACGCTGTGGGAGTTGACTCTTAAAGATTAGCCTGGGAAAGCCCACGAGGAGAGGGGGTGTGCCTGGGGGCAACCGAAGAATGGAAGAGGGATACCTGGCCGAGGGCAGGGCACAGAGAAATGGCCAGGTGACTTGGGAGAATGATTGGAGGTGAGCCTGGGACAGAAAGGGTGAAGGCAACAGAGGACAGATGAAAGCTTGAATGCAAAGGAGAGGTCCAGGACCTAATCCAGGTGCCAATGGAGAGGCATATTTGGGTTTAGGTGAGAACACCAAGTGAGGGCAGGAAGGGCCATGGATCATCCAAGGAGAAAGAACTCCAGTCCACCAAAAATGAAGGCAATGCCTGGATGGAGGTGGTGAGTGTGGTGGTGAAGGTGGTCAGGTTTGGGTGGAGCTAAGCAGAGGAAGCCTTCAGATTCATAGGTATGGGTCTGCCCAGGAAACTGACGAGGCCAGCCCTCAAGTCTAGGGCATAGTATTACCTCCTTTAGAAAGGCTCTATTTTTTTTTTTTTTTTGAAGCTTTTGTCCAAAATATCTCAGGAGGCTTCTGTAAAGCCTGGCAATTCCATATGCTATCATTCCCTAAGATCTCTAGACTTGGTCAGGGACCTCCCACTTTATGAAAAAAGCCACCTTCTTGTTGAGGGTTACTGATGCCTTTGACCTTAGTCTACACTGAGCTGGTTCAGCAGGGGACGGAGAGCAAGTAGAGTCAGAGGGAAGGAACCAGTCCTTGCCTGCCCTCTTTCTTGTCTCTCTTCACCTGAACAAATGCCATCTACTTTGGAATTGCAATAGGGAATTTCTAGATTGGGGGGTCACCTATGGTTGGCTAAGTCATTATAATATTAAGTGTAAGATACTTCAAAATTCAATTGCTTGAGAGAAGGGAGGGGGGCCCACGTGAGGATGGAACGAATCAGAGAAGGAAGATGTGGATTATGAGGTCACGCATGAGTGTGGAAACTGAAATTACTCCAGACTTTCTCGCTCAAAGCTCTTACCATGACCTCTCAGCCACCGAGCTCTCCAATTCTAAGGTTTCTTCATCATGTGAGTTGAAATTGGCCTATGGATGTTTATAGGAGTATTTGGGGCATGTGCTGTGCTTTGTAGAAGGATGTAGAAATCTTTTTGAGTTACTGGTGGGACATACAAAATGTGGCTATTTGGGAAGGTGCTTGGCGGCAGATGACAGTCTAGTTACCAGCTGATAGTTCATGTTTACAGTTGAAGGTCGGAGGGAAGTGGCCCAGGAGAGAATGAAGGAGAGAGAAAGCTCTTAATGGCTTACAGCATCTGAGATCCTGATACATAAGAAGATACAAACAAAGGAATGTAAATCTGGATTCTGTCTCTTTAGTTTTCCTTTTTAGTAAACCTGTATTCTTCAGAACAAGCACAGCCAATTCTCAGACCCAAGGGACACCTGTAGTGGAATTCTACCTGCTGGAGAGAGCAGCGGTGTTTAATGAGAGCTGGGAACCGGGCCTCGGTGCCTGTGAAAAAGAGGGGTAAGTTCTCACCCACGAACGTACACTTGCCAGCTAGGCCCAAAGGGTTGTAGAAATTGCCATGCTTCTCTCGACATGAGTGGAGAAAACCCATGTACTGATATACTGAAAGCAGGCGTGTGGGGGAATCTGCAAAATCTTGGAATCCAGGAAGCCACGGACATGGGCATTTTCAGGCCTGACTGAAAATGGCATGTTTCTGACTCAGCTTCCTGCTAGTGTGTACTTGCACTTGCCCATGATTATTTTGCTTCCGGTCTAACTGGGGAATTGAAGAGCTTGGAGACTCTGGAGGAATACCTAGGATACATGAAGAGTTCCTGCTAGAAAAAAATTCCCTGTGTGAAATAACACCATCCACCACATGGAGAGGCCACAATTGGCCTGTATGAGAATGCATCCCTCCTTGGGAACTAAACTGCCAGTTGGGGAGCCACAGCTGGGTACCTGTGTGACTGGGTAACTCCCATGGGTTCCCATGACCTCAAGCTACTCAGCCCTGACGCCAGCCGATTGTATGGGATTGGTCATCAGGGGAATAGATGAGAGAACACATTGGATCATTGTTTTTCACTGCTGGAAAAACACCTGAAATCTAGAGCCAATTGAACCTTGCCTATTCATTATCTTAAATATCATCATATGTAAATCGGCTGGCTGGTAGCTTTCTATGAGTTTAAATGTTGAACTGCCTGACAATCATCTCTAAACTTGCCCTTGCTCCTCGTTCCGTGGAGAGCTCAAGCCTTCTGACCACTGCCTCTGTTCTGCAGTGTCCAGTCGGTCATGTGGGAACCTCTCGCATTGAATTCTCCTTGAAGTTATTAATAATAGGTAACGTATTCTGTACTCACATGAGCCAGACTCTGTGCTTCAGGTGTCCTGTGACTGGGTCTTTCATTGTAAATGGCTGGTATTGTTGCTTTTTATAAATGAGGCTCATGAAATGCGGAGAGACCAGATAATTTGCCTAAGGTCACACCATTTGTAGGTGGTAGAGCCCAGGTTCAAGTCCAGGTCTGTCAAGCTCTGATTTCCATGATGGTTCTTCTATGCCTGTATGTTCTAAACTAAGGTATCCGCACCTCTGTAACACCAATGGAGAAAATGGTTTGTTTGTCGATCAAATGTTAAGTAAGCATCTGCCATGATGTAGGCAATATTCTAGATCAGGTATTGTTAGACTTCTCTAGAAAAAGTGAGGCGGTAAATATTTCTGGCTTCATGGGTTATATATACGGTCATGGTCATGATGATTCAACTCTGCCATTGTCATTCGAAAGCAGTTGTAGACAGTGTGTGGCTGTGTTCTAATAAAACTTTATTTACCGAAGCAGGCTGTGGGCCGGATTTGGCCCACGAGCTGTGCTCCAGCTCTTGGCACTGGGATGGTTGTAGCAAAAAGAAAATTCGCAAAAATGCTTCTGTGTGGACCTTCTGTTCTAGAGAGGGGAGACGCTTGGTTTCCTGGCCTGTTATCATGTCAAAACGGTCATCGAGTCTTGGAGGCTCAGAGGCCTTAGGGGGAATGTGGTCCAGCACTCTCCTCATAGGCAGCCCCCCGCCCTGGCACCTCTTCTGGTGTGTGGTCCTGCCTTCTGTGTGAGTGCAATGGTGTTGGAGGAGATCACCCCTCCCCTCTCCCTGTTCCTTCCAGAGGCCCTTCTTATCTGCGTCAATCTGACCCATTCATCCTTTCAGGCAAAACCCTCACAGGCCCTTTAACTGCTCCGCAGATGAGAAATAACTTAAAGGAGAAGCAAGGAGCTCTGTCCCCAGCATCCAGGCTGAATCACTAGGATGCAATGCTGGTAGCGACCAAGATGGTCACCATAGCTATACACAAACAATGAGAAGCAGTGAGGCCATTTCTCAAAGAGAGCGAGCCAATCTGGTGCTGAGACCGTGGGAGGTAGAAGACCACTGCGGGGCCACAGTCAGGAAGGCTTGTTCCTGTCTCTCTCCCACTCTGTGACCTCAGGCAAGTAAGTCATTTCCCCTCCCTGGGTCTCAGCTTCCTCATTTGCAATGTGGAAACTGGCTGAGGCCCTTTGAGCAGTGGTAATTCTAGAATTCTGTAACAGGTGGCTCTCAATAGACCTGTTGCCACCTTACTGCTGGGGATGACCTACCCCTCACCCAGACAGCACCCCTCTTCCAGTAGCAGTCCACAAGATCTGCCCTCCTGTCCACTCTATATTCAACTCCATTATTCTGTTTCAAGAATTGCTTTGTGTTCCCCAAGTCTGCGTTAACTAATGTCTGATATGTTATCTGTGACTACCAGTGGCTTATGTCAATTAAGCTTTTTTTCTATTGTTCCACATCTGTGAGCAGAATGTTGTTTCGGGGCCTCAGATCAGCTGTTTGTAAACTCACAATGCTAAACCTACCCTCTCTCAGAGCTCCCGGGTAACTCAGCCAATTACGTGTCTGTTGGCACAGGTCATGATCTCTCGGTTTGTGGGTTTGAGACTCATATCAGGCTCTGTGCTGACAGCGCAGAGCCTGGAGCCTGCTTTGGATTCTGTGTCTCACTCTCTCTGCCCTTCCCCCCTTGCCCCACTCACACTCTGTCCCTCTCTCAAAAATAAATATTAAAAAATATTTGTAATAAATAAATAAATAAACCTAACCTCTCCCTTCTGTCCCTGCCGCTTGGCTCCCAAGAAGTAACTAACTCTATTGGCTTCCTTCTACAGGGACCAGTGGGCCCCCAGGGCCACCCAAGGTGACTTAAGACTCTCTTTCCATCCTGGAGTCAAGGGCTCAGCCACAGGGCAAGAATTTCCTGGTTCCTGGCACCTGGACCTTTGGGAGTTAAATCATCATCTGCCTCTTTGTTCGGTCAAGCAACGCAGTGGCCCTTGAGTTTAAATAGCAACCACAACACAAAACTGAGGGCTCTTAATAAGGTTTCCTGAGCTCAGCAGGTGATATCCAAAATCTAGGAAATGCTGTGAAGTGGGTCCATTTCCCTTCCTGTGAAAAGCTGCTTCTGACAATCTGCATCAAGAGAACAAACATGGCGTAAGGGATTTGGCTAAACCAGCCAGCTAGATGGGTGAGCCATCCATCCATCCTCCTGAGGTTGTGTACGGGTATCAGGTGACCGCCCGAGTCAGGGGCTGTGGGTGGGAGGTTCTAGTTTGGCTGGAAAATAAACGTGGTGAGGAAAGAGAGCGCACCACTTCCATCAGCAGCGTATCTGTTATGTCATCATGGAACAATGATTTATTCTTTCTAAGCCTCTTATAATTATTTCCAGAAGCATCGGTAAATCCTAGCAAAGCACTCAGGTTCTGGAGATGAATCATTGTGGGTTTTTCTCTTGGTCCTGCTATTTACTCACGGTGTACCCTGGGCCAGGATTCTTAATTTCTTAAAGCCTCTGTTTTCTTCTACAGAGATGGCGATGATAATACCTACTTCCTCGCAACTGATGATTAAGGGATATAACAAACATAATAGTCTTCAATATATTGCTGTGAACATCATGCGTTTTACTGGTTGTTCAAAATATCGACCCAGTTGCTCACCATATAACAAACCTTCAATAAATGTCATGGGATTAAGTTAGAAACTCTGGGTGAGATGGTCCAACTGTTGCTTATAAAATCCCGGGCAAGAGATGAAAGAGGTCTTTGCTGAACTTCCATCAGTCAACAAACCTCTATTCTCTCTGGGTTACATCTAATGCTTCCAGAAGTTCAGAGCCTCAGAAGACGTGTCAAGTTTAGAATTCGGTAGAGAACGTTCATGCAGAAGGAATCCCAGAGATCGGACACTGAGTTAGCCCACAGAGAGAACAACCACCTACTCAAGGTCGTATGGCAGGTTGGTGGCAGAGCGGGGATTAAGTACCATTGTGTGGACTCCATCTAGCGCACATGCTTTCGCTGTCGCTGTACACCTCTCCTCTCTGAAAGCCTGGACCGTGTGACCGAATCCACTCAGGCCATTGGCACCAAAGCCCCGGTAACCTTTGTGCGTTAGAAGTCAGGTCCAGAACAGAGATAGGAGGGAGCTGGGGCAGGATGGCGGGTGCCTCAAGAAAGAGGAGAGGCAGGTCTGTAGGCCTTTCTCAGCGTGAACTCCCACCCTGTTCCCCACACCCTACCCTGGGCCCTCCCTCCTCCCACAGCACCTGTTTCTATGTTTCAATGTCTGGGACCTCAGAATCCTGACTTGTCCAGTCCATATGCCATATACATTCATGGGAGAACTACCATGAATTTGCCAGAAAGTCACTTTAAGGGCAGCTTTGAAACTTTGACTGACTCTATTATTTTCACACCTTTGGCCTTAGAAACTTTCAACTCAAATCAGCTGGCTCTTCTCCCTCTCTAAACTGGTCATCTTCCCTGGAAGTTTCTTTGCCAACATTTTCTAGTTCTCAAGCACCTTCTAACCTCTCCCAGTTCCTCCTGGGTGGTGCCACTCGGTAGGGGTCTTATCACTAGGTGCCGGTGTAGGGGGATCAACTACCAGCCCCATCTCTCTTCCAAGACTTGCGCTACCTCGCGAAGGCTGCCTGGGATGGGCTTGCGGACAGCTTTCGAGAAGCAAGGGACACCAAGAAAGAGGCTGCTAAATCTGGGGCGGAGTTTTCTGGCCTTGGAGTCAATTATTCCTGGCAAAGAGCTACTAGAGGAGCAGGTCTCTTGGGTTAAATATCCAGCTTTGCGATCAGTACTGCCCTCTTTTTACGTATGAATTCTAGTGTTCGCATTCAAGGCCTTAAGAAAGAGTTTTTTCCACGATTTCCAGATGGGACGTTTTCCCCTCCCATGCATTTTCCCAACAGGTATTGCACAACTTTTACGCGAGCAGAGGCCACGGGGACTGTGAAGTACGACTCTGCCCTGAAGATCTCTTACACCGGCTCCCTCCCAAGCAAACGGATGAATTCCAGACAGTGGAGAAGTTCAGGGACAGTCGTGTGTACAAGGTGTTGTGGGGGATCCCCCCTCAAGGGCACCAGCCTTGCCTGGGGATGAGGGTAATGCCTCGAACAGCATGGTGAGTGGAGGAAAGGGAGCCCAGGAAGCAATGGGGCCAGACAGCCCAGGGAGGATGTGCAGGAATGGGCTGGGCTGGGCAGTGCTGGAGAGCGAGGCCAGAGAGGAGGATGGGAGGCAGCTGAGGCCAGGCGGGTCTTAGAGAGCCCAGGCAGCTACTCAGAGACAAAAGCCACACTGGCTTATTTATACTGTGATTTCTTATAATTTAAGTACTTAGTTTAATATATTTATTTTGATCATCTAAATATTTACTTAAAGATTGTATTTTAGGGGCACCTGGGTGGCTGAGTCGGTTAAGCATCTGACTTCGGCGCAGGCCGAACTTTTCTTGAGTTCGAGCCCCATGTCAGGCTCTGAGCTATCTCAGAGGAGCCTGCTTCAGATTCTGTGTCTCCCTCTCTCTCTGCCCACCCCCTCATTCTCTCTCTCTTGATCTCAAAAATAAATCATTAAAAAAGATATAAAAATTGTATTTTAATAAGATAAAACCAACACATGCATATAGGAAAAGAAAGAATACATTTCAAATAGGAAAGTGTAAAATGATTCTAAAATTCTCCCACCTTGCCTACTTCCCTGTTTCTGATCATTCTCCACAAGGGAATCATAAATGGCTGACAAGAAATCCTTCCAAGAAAAAGTATGTATACATTATAATATTTGAATGATATATATGCATATTCTTTCTTATTTATACCAGTGATTTTGTGTAACGTTTATGGTTCTGTACTTTGGTGTTTCTCAGTGGATTTTTTTCACCTTATGTATTAGAAATCTTCCTGAATCAGAAGATACTAGTTTTCACAACTGTAGATTTCTCCAGTCATTTATTTAAAGTCACCCTGGGCGTGCCTGGTTGGCTCAGTTGAAGCAAAGCATGACTCTTGATCTCGGGGTTGTGAGTTCAAGCCCCTCACTGGGTGTAGAGATTGCTTAAAAATAAAATCTCTAAGGGCACCTAGGGGACCTGGGTGGCTCGGTGGGTTGAGTGGCCAACTCTTGATACAAGCTTAGGTTGTGAGATCAAGCCCTGTGTCAGGCTAAGCATGGAGCCTGCTTGGGGTTTGCTCTCTCCCTCTCCCTCTGCTCCTCTCTCTCTCTTTCAAAAATAAATAAATAAACAGTAAAAAAAAAATCTCTTTAAAAACTTTTTTAAAAAGTCAACCCTGTTGAGGGACATTTAGGCTCTTTTCAGTTTTTGTCTGAAAGCTGCTACAATGAGCATTTTGGTTGTCCATTCCCCAAATATTTATTGAGCATCTGTATAGGCTGAGCACTATTCTAGAAACCCAGAATATGCTAGTGACATATACTGATGTCCTTTGGTGAGGATATTAAGAAAGTAAAGGGGGAAATTGCAGTTTTTAAAATTTTTTTAAATGTTTATTATTTTTGAGAGAGAGACAGAGTGTGAGTCGGAGAGGGGCAGAGAGAGGGGGAGGCACAGAATCTGAAACAGGCTCCAGGATCTGAGCTGTCACCACAGAGTCTGATGTGAGGCTCAAACTCACAAGCTGTGAGATCATGACCTGAGCTGAAGTTCAGATGCTTAACCGACGGAGCCACCCAGGTGCCCCCAGTTTTAGTTTTGATAGCTATTTTCAGAATACCTGCTGAAAAGATTGCAGAAATCAGTAAGCCCTCTGAGAGCAGATGCAAATGGTTAGTTTTCCCATCCTGGTGGATCCTGATTGAATATCATCCAGCTTCAAAACTGTTGCCAATCTGATAACCAAAAAATGCCTTGCTACTTTGAGTGGCACGGTTAGGAGTCAAACTGAACACCTTGTCTTGCTTATTGACAACTTGTATCTTTTTTTCTATGAACTGCACGTTCCCACTTGCCCTTTTGCTACCAAACCATTTTCTTCCTATGGACTTGCACTCGCTCCTTGTAAACGAAGGAAATTAGTCCCTTGTCACAGATCGCAAACATCTTTTCCAGGCAACCTTTTGTCTTGATGGTATTTTATTGCAACGTTTTCCGGCAGAGTTCAAGTTGCATCTTGAAGGATGAGTAATAATAATAATTACTGGCTCTTGTCTAGGGCTCCAGTGTGGAACACGCTTGTAAGCGCTTCCTGAGCGTTCCCTCATTTCGTTTGTACTGGTGAGCTTGGTAGCAACCCCTTTATCCAGATGAGAAGACTGAGGCATGGAGTTACCCTCGCGCAGGCCCTCGGAGGGGCTGGGGGGCGCGGACGGGATTCCAGATCAGGAAGGGCAGTGTGGCAGGTGGCCTGGGAGAGTCAGCAAAGGCAAGGAGGTGTGAGATGACCCCAAATCTCAGGGGGGTTGTGCGAAAATGTGTTTTGCATAGAGATAGGCTGCCTCTGAATGAAGGGGGCGAGAGGAACCAGGAGGGGCTCCAGAGCAGATGGCGTGACTTCGTGAGGGGTCTCGTTTCCCTACCTGGGGCAGGGTCTCCTTGACCTCGGGGTCCAGGTCCGGACCAGCTGGGATCCAGCATTGTGCACCACGCATCCAGGCAGGTGGGAGACAAAGCAGATGCCCATCATGTCACTGTGCCAGGCCGGTGCGAGGTGGGTTGTAGGCCTTACTTAGCTCAGGACTCAGTGAGCCCTTGTGAGGTCACAGACTGAGGTCCTGGGATCCAGCCTTGGGTGGTCAGCCCTCCTCTCCATAGTCCCTGCTCCGTTCTGTGCAGATGGGCTCTCTGCCTTGTGCCAGTGGCCGCGAATGCTTCTCTGGTCATCGCACAGTGCACGCCAGGGAGGTTCCTGGATCCTGGCGGACTCTGAGGAAAACAGGACCCCATGTATGTCTCTGCCAGAAGGCCACAGGGTCCCTCTAAAAGTCAATATAAAGGGTCTGGGATGGTCTGTCCTCCTGGACGAACATATCTGTGTCCTCCAAACACGGAGGGGACAGGGGCGATGGACAGAAGATTCTGGAATAACCAAACGTCCACCCGGTGCCTTTCTAGCAGTGCTCTGCTCACCTCCAACGTGGCAGGGCTGGGTGGCCTTCCCATAGGCTTCTCATGGTCGGAACTGGAACTGGGGACCTATGGCTTCAGAAGCAGTATGGTAAGGGAGAAAGAGTCCTGGAGAAGGAGCCTCACATTGCAATATGGCAACATCTTCCAGGCCTAAGGACGGGGTACCCTGCCCTCCTGCCCCTGTGCAGACGTTGCTCATCAATCACGGGGTCCTGCCTTCTGAACCTAGATGGAACCTCACTCTCCTTCTCAAAATGGTGGCCCCAGGGAGCACCCCTCCCCGCCCCCCGTTAATTGAGCTCGGCTGTGGAAATGAAACAAATTCGTCATCCCCAACCCAGTGATTTAAAGCAGCAGTTAAAGAGTCACGTAAACCTGGGTCTAAATTCTGGCTGTGGGACCCCCAACAAGTGACCCGGCCTCTCTTGGCCACTGTCCCTCCCTATAACACTGCCCACAGAGCGCATGAAAAGTCACATGTGGTGAGGGTGGGGGTGCCCAAAAGCTCCTTGAAAAATGCAAGGTCCAGTTCTAGGCTCAGTTCTAGGGAGCCTCCGGACGGCTCCCAATTATCTTCCGTGAAAAATTAGAGGAAACGATGAGACCATCTCTGAAGTCCTTTCCAGCTCACTCAGTGGCACTGGGCTGTTTCCCTCCCACCCACTGACTGATTCCTTCAAAGACCTTTTCCTGCCTGCCCCTTGGGACTGGGCAGGCACTGTTCTAGGCTCTAGAGCCAAGGCCCTGTCTTCTGGCAGCTTACATTCTAGCAGGTAGAAGCACCGTAGAGAAAAATAGAAGTGGGTGACTGGGGAGGGAGGGCCCAGGGCAGATCCCTGGGCTGCTGATTGAGAGACGAGAAAGGAAAAGTCAAGAGAGAGCTGAGGCTGGGGGGCAGCCCTTTGCCCAATCAAAACACTTGGGAATTATAAGCCTGCATAATTCTCCCTCCCAGTCTACCAGGGAGTAAGAACTCCTCCTCTGAAGAGGGCCGTGGGTGGCCCTGTTGACTCAGAAGTGGACACAGCCACAGCACACGCATACATGCCCCGCAACCTTCCCCCTGCAGGCACAGGGTCCCCTTGTGCAATCAGGGGCTTCTGCTCACTCACTGCTGCTCGAGGGCAGAGACTATGGCTCCTCAGCAGGGAGAGTGGGGAGCAGAGCCTCTTTGGGTCCATCCCACAGGCCCTCCCCTTACTTGGCCAAGCATCACGCTGCACGCAGGGCATTCCAAGTGCCATCTTCTTCCGACGGACGCGGTCTCTGTGTCAGCAAGATGGTTGTCTTCCCCTCCCTCCCCTCCCCCTCTCCAGAACTCCGTGCACTGTTCGAAGCTAGCAAGGTGTCCTGCTACCAGGAAGTGGCAACCCCTAAGGACAGACGGGACAGAGGGCAGGAGGACCCAGCGACAGAGACAGTGGGACCCTGTCGCTGTGTTGCACAATTCAAGGGGCTCACCCTTTAACACTCTTTCTACTTAAGTGGCTTCCCCCTGAAGTTGGGTCTCCAGGTGGCCCTGAGGTGGACTTTGAGAATGTAAAGGCATGATAAGATGGGGGTGGGGAGAAAACGTCTTACTCCATTTTTGGTAAGGCTGTGTGTGTGTGTGTGTGTGTGTGTGTGTGTGTGTGTGTGTTGGTGAGTAGACAATGGGGATGGGGGAATGCTCAGACCCTGAATTCTTTTCAAGGAGAGAGATGGTAAGGAACCTACTCAATTCGACCCTATTATCAAGTCTCACAGGAAAGAAGAGAGGATGAGGATTATGGCTGCCAATTTAGGTGACATGAGGCAGTCGCCTCAGGGCCCTGCAGGCAGCAGGAGACTGCAAAAAGCACTTCCCTGGCCGTGGACAGCCATCAGAAAACCTCCTCTGTGAGGGGGGCCGTCCTCACAGGAGACATGGCAACAGGGCCTTAAAAAGGCCACTGGGATGATCACACCACAAATCGCAGAAGTGAGGGAGAAAAGAGAAGGCGCCAGATTTTCATCTGAACTGGTGAGTGTCCTGGGTGGGGGTGGGGAGGACTTCTGGAAGTGAGGGCGTTGCAAGCAATGGTCAAGCAGGGCCAAAGGGCAAAATCCAGACCCAAGAGGGAAAGGGCTACCGAGGATGGGTCCATAACAGGGCTCTGTATTTTCTATTCACTGAGCATCCAGCCAATGCCAGGAACCATTGAAGCAACCTAGCTTGGTGATCTCACTTAATTCCTGCATCAGCTCTGTGAAGCTGTCATCCCCATTTTAACAGACTGGGAAATCAAGGCACAGGTGGCTTAAGCAGCTTGCCCAGAACTTCTCAGCTCGTAAACAGTGAGCTCGTGCTCAATAAACACTGGATAACTGAATGGTAAAATCATTGATAATTGGTAATTGAATTGATAAGAGTGAGAGGAGCACCTGGGTGGCTCAGTCCGGTAAGCATCCGACTTCGGCTCAGGTCATGATCTCGCGGTCCATGGGTTCGAGACTCACGTCCACCTCTGTGCTGACAGCCCAGAGCCTGGAGCCTGCTTAGGATTCTGTGTCTCCCTCTCTCTCTGCCCCTCCCCCACTTACGCTCTGTCTTTCTCTCTCTCTCTCTCTCTCTCTCTCAGAAATAAACATTTAAAAAATTAAAAGAACGAGAAATTTCTCTTCCTCTTGAAAGAGTTTAAGAAGGTCCTAGATCCTTGGACATGGCTTGTCAGTAATTTGTTCATCACAGTATTTGGCCAAACCTCATAAACTCTTACAGAAAATGGCAGGAACTGAAGATGAAGAGAGTAAGTGGTGGGATTTGTTAACCAACGAATGTGCCCCTGAGCCGGCCTCCCATGCCTCTATTTGGTCAAACGTTCTTTTAATTTCTGACTCTGAATGAGCCAGGCTGGGAGAGTGGACGGGAGTGTAGGATGACAGAATGAGAAGTCCCAGAAGTGGCCGGGATGATGAACTAAATGAACAGGGTGAAACTGAACAAGGTTAAAGGTAAAGCCTTGCCCCTGAGGCTCAAAAAGCTAGCTGCGTTGTTATAACCAGCGTGGGGTGGGGGTGGGGGACAGACACAGCAGAAGCTTTGATGAGGCCCTTAGGACGGAAGAGGAGGCCACACTCAGTCTGAGTTGTCAAAGGAACGTGGCTCCTTAAGATCGGAAGGTAATCTGAGGTCGCGTTGACAGACGAACAGTAGCCCAGTGGGAGGTCCCGTAATAGTTCACATTGTTTGGACCCCATTTGGAGCAGTTTGGTTTTAAGCACATTCAAAGAGGGCCGCACAGCCCAGTGCTTGACACACAGGGACCATTAAAGTGTTGGTATATGTTAGTTTCTGATGAGTTACACTTACAGAAGCCTGATAGTGGAGGAGATTGCTTTCAGAGGCTGTGAGCATGGTATGTGTGAGGCATGCCGTCACTAGGTTGGGGACTGGAGTCAGTGATCTCCAATATCTCCCTTCTTCCACCTTCATCTCCAGGAATCACCTGACCTCATCCTCTCTTAGTCTCAGGCCATATGATTTGGGTAAATCTGACCCCACCTCCCAGACCCAGAAGGTGGCAGGAGACCAAAGCCTGGCCCGCATGTCCCTTCCCTGGTCATGATGATCTGTTCAGGGACATGCCTGTGACCCAAACCAGCCCAACAGCAGCTTCAGGATGGGGCTGAACGTACTGTGGGAAGGAAGGTTTCTTTCTCTTGAGATTGCTAATCTTAATCCTGGAGATCTCGGTGGCATTATTTGAGAAAGAAGTCAAGAGAGAGAAAAGTAAATTTGAGAGATGGGGAGAAACAAATTCCTAAGAACATTCTCTTAACAATTAGACCCAGCTCTTCCTGAAACCCTCCTGGACGTTTAAGGTACTTAACTCAATAAATCCCCCTTTTCCTCCAAGTCTGTGTGGGCTCAGGCTCTGCCTCTTGGGAGCCAAAAAGAAATGGCCAAGCCTTGGTTTTCCTTGTTAGGAGGATAGTAATCTGCAGGAAGTTGGGGGACATCACAAATCCCTTTGGGCAATTCCAGCTGAAACCAAAGACCGCCTATGACTGTGGGTCTATGGGAGCCCCCCACTGAGATGCGCCCAACGGAGCCCAGTTATTCCATAGGACCACGGGAGACCACGATGAACTGGCACAGATAGCTGTGCTGGGTAACTAAAACACCCATCTAATGGTGGAGCCTTTGAGAAGATTCCAGCAGGCACTGTAAAAGCCTCCAGCCCAGGCTCCCATTTTGTTTCTGGGCTATTTGGTGGCAGAGAGTGTACAGTGACTCTAACTGCAGTCCTTTACAATCTCTTTGTCTACTCTCTTATCAGTGGTTAGGATGACAGCCCTTCTTACATTCTGAAGCATTTCTTTTATTTTTGTCCCTCATCCCATTCACCTCCCTTTTATTCACCCAATCTGCATGCACACACCTTCAGCGGTGCTCGTGGTAGTCAGGGGTCCTATTCCGACGTCAGGTCAGTCCTTTTCACCTTATTTCAGGGAGGAATTCAATCAGAGAAACTCTTTTGTTCCTTGGAGTCGCTGTTATTTATAGAAGTTACTGATTAGATAAAATCTGTGAAGTTGAAATGTACGTACCCATGGGTTTAGGAATCCTACTGATAAGCATTTATTCTTATAAACTTATAAAAGTTTGCTAAGATATCTACATAAGGCTGATAAGTAGAGCATTTTTGTAATTGGGGGGGAAAAAAGAACAAATTGTCCAGCCATAGAGACTGGTTGAGTAAACTATGGTACCTCTAAATGTGGGATCTGTGAAGTCAGTTTTTTTTTTTTTTTTTTTACAAAAGAGATGAATCTATGTGTGGATCTGGAAAGAGCTCTGGGGTATATTATGAAGTGGAAACCACACTCCTACCACATTGCATAACTCTGGTGGGCGCTGTTCAGGCTGCATGCTATGGCAATGCAGCCCTCACTCGGGGCACCCGAAAATGCAGCGGGGTTACCGTCCCAGAGAGGGGTGCAATCCTCAGGCTATTCTGGTGTTAAAAATATTTAAGCACAGGGGCACCTGAGTGGCTCAGTCAGGTGAGTGTCTGACTTTGGTTCAGATCATGATCTGGCGGTTCGGGAGTTCAAGCCCCACGTTGGGCTCTGTGCTGACAGCTCAGAGCCTGGAGCCTGCTTCAGATTCTGTGTGTGTGTGTGTGTGTCTCTCTCTCTCTCTGCCCCTCCCCCATTCACACTGTCTTTCTCTCTCTCTCTCAAAAAATAAATAAACAGTAAAGAAAAATTTTTGAAAATATTTAAGCACAAACAGATATGTAGTGCTATACATAAATGTTTTTCCCCTGCAAGAGAAAAAAAGAAAATTTTCAAAGTGGTGCCTTGGAGAGAGAAATAAGCAAGGTGGGTGGTGTTTCGCTTTTAAATGTCTATCTTTTTGTCCACGTATATTATCCAATCAGGTACTCGATTCCATTAACCATCTACAGATATTTTCTAGGGGTGGCAGAGAGAGGGTGATGGGCCATGTCTGTTTCAGTGTTTAGGCTTCTATATGCGTTTTCAAACCCTAATGTGCGACCTTCTCCCCCCCGCCCCCCCCCGCCCCAGAGAAACCGCTAAGCTTTACTCTCTACCAAGCCTGATTTTTGGAGATGCTCCAAGGCGAAGTATCCATTTTTCTCACGCGAAGCATAACATTGCTCCTGTTACAACATCTCCTCCTGTGATGTGCTTGTTTCTGCTTGTGCAAGAAGCCCTAACATCCTTGGGTGAGTGCATATTTTTGTCCCCCACTGGAATGGGGGCTGGGCTAGCAGGTGGGTGACAGCTTCTGTAGAGAGGCACTGCTCCCCCCCCCGCCCCCGCCTTGGTCCCTGCCAGGTGGCCCAGGCCGTCAGCCCTCAGACTCCCCGGTGCTGATCCCTACATGCCAACCCCCAGGGCTTGTTTGGGAAGAGGGAGATGAGTCAGCACATTTGCCCAATGAGGCTGGCCTGGCGCCAGCACAATGCCTTGCCGGGATTCAACTGCCTGGCTCCAGCGGTAACTGGCATCTGGGGTCACAGCCGCCTCTCGGGTTCTAGAAATGAGCTCATCTCCTTTGGCTGCTCTGGGGAGACAGACGCCAGGGGAAGGGTAGGGCTGCCTCCTCACCAGCGCCTCAGGGAGCGGGAGGGACCGGGTACAGTCTGAGGGGTCCCGACTCCTTATGTGACACCACGTTGCAGGCAAGGGCAGCTCTGGATATGGCCCCTCTGCAGCCCCAGCAGACGAGGGCTCCGTCCCACATATTTCTCAGTAAGATCCTCTTTTCTATCCTCCGAGAAGCAGCGGAGGTCCTCAGCTAGCAAAAGACGAAGGACTGGAAGCATTAAACATTCAGGTAAATCAGTGAGGTGAGAGACACCCTCACTGCTGTCCCCAATCACTGTCTCTTTAAAGCTTCTTCTCCCAATGGTCGATGGTCGGTGGGGCTCCAGGACCTTACCTCTCGCACCCTGTGCACCTGCTCCTGCCCCAGCGCCTCTCCGATCAAGTTTATGCCCCCCTCTAGGCTCTTCACAAATCAACCAAAGAAAAGACTGGAATGAATCCTCTTTGTCCTCAGGGTCCCTTGAGCTCTCTTTGGCCTGGCGGTCCCTCCGGCTGAGGAAAGCCCTCTCTTAACCCCACTATGGTTTGACCTTCAGGGTTAGCTGAGGGTCCCCCAAGGAACGTTGTTGCTTCCCACGGTTTCCCTCATTTGGGGGCTCCTTTCCAGACGCAGTGTTCTTGTCCTTCAGGGAAACAGGCCCCCGAGATTTCAGACATATGGGGGGGCCTCCATTCTCAGAATTCAGAAAAACATACTGCCACAGGTGGTCCTGTTCCTGGGGACCCCACTTCAGAAGGGATCGGTCCCAGCGTCCAGAGACCACAGACGGCGGTACTGTCAGGGACGTGAGGGGGAAAACAACCTTAGTGGCTGAGGTCTGTCAGGGGTGATGCATAGGAATGTCCATCTTCCATAGTCCTCTCGACAACCCTGAGTGGGAACATTTTCACCCTTCTGTTCCACAGAAGAGGGAACAGAAGTGCAGGCATTTAGGGACTTGTTAGGGTCACATAGCTGAGAGAGAGCCCCGTCTGCCCACCTGCAAACCAATGACTGCCTCTTTCTGGCCGCACGAGGTGACACTACAGACTGGAAGAGTAACCGGTCCTTGGTCAGAGAATCCGATCGAGTGTTCGGACAGACCCCCTTGCCACCCCCACAGGTGCCCCATGACCCGCTGTGTGTTTCACTCACAATGGCGGCTCCGTGCCAACACCGCGAGCAGACGGCGAGTCCCTACCTGCGACACATGCCATTCCTGCCCGGATCCAAATTCCCACCGGAGTCTGGCAAAGAGGATTGAAAGGACGACCGAAGGAAGCGGCAGAGCCCTTTCCGGAGGCTCCACAATTCAGGGCCTTTCAGCCAAAGGCCCAGCTCACTCATCCCTTCCCATGTCGGTGGGCCTCACTGGTGGAAGACCACTGTCGCTGAGGGCTGCATGGGCCCTGGACTCAGAACCTTTCCCCACTCACGATGATGGGGCTGCGGGACCACACAAGGGGCTACCGTGCCCCCTAAAGCGCCACCCTCTGGGTAATGACAGCAATGGCTGTGGCCGCTTAGGAAAGTCCCTTGCATGCCTGGCTTTTGGCCCTGTGGTTACCATGAAGAGGCTAGAATGGAGTCTCCGGGGTCCCCACTGGGGCCGAACCATTGTCAAAGTCAAAGCCAATTTTCAAATAGAGTCAGCCCTCAACTATTCATAGACTAAACAGGTTTAATCTGTACCTCCGCTTTCTCCTCGTCCTTCTTTTTGCCAGCAATGTTTTCGCTCTTCTCCGTGATATGCCCACCGGCACAGGAAGCGGTGGAGGCCTTCGGATTAGTCAGCACCCAGACCCATTAGCGATCCCAGTAAAGGGCTTAAGCAGCAGTTTGGGCAGAATATGGATTTTGAATAACCTTGCTGAGCTCATCCCCGCTAATCATGGAGAAGAGACCATGCCTTGAGTGCTTTGAGCCCTTCTGCTAAGTCTTGCTGGGAGAAGAAATAGAAGGACTGATCTCCACCCCCAGGGAGTGGGGTCCCAGGCTGAGGCTGGTCAGGATGAGAGGGCAGGCCATTCCCCAACCCCGCGCTGTCTCGCCTGGTAGACCCACGATGCCAGTGTGCACGTACCCAGAACCTTCCAAGACCTGCCTCTTGTGGCAGACGGAGAAAATGACTTTTGAAGTAAATGAAGCACCCAGAGGTTTCCTCTCTCGAGTGGCTGTGGTTTATATTCCCCAACCAAATAAGTCAGCAAATAAAATATGGAAAGTGGTTTCAAAAAGTTGAAATCACCTGAACTCACTTCCTGTAGAAGTTGTCATGTCTTTCCTAGCAGACAAGAAGACTGTCGAGGCTCAAGCTGGGTTGTATTTCCACAAACCACCGCCATAGCCTCTCTTTATATTATTAATAATAATAAATGCTAACAGATTGATATGGAAGTCAAGGATCAAGTCAAATGATGCACATGAAGATCTCTAACTCCATGAGGTAGAAACTATTATTTGTTTGCAGAAAAGGAGACAGAGAAGGCAAGTCATGTGTTCCAGCTTGCTCAGGACGAGAAGAAGGGGTCTTAATTTTCAGACGCCACTGTCTTTGATCTACAACGCAGTCCGTGCCTCTTCCCTTGACTGACAAAACCCCAGTAATAAAATCGGGGATCCCCAGACCTCCTTGCTCCTCTCCACCCACCTCCTGAATTTCAGATGTCTATCCCAGGTGTCTCCTCTGCTGGGCCATCCCTGCCATTTAGCTGTGAACCGTGTGCACCTCGTGTGGTCTTTATATTTATCTTCTCAAGGATTGTTAGGTCTTATAATTTAACTTTTCCTGTGATACGTTTTCTCCCCAGAGGAAGAGCATCATGGGGAAGGATGGTGTCCTATTCCATGCCTAGTGGAATTTGTCACTCTTCCTGGATGATCCCAGATGCAGGGCAAGCCCGTAATACCTATTTTCTGATCGCTTAGTTGACTGATGTAGGGGTAGAAACCACGTGGAGTGTACATCTAGTGTATGCTCATGGTGCTTAACACGGCACTAGGCATATAGTAAGTGCTCAACATTTTTGTCAACTTAAGTGTCAGGCCACCAGGAAGAGAGAGAGAATGAGTCCCACAGTCACCAAAGCATCTACTGCGTGGCTTATGGATATTATCCAATTCATTTTCTTAATGTTTATTTATTTTTGGAGAGCGAGGGGAGGGGCAGAGAGAGAGGGAGACACAGCATCTGAAGCAGGCTCCAGGCTCTGAGCTGTCAGCACAGAGCTTGATGCAGGGCTTGAACTCACAGACCACAAGATCATGACCTGAGCCAAAGTTGGACGCTTAAGCGACTGAGCCACCCAGGCGCCCCTGTGAATTATCTAATTTAAACTTCACAATAACTCTATGATGTAGATGGTGTCCCTACTTCTCATACAGCCTCAAGCCAACAGCTGGTGAACGGGGAAAGTAGCGTTCGTGTGCAGGGCCCCGGCATCAGGGTGAGGCAACAGAGGCACCTGACAACCTCTCAGTCCTGGGGACACCCAGGAGGCAGTTATGTGGTGGGCAAGCAAGGGCCTGGGGTTAGGCAGACCAGGTTCTAGGAACGATGAAGAGGTAGGACCGGGTGCCGCAGCCTGCAGCCCACAGGAAGGGCCGCGGGGAGTTTCTGTCCCAGACCTTGAACTTAGTCCTGACACCAGGCTCTGCCAGTACTAAGCCTTTGTCTATGGGCAAAGGACAGCAAGCCTCCAGCCCATTACATTCCAACCGTTCCTGGAACCCGGGCTGGTGCCAGCTGGATAGATCTGCAGCAGAACAGAGCGAGGGCTCCCCAGGAATCTGTGGGAACGTGGGGGGCTGGGCAAGACAGGAGACAGTGGGATTAAAAGATTTGACAAAGAAAGCACTCCTTTACATGGGACAATGCCCAGCAGGCTGGTTTTAGAGCGCGGACGGAGTGGGATTTACCTAAAGTCTCCACCCTGTCGAGGCTGCTGGGCTTGTGCCAGGCTTCCCTGCTTGCCCTGCCCGCTCTCCGTGCACGCCGGCTTCCACTGCAAGTTGTGAAAATCTGTCCTCACAGGAAGGCTGATGGGAGAGACAGACCTGCGGGGGGGGGGGGGGGGGGGGGAGGGAGCCTCCCCCGGAGCCCTGCCCTGAGGTGCGTGCCCTTGCACATGGCAGCTTCCCTTCTGCCCGAATTGATGCATGCTGTCTTTGCCTAGATCGCAACACAGACGCCACGAGACTGGGCTCTGCAGGTCCCTTCCTGTCCCATTTTTAGGAGCCTGGGCTCAGCACTTAGGACCTCATCTCCCCTTATTCACCGCTGCCTGTGTATAGTAGGTGCTCGGTGAATATTTGTCAAACAAACGATTTGACAATGTGCTGGTTAACCTGTCCTTCTCTGCAGCACCGGGGCTGGGCCGGCAATTGTATAAATCTGGTGGATCAGGTGGAGGTTGGGGAGGGGATCCATTAGACACGGGTGCCGTTCATCAGTTCTCAGAGGGAGATAGGGCCTGGCCCTCCCAGCTCCCTTCCTATGGGTAAAGAAACAAAGCCCAGAGAGGCAAGGGCCCTGCATGCTCAGATCTAGCCTCCGCCAGCTTCCTGGCCCCCTCCGTAGGCCCTAATGTAATTCCTTCCCTCGGCATCCAAGGTCCTGCAGACCTTTGCTGACCTAACTCTCCAGTTCAAATTCCCATGCCACCCAGAATCTACACTACTGTTTGGTACTTCTAGTACGTGGCGGTTCCCCCTTCTCTTCATTTGGGAAGCTTCTCACTTTGGAGTCTGTAGTCATCACCTCTTCTGGGAAGTCTTCCCGGGATGCCCCTAGGCAGTTTTAGTGGTTACCTGGCCCTGAGTCTCACAGTGTCCTGTGCTTTCCTTGGTCATGTACTTAGCACTTGCATTTGTGCCATGTTAGAATTACCTGGCCCTCTCCTCTCTATCCTGGGTGATCTCCTAGAAGAAGGACCTTACATTTTATGCCTACCATGCTGCCAGCCTGTCACAGAGCTGGAGCTCCAGGGAGGCTGTTGCATCATGCTCGTTACTATTTTATTTAAACCTGGCACTTTATTATTTTTTAATGTTTTATTTATTTCTGAGAGAGAGAGAGAGAGAGAGAGAGAGAGAGGGAGGGAGGGAGGGAGACATCCTGAGCAGGGGAGGGTCAGAGAGAGAGGGAGATACAGAATCTGAAACAGGCTCCAGGCTCGGAGCTGTCAGCACAGAGCCTGGCGCGGGGCTCAAACCCACAAACCATGAGATCATGACCTGAACCGAAGTTGGATGCTTAACAGACTGAGCCACCCAGGCGCCCCTAAAATATTTCTTATTATAATCGAGCATCGCATCAGATAGGAGAAGAAGTGTAACCACAAGCTAGCGAGGGGCAGAGCCTGGAGTAGAAGTAGACAACCATCTCGCCGACCTCTTCCTCCTCGCCAGAGCCTCTGCGCACTCATCCCTGTCTTCCCAGGAAAGTCCCCTTGTCCACAGCCTTTGAAAATTACTCAGTCACATTTTCCATGACACTTACTCTGCCCTCTGGCCCGAACAGCTCCCTCCTGACCTCCCGAAGCCACAATACCAGCATGTAACACATCCTCCGATTTCTCTTACTGGGTCATCACATCGCATTCTTCTCCGACATAAAGGACACTGTGCACTCCTCCAGGCAAGTGTCTGAGTCTTACATTCTTGTTTTACCTCCCATGTGCCCAGCAGATCATTAGGAGCATGAGAGGTGCTAGCAAATACTTAGTGATACCTTGAACCACACAACACCTCGGAATTCATTCCCTTCTGGGTGGACAACTGTTGCTATTTGCCGTCATCATGAGGGCAGCCCTGGCTGCCCCCTCCGCTGCTAGGTGTGGGTGCGGTTCTGATCTGGGGTGCACAGACCGCAGGCTGGGGCTGGGGATACTGGGGTGTGATGTGAGCCTCCTTGTCCATTGTCTGCAGATCAGCCCCGTTTGCATGTCTCTGAGCAACTGGTCTCTTGTTATTCCTACTCTTTCCTTGATTTCCTCTCCTGAGCCCTGCAGAGAGGAGTCAGCGCAATAAAATAGCTGAAGAAGTTGAGCTGAATGAGGAAGAGATAAATAAGACACAAAGGAGTGCCCAGGAAAGAGACCTGCAGATCAGCTGGGGAATGGGATGGCGAGCGCCATCTCTGCCTTTCTGGGGACATGCTTATGATGACCCACCACCTCCATGGGACCTTGTACCCTGTTGGAATGAGTCTGTTGGAAGACAGGCAAGAGCAGAGGGACCATTCACTCTGTACGCAACTTGAGCAAGTCACCTTCTCCCTAAGTTTCAGTTTCCTTACCTGAAAAATGAAATAATAATGTCTAGACCACCTCTCTCATGGTGGTGGGGGGGGTAGAGAGTTGTTGTATGGATTGCATGAGCAAAGTATGTGAGAGGACTCTGGACCGGAAGTCATTACAGTCATGCATTCATTCACCCACTGATGCATTCCATCAATATTTATCGCACGCTCACCGTGCACCAGACACAGAGTTGAGTTCACTGAGGATCTGATGGAGGGCATTGTACCCACAGACATAGTTCCTGCTCTCGTGAAGCCCACAGTCCAGTGGAGAAAATGGCTTCAGTTAATCATACTATTGGGCAACTACTCAATGAGGTAACAGGAAAGGAGCTCGGTTTCCATAGAGAAGCACGGCTCGGGAACAGATCACATGACACACTTTGTTGCTGTTGTAACCTAGCCACCGGTTCTCAAATTTTGAATTGCGAGAGTCACCTGAGCCACATCCCCTGGGAGTCTGATTTCCTGGCGCTAGAATTTCCCTTCCAGAAATGTACATTTTTAACATGCTCCTCCACCCCCACTCCTCCAAGACATTCTCATGCCACTGACCCTTGGCCACATTTTAAGAAAGAGTGACCCAAGGTTAGTGTGGAGCCTTAATTAGAGACTGGGACCTCTCTGTGACAGCTCCTGTGTTTCTTAGCCTATTTGACTCCAGGCCATTCCTGAAGCCTGTCAGGTGAGCCAGAGGATGATTCTCTTTGCTTCAGCTACTTTGACCTGGGTTTCCAGTCACTTAAAAACATGCCCTCTTGCCTAATTTCGGTCCCTCTGACCTCTGTGAGCTCCCCTCATGATGTCTGCTGGCTCTGCGGTGCATACAGGCTATGCAGGGGTGAAGTCACAATTTACCATTTGCATTTACAGTTAGCATCATTACCATTCTACGCCTGCCCCCACCCCTTACAGCTCCTCACGTTCACCCGTAGGCCCTTCCATAGCATCTGCAACGCACGCAATGCCCTGAACATGAACATCAGCAGCAAGTCTCCAAACACTAATTTCTGACCACTGGCACTTTCGCCCACGGCCAATCACAGTGATTTCGGTTGGACGCTGGCTCAGTGTGGGAACTGGGTGTTCACGTTCTGGAGTCACGGTATCTGGATCTGCATCCTGGCTCTGCTGGCTCTGTGACGGTGGGCTGAGTGACCTCCCTTCTCTGAGCCTTAGTTTCTCTATGTACAAGACGAGTACCTCATAGGGCCGTTGCAGGGGCTCAATGCACTATTGTACATAAGGAACTTAGACTAGAGCCTGGCACGCAATCAGGGCACAATAAATGTTAGCTATTATCACATGGGGGTAAATGCATTTTCAGTGGCAATCCCTGCAGACGGTGTCCCCCAGCCTGACGACCTTTGACCCACATTAGGAAATCTTGTTTGTGACTGTGCTTCCCTTCCCGCCAATGAATACTGGTTTTTTACATTTAAGTCTACTATTTACCTCCTGTCTCCTAGAGCTTCAGCTTCCTTCACGTCTCCTTGTTCTCCCAATTCAGCATCCTCTTCTCGTCTTTGCATGAACTCCAGAGTCCCTGCGATGCCCCTTCCGTAACCTCGAGGCTCTACTTTGAGCCTCTGTCAGTGCGTATGCCTCCTTGGTGGTTCTGCGCGCCCCCAGAGACCACAGGGAAGCTTCAGGCACCACTGTCATGTCTATTGCACACCGTCATGACCACTGGAGCTATGTGCCCAGTACTCGCTAGCGAATTACAGAACTCATGCCATTCTTACTTAGTCCCCTGAACCTTGCTTCCTTCAGTTATAAATTGAGGGTAGTAATACCTACTTACTTTGACTGCTGGGAAAATTGAAGGTGGTGATATATACAAGGCCCAGGGCAAGCTCAGTAGCACTTAATACTGTAATTCTTATTAATATCTACCTGTAGAGAAAATAAAACAAAAGAAAGGTCTACATTTTCACACACACCACATGCACACTGTGTCATCTGAAGACCTCAGAACTGAGGCCAAAGCTCGGCCAGCAAAGCTGGCCACTGACCACTAACGCCAGTGTGGAATGAGGAGGTTCTTGCACTAGTGCCCGCCCTGTCCGGAAGAATCTGTTACTGGTCACCAACATCACTACCACTTCACTCCATCACTTTTTTTCTATTGTGGGTGTTTTTTGGTTTTGATTTTGTTTTTTTAGGGTTTATATCATTTACTTCCATTCTAATCTTTATTAGTTTGTTCCATAACCTTAACTCAATCTTTCGCTCTGGTAAAAGACACATAACATTGAAATTACCCTTAACCATTTTTAAGCGTATAGTTCAGTCGCGTGATGTGAATGATTGCATTCACATCATTGTGACACAAATCTCCAGAACTCTTTTCATCTTGCAAAACTGAAACTCTATACAGAAGTGCCTGGGTGGCTCAGTGGGTTGGTTAAGCTTCCAACTTCGGCTCAGGTCATGATCATGCGGTCTGTGAGTTCAATCCCCGCACTGGGCTCTGTGCTGACAGTGCAGAGCCTGAAGCCTGCTTCTGATTCTGTGTCTCCCTCTTCCTGCCCCTCCCCCACTCACTCTCAATCTCTCTCTCTCAAAAATAAATAATCATTAAAAAAATTTAAAACCCCTAAAACTCTATCAATTAAGCCACTCCCCAATCTTTCCCTCCCCAGCCCCTGGTAACCAGGTAACTGTCATTCTCTATGAATTTGGCTACTCAAGGTATGTTTTTTAAGGGGATTCACACACTATTTCTCTTTTTGTAACTGGCTTACTCACCTAACATAACGTCCTCAACTTTCACCTCTGCTGTAGCCAGAATCTCCTTCCTTTTGAAGGCTGAGTAATACTCCAATGTATGCGTATACCCCATTTTGTTTATCCATTCAACATCAACAGCCAGTTAGGTTACTTCCACCTTTGGGCTTTTATGACTGCTGCTGCTGTGAATATGGGCGTACAAACATCTCCTCAAGACCCTGGTTTCAATTCTTTTGGGTATATAGGCATCCCCCACTTGCTGAAACTTCCCGTTAGGCCATTTTGCTTCTACAAAAGACTTACATTAGTACCTATTTTTGCTGACCCAAAGAAATCCAAAGAGGATTTTCATGTTTATGAAAAAAGGATGAAGAGCAAAATGGCATTCAGCGTTTGTTTTGCAACACACCTTTCTAGAGGCAGCTCACCCACCAGCAACAAGGGCAGCCCCTCCAATCTCCTCCCTGGGATCTACACTCAGTACCTCAGTCCCAAGCCACCATAGCCTTGAACTGTGTCTGGGAGCATCCATGATGCATCTTGTTTTATTTTGTGCATCCATTAGCAAGAGGTATCCTAAGTTATCAGGAAAGCCTGTTCAAGCCCCACATCAGGCTCTGTGCTGACACCTCAGAGCCTGGAGCCTGCTTTAGGTTCTGTGTCTCCTTCTCTCTCTGCCCCTCCCCCACTTGTGCTCTCTCTCAAAAATAAATAAACATAAAATAATTTTTAAAAATGGGGTGCCTAGGTGGCTCAGTCGGTTGGGCTTCCAACTTTGGTTCAGGTCATGATTTTGGTCCATGAGTTCGAGCCCCGCATCAGGTTCTGTGCTGACAGCTCAGAGCCTGGAGCCTGTGTCTCCCTCTCTCTCTGCCCCTCCCCCACTCATGCTCTGCCTCTCTCAAAAATAAATAAAACATAATTTTTTTTTTTTTTTAGAAAAGTCTAAGAGAGGGTACTTTTTGGATCTGAGAATGCTCGAAAAATTTTTCACATAAATTGATGGTAATGACCTCTTTGCTTTATGCCATTTTGGCATATGAGAGTTTTCCTAGAAACGCTTCTTTCAGACAATGAATACCCAGAAGCGGAATTACTGGATCATACCGTAATTCCACATTAAATGTTTTCATGACCTACCATGCTGTTTTCCATGGTGGCCGCACCATTCTACATCTTCGCTACCCTGCGAGTGGCCTCCAATTTCTCCACATCCTCCTTGATCCTTATTTTCGGTTTTGCTGAGAGAAGGCCTCCTCGTGGGTATGAGGTGAGCCATGACTGTTTTATCCGTGGCCTTAGGGACCCCCTGACTGAAGACAGGCCCCAGAGAGGCAGATTTTCCAACACCACCGGAGGGGAGGGGCAGAATCCTGGGAGAGGGAGCACAGGCCCCATCATTCATTTACTCCTCAAGATCACCCTAAACAGGAGCACTTTCATCTCAGGGTTGTGGAAACCGGCTCAGGATGACTAAGCAACATGCCGGAGGGCACACAGCTAGAAAACTGGTGTTTGAACGGGGCCCCACGTAAGTGTGGAAGAACTGCCGTGTACATACATCAACATTGGCACTTACTCTCTGGGGTGAGAACACTCCCTCTTGGTTTCTCCCGCAGCAACACAGCCCTTGGCTTCTGTCTCGCTGCTCCTCCCCCTGCTGCTCAGGGCCTGTGGGGCTGGGTGACGAGGAAACACAACAGCCTTGCATGTATTATTTCACCAAGTGCCCAGGTGCACCTGCTGTGGCACTGCATGCTGTTTAGGATTGTGCAAAAAAATGCGTGGTTCCAAGCCTCAGAAGATTTGCAAGCGTTTTCTTCTAGCCCCAAACTCAGACACTGAGGGGCAAGTGTAGACCAGCTGGGGTCCCTTTAAGGGACACCTGCTTGCAGAGAGAGCCATTAAGAAATGATGCATTGGCCTTGGCTTTGCCCAGCCTGTGTGCAAACAACTGCAGTTCCCAGATCTCTTCCCCTGCAGGGGCTGGGTGGAGCCCCTCTTTGGTACAGATGGACAAAGTGGGAGTTAAGGCAGGGCAGGGTGGCCCTGGATCTCAGCTGGAGAGAACTGGCCCTACCTGACCCAGGCTTGCAGCGGCAGCCAGCCTGTACTACTTGATAGATCTTAAATGCACCCTGAGGGATTACGAGTCAATCAAGGCACAACCCTCATAGAAGAGGCCTTTTAAAGGTGAGCACACACGCATGCCTGTGTTCACTTCACAGTTATAGGTTAGCAATGTTTGACTGGCCCCCCGCCCACTGCGCTCCCAACTTACTCCACAAGTAACCTTCATACTATGACCTGGTCATGGAGAAGCCAGAGGTCAGTCCCATGAGGGCATAGCCGGACCAGAGGGGCCAAGAGGTGCTTGCAAAGACAGTTCTCAACAGCAACATGGAATGGGAGGCAGGGAAGGGCCTGGGGCTTTGGAAGGGGTCCTAAGGAACCAGTATCAGTGGGGTCCATAGCCAGCGTGGCTTGCATGAGAGTTGTGCAGATACACCAATCCTTGGGCTGACAAATGAGATGGGGGGAAATGCAGAACTGGGTTGGAGACGTAGAGGAGTTTGTCACGAGCTGCTGCACGAGCGACGTGACAGTCAGAACTGTTTACGAAAGTGTTAAAGGTGTGAGAACGGACTGGGGATAGTTCTGGCAGATCAGTAAACGATCTCTTAAAATCTACTTTGTGCGGGGCTCAGGGGAATTTTCTAAGTGACTACAGCCCTTAAGGATGTACAAACGCAAAAAATCACATCTCTCTGTTGAGAAGCGGTGTTTGTGTGTGTGTGTGTGGCTGAGAGCTTGGACTCAGCCTTCCACTGTGAGCTTCTGCGAGGGGTTGACTTTTGGCAGTTCTCAAGTTTTAACCTGTAAACGGGGGTATAGTAGTCTTCACTGCAAAACATCAGACACACTTTACACTGCCCACTGCTTGGCCCAAAGGGAGCACTCAAGAAAAGTTGGTTATTATTAATTAATTGATTTCAAACCATGGCTAACAAAAAAGCAGAGAGGCACCTACCATGTACAAGGCTCTGCCCCTGCACCAAATCAAGTGAATTGCTGGGAAAATGGCGATGCACACACCCTTTGAACTGGCCGGGAGTCAATATTTGCTTGAGGAAGTTATTTGAAGAGCCCTGATTTAGAATTGATCATTCCTAGGCTGGTTAAATGGGGTGGAATTGGATTGCTTTCTCCAACCAGGTGGCTTCCTCCATCTTGTTAACAAGACTGCACCGAGGGGCTCACATCTCCCCAGATGTCCTTGTTTGCCGCATGCACAGGGGTCCCTGAGCATGCCCAGAACCTCTAGGTGTTTTGTGGAAGACAATGAACACCAGGGGTTACTGTGGAGAGGGAGGAGGCTGAGGCGGGGTCATGGAGTGAGAGCAGCCCTTCAGTTAAGAATGAGCCCTAGAAAAGGGAAGCCCGATGGACCAAAGGAAGAAAGGAAAAGGCACACGCATCTATTCCTCTTTCAAGATGATTGCACACAGGAACTGGGCTTCTTTGTGTTCAGCTACTGTTTGAGACTTGCTGAATCAATAGTATCTTAGCCCTGGAAAGGACGTACAAGCCAATTGGTCCAGCTGCACTATCTCACTGGTGGCAGGTACCTTGCCTGGTGTGGTACCTTGCCTGGTGTACACAGCTAGCCAGTGACAAAGTCCAGACCAAAGCCTCGGTTTCCTCATTCCCGGTGCAGTGCTCTTTCCATCTCCTCGATGGCCTTCAAATTGCTCATTTTCCAGATCTCTCCTGCCAGACTTTGTCCCTGGCCCCAGAGCGGTGGCTCCTTTGGAAGGGAGCCAACGGTTCAGGGAGCAGCAGGAGAGGGTGCAAAGGGGAGGCTGGGGGATGGGGTCACCCTGCAAGCTCATTTTGTTCACTTCAATAAGGCCAAATGAAATCAGAGCATGAACATGGTGAGGGTGCCTCTGTGCTGTCTAAACCAGCCCTGAATACTAACCAGGAAGCTTAGAGGGAGCTAAAAATAACTGGCTAATCACCACCAGGAAGAATTAACAAGGACTCGGAAGAAAGGAAAATGTCTTAATATTCCATCGCCCTACAGCTGGGCTCCAGCTGCGGCTAGTCCCCTCCCGGCTTCCACAGGGCAGGTAATTAGGCAGCAAGGAAGCTCCACCACTCATGGGGACTGGGAGGGGGCCTGCCCCAGCCTGCAGGAGGGTAAATGGAATAGGGTTATTTGGGGTGAGGTGTTGGAAAAACAGTGAACACAAAAGAAATGCAATGTGACAAGAGGTGGGTTTTGAAGAATAAAACAGACGCCGCAGTTTATACCCTTCTCTTTTGAGAAAACAAAATCCTTAATTAAAGGGAAACATATATATTATCTTCTGCCTTGCACACCCTCGGAAAATTTGCAAATTCCCTAAGCACTGGTACCTAGTTCAGTGCTGAAGTCCATGCCCTGGGGACCACACTGAAATGAAGTCTTCCTGGAAAAATTACTCTTTGGACAAGGACCAAAGCGACCCCACAATAAACCAAACACTGTGGTGGAGCAGAGCATGTATAAGACTGGAAAGGCATGACTGGAATGATTTCTTCATAGAACCCAGAAGAGTAGGAATAGGGAATAATTATCATAACTGGGGAGAGGTCAGTTCAAGAGAAATAAAAAAAGAAATATCATTCAGTAGAGAGCATGGTAATACTCAGAAGAACTTACTTCCTCCAAAAGGTTTAATGGGTTTAAATAATACAAATTGGTTTAGAAGATTTGGGAGTACACATTCTTTTAAGTGGACATGGAACATTCTCCAGGATAGGTCACATGGGAGACCAGAAAGCAAGTCTCCGTAAATTTAAGAAACTTGAAATTATCTCAAGCATCTTTTCTGAACACAATGGTATGAAACTAGAAATCAATCATAAGAAAAAAACTGGAAGAAATACATACACATGGAGGCTAAACAACACGCTACTCAACAGCCAACGTGTCAACCAAGAAATCAAAGAGGAAATTAAAAAAATACACAGAGACCAATGAAAATGACAACACAATGGTTCAAAATCTTTGGGACCCAACAAAAGCAGAGCTAAGAGGGAAGTTTATAGTGATACAGACCTAACTCAAGAAACAATAAAAATCTCAAACAACCTAACCTTACACCCAGAGGAGCTAGACAAAGAAGAATAAACAAAACTCAATGCTAGAAGGAAGGAAGGAAATAATAAAGATCAGAGCAGAAATAAGTAGAGAAAGACAATAGAAAATATCAATGAAACTAAGAGTTGGCTCTTTGGGAAGATAAACAAAATTGACAAAACTTTAAGAAAAAAAAAAGAGAAGACTCAAATAAAATCAGAAGTAAAGGAAAAATACCCAACACCACAGAAATACAAAGAATTATAATAGAATGCTATGAAAAATTATACACTAACAAGTTGAAATAGATAAATTCCTAGAAACATACAATGTTCCAGAGCTGACTTGGAAGAAATAGAAAATTTGAAATAGAATCAATTACTAGGAACAAAATTGAGTTGGTAATCAAAAGCTTCCAACAAACAAAAGTCCAGTTTCAAATGGCTTCACAGGTGAATTCGACCAAACATTTCAAGACAAGTTAACACCTATTCTCAAACTATTCCAAAAAATAAAAGAGGAAGGAGAGTTTCCAAATTCATTCTACTAGGACAGCATTACCCTGTATCAGGGTAGAAAATGACACAACAGGAAAAGAAAAACTACAGGCCGATATCCCTGATGAACATGGATCTAAAATCAAGAAAATATTACCAAACTGAATTCAATAATACATTAAAAGAATCATTCATCATAATCAAGTAGTATTCATTCTAGGACTGCAACGGTGGTTCAATATTTGCAAGTCAATCAGTGTGATCTATCACATTAAAGTGCAAAAGAATAGAAGTCGTATGATCACCTTGGGGCAGAAACGTTTTTGACAAAATACAACATCTGTTTATGATAACAACTATCAACAAAGTGGGTTTAGAGAAAGCATACTTTGACGTAATAAAGGCCATATGTGAAAAACTTCACAGCTAACAGCATCCTCAGTGGGGAAAAAACTGAAAGCTGGTCCTCTAAGATCAGGGACAACACAAGGATGTCCACTCTCACCACTTTTATTCAACGTAATACTGGAAGTCCTTGCCATAGCAATCAGACAAGAAAAAAAAAAGGCATCCAAATTGGTGTGGAATAAGTAAAACTTTCACTACTTGCAGATGACATATTACATATAGAAAGCCTTAAAGACTGCATCAAAAAACTATTGGAATAAAATAAATTCAGTAAAGTTGCAAAATTAATATATAAAAATCTGTTGTGCTTCGATAGACTAATAATGACAAAGCTGAAAGAGAAATTAAGAAAACAATAACATTTACAATTGTACCAAAAAGAAAAAAATACCCAGGAATAAATTTAACCAAGAAGGTGAAAGAGTTATACTCTGAAAACTGTAAGACACTGATGAAAGAAACTTAAGATGACACAAACAAATGGAAAAATATATTGTGCTCATGGACTGGAAGAATGAATACTGTTAAATGTCCACAGTATTCAAAGCAATCTATAGATTCAGTGCAATCTCTATCAAAATACCAATAGCATTTTTTTAGGGCAGAACTAGAATAAGTAATCCTAATACTTATCTGGAACTACAAAAGACCTGAATAGCAAAAGCAATCTTGAGAAAAAGAACAAAGCTTAACATATTACAGTCCTAAATTTTAAGATATATCACAAAGCTTTAGTAATCAAATAAGTATGGTACTAGCATAAAAGTAGATATATAGATCAATGGGTCAGGACAGAGAGCTCAGAAATAAACCCACACTTATATGGTCAGTTAATCTGTAAGAAAGAAGGCAAGATTATGCAATGGGGGAAAGACACTTTTTTTTTTAAGTTTATTTAGTTTTGAGAGAGAGAGAGAGACAGAGCAGAGGAGGTGAGGAGCAGAGAGAGAAGGAGACACAGAATCTGAAGCAGGCACCAGGCTCTGAGCTGTCAGCACAGAGCCTGCTGCAAGGCTCGAACTCACAAACTGTGAGATCATGACCTGAGTAGAAATCAGAGGCCTAACCGACTGAGCCACCCAGGTGCCCAAGACAGTCTTAATAAATGGTGTCATCAAAACTGAACAACTACATGCAGAAGAATGAACCTGGGCCACTTTCTTATGCCATATACAAAAATAAACTGAAAATGGATTAAAGACCTCAATGTGAGACATGAAACAAATCTCCTAAAGGTAAACACAGGAAGTAATTTCTTGGACATCACCTTCAGCAACATACTTATGAATATGTCTCTTCAGTAAAGGAAAACAAAAGCAAAGCAAAATTAGCTATTGGGACTACACCAAAATGAAAGGTTTTTGCATGGCAAAGGAAACAATCACAGAAACAAAGGAAACCTGCACATTGAGAGAAGATATTTGCAAATTCTATATCCAGTAAGGGGTTAATATCCAAGGTATGTAAAGAACGTATACAGCTCAATACCAACAAACAATCAGATTTAAAAAATGGTCAACAGACATATGAAGAGATGTCCAGTCTCACTAATCTTTGGAAAAATGCAACTCAAAACCACAGGGAGAGATCACCTCACACCCGTCAGAGTGACTAGTATAAAAACACAAGAAATAACAAGTGTTGTCAAGGATTTGGAGAAAAGGGAACCCTCATGTACCATGGATGGAAATGTAAATTGGTGGAGCTACTGTGGAAAACAGTATGGAGGTTCCACAAAATGTTAAAAATATAAATACCATATAATTCCACTACTGGATATTTACCCAAAGAAAATGAAAATGAAAACACTGACTTGAAAAAGTATGTGCACTCCTATGTCTATTACAGAATTATTTACAATAGCCAAGATATGGAAGCAGTCCAAAGTATTCACTGATAGATCAATGGATAAAGACAAGAATATCACATCATATATATATATATATATAATGTATACATATACATGATGTATACACAATATGTATATGCATTGTACACACAATGAATATTATTCAGCCATAAAATAAAGAATGAAATCTTACCATTTGTAACAACGTGATTGGAGCTAGAGGGCGATATGGTCAGTGAAATAAATCAAAGACTTGGGGCTTTATTTCTATGTGGAATCTAGAAAATAACAAATGAACAAACAGACTCAAATTCATAGAACACACTGGGTTGCCAGAGGGAAGGGGGTGGGGAATGGGCAAAATAGGTGAAGAGAATTTTTAAAAATTCATGAATGACAGATATGTTGTTTTTAAATTTTTTATGCTTATTTTTTGAGAGCAAGCGAGAGAGAGCCAGACAGTGGGAGAGGGCAGAGAGACAGGGAGACAGAGAATCCCAAGCAAGCTCTGAGCTGTCAGTGCAGAGCCCCACACAGGGCTCAAACCCATAAACCGTGAGATCATGGCCTGAGCCGAAATCAAGAGTCAGACGCTTAACTGACTGAGCCACCCACGACAAGTCCATTATCAAAAACAGTGGGCAGGGAGGAGCTGTCTGGTAGCACACTGAGCCATTTGATTTCCTAGTCACTACTATGAGCAACATGCTTGTGATGCTTGCCTGGCCCATGTACTTGGTGTGGGCCGGTGGCGGGCGGGGGGGGGGGGGGGGGTAGCAAGCAGCTGGGGGTAAAATAAAAGGCAGAGTGATGTGAGAAAAAGAATGTGGATCAGGAAAAAAAAAAAAAAGAAAGAAAGAAAAGAACGTGAACTTTGGACGTGTAAGATGGGTTCAAGTCCCGCCCCACCAAGTTTTTGCTGGATCTTAGCCTTGCTTGATTTAGACGACTACGCTTAGCTTGGCTCTATGGGTCTATATTTCTCTGCTGCAGCTAAGAGAGGAGTACAATTTTCTCTGTGAGGAGGGTCAAACCACGGCACACATGTGAAAACGCTTTATTCTAATTGTGCAATATGGATATCCGTTCAATATGGATGGAAAGAGACAGCCTTGAGTTGGCCAGGTTTGGGTGATCTTTCCGATGCACGGATGAAGACAAGGGAGGATTTAGCTGTGCAGCACCTGCACGTGGTTCCCCAGATAGTCTTCCTGGATTGGGTGGGTCTCCTCATCCTACTTTTTCTGTGATTTATCCTGGCATGGGGCTCCAATGGCTGGGTCTCCTGCTGCCAAGGTCTTGCGGGAAGGGGGCTATTGGGGAGTTGCAAGGGGGCCGATTTCTGGAAGTCACAAAGTCTTGGTGTGGTCTTCCCACAGCCAAAGAGGTCCTTCCTGCCACCTGAGTCACACAGGGGTTCCCAGGGAGGGGAGAGCAGCCTTCACAGAGACCGAAAGGCTTCAGAGGATCCTGCTTGGAGCACTAGGGAAAGGCAGATCAGGAGCTTAAAAAAAAAAAAAAAATCCATGGGTCTGATATTATTCCTGCTCCAAACCAGGAGATTTTTATTTTATTCTTTAAATTTCAGTCTTTATCTGATATTACGCAACACTCTAAACAGCACGATGGCCTTCAAAGAAAGAAGAACAAAATTTAGAGAAGTTAAGATGGCATTGTGCCACTTATTGGCTATATGACATTATCAAATAGCTGAACTACTTGGAATTTCATCTGGTGAAAAAGAGAGGCTGGCCCTGCCACCTTCCAGGGCTGCTCTGGGATGCGTTTGAGACACTGCATAAGAAACCAAGTTATAGGGGCGCCTGGGTGGCTCCGTCGGTTAAGCCTGAACTTCAGCTCAGGTCATGATCTCACAGTTTGTGGGTTCAAGCCCAGCGTCAGGCTCTGTGCTGACAGCTCAGAGCCTGGAGCCTGCTTTGGATTCTGTCTCCCTGTCTCCCTCTCTCTCTGCCCCTCCCCCACGTATGCTCTGTCTCTCTCTGTCTCAATAAGAAATAAACAGTTTAAAAAGCTATTATCTCATCCAGTGTGAACTTGAGTCATTATTTGAACTCTTAGAGGATTTTTTAAAACTTTTTTTTTATACTTACTTTTTGAGAGAGAGACAGAGCACAAGCAGGGGAGGGGCAGAGAGACAGAGAGACAGGGAGACAGGGAGACAGAATCCGAAGCAGGCTCCAGGCTTTGAGCTGTCAGCACAGAGGCCCAACACGGGACTTGAACCCATGGATCATGAGATCATGACGCAAGCCGCAGTCAGACGCTTAACCAACTGAGCCACCCAGGTGCCCCAGATGATTCTTAATAATAGTTTGCATTAGAATAGCACTTGATTTGGTTGAGTTGATTAAGGTATAAATTAAGGAATAAAATGTGCCCTTTTCAGTGGACAGTTCTGAGTTTCGACAAACACATAGAGCTGTGTAAGCACCAGATTGAGAAAGACCTAACAGTCCCTGCCCTGATCCCTGAGGCTCCTCCATGGTCAGCTGTTCTTCCCATCCCAAAGAGGTGGCAATCCCTCATTCACTACCCCCCACCCAGCAATCCCTTATCTGTTTTCTATCCTTAGAAATTTTACTTTTTCCAGAATGTCATATAAACTGAATATAATACAGCATGAAGCCTTTTGAATCTGGCTTGTTTCGCTTCCCATAATGCATTGGGACTCATCTCATGTATTTCCTATATTTAGTGACTCATTCCTTTTCATTGCTGAGTAAGCAGTACTTCATTCTATGGGTGTACCCCATGGTTTCTTTATCCATTTGGATTCTTTCCATGAATAAGCCACTATTAACATGTGTATACAACCTTTCGTGTGAACGTAACTTTTTGTCTTGGGCAAATACATAGGAGTGGGGTAGCTCCATTTGGCAGGTGTGTGCCTAACTTCATGACACTAACAGATTGTTTTCTTGTTGAGAGAGAGAGAGAGAGAGAGAGAAAGAGAGAGAGAGAGAGAGGAGAGAATATATGAGAGACAATCCCAAGCAGGCTTCATGTTTAGCATGGAGCCTGATGCGGGGCTTGATCCCACAACCATGAGATCATGACCTAAGCTGAAATCAAGAGTTGGACCCTCAACCGACTGAGCCACCTGGACACCCCCAGCGGATTGTTTTTTTTTTAAGTGGCTATAGAATTTTGCATTCTAGCACAGCACTTTTAAAAAAATCTGAAATGGGGCACCTGGGTGGCTCAGTTGGTTAAGCATCCGACTTTGGTTCAGGTCATAATCTCACAGTCCATGGGTTCAAGCTCCACGTCAGGCTCTGTGCTGACAGCTCAGAGCCTGGAGCCTGCTTCAGATTCTGGGTCTCCCTCGCAATCTGCCCCTCCCCTGCTCACTCTCTGTCTCTCTCAAAATAAAGACATTTTTTAAAAAAGTTAAAATCTTAAAAAAATATATTCCTAAACCCCCACATGTCCAATTTTATTTTATCCTCCAATAGCTCTATGTGATTGGGACAGTGAAATTACTGCCCTTGGGTAACCGCTGGGGGCTAAAGAGAAGTTTCTGTGGTAGAGGCTGCTACACTCCCCATGAGAAAGCCTCTCCCCTTCCTCCTTTTAGGAAGACTCTCCAGATCCCTGCCGGGTTTGGACTGAGTACATGGTACCCAGTCAAGAAACTACATCCCCCAGTTTCCCTTGCCTCCAGGCCATGTGACTAGCCTCTGGTCAGTGGGCTATGAATGGGGGTCATCTGGGCTAACTCCAATTCAATTCCCGGAGCCTGCATTTGCTCCTCCGTCTTCACTTTCTCTTTTCCCTTTCCTGCTGGCTGGAATGAGACTGTGGACTCGCAGGCGAAGACAGCACAAAAATGGAAGAGACCTGGCTGCTTGATTGAGGTCACGGGACAGGGCTGCCCTTGACAGCCAGGGCCACCCAGCCTGTTAGGGGACCCTTCCTTCTCCCACTGCAATTTGGGGTTCTCTTCATCACCTAACATTGATCCTCGCTACTACAGTCACACGAGAGGTAAGCGAGAGCACATGGTAGCTGGCCCACCACCCTGTTCTATCTTGTGTAGAAAGTTATTAAGAAAATTATCTCTGCTGAAATCAAGTTATACCATGTATATCTCAACCCTCTGATCTAACAGTTGGATAGCCCCCATCAAAGAAAAAAGTGACGCTAGAGAGTGGTATAGTCTACTTTCCACGAGCCCTCATTAGCTCCTGGGGATTGCCTCTTCAGGTCTTCTGCACCCTGAAAGTGCTAGGCCCGCTGCTCTGTGGGAGGGGCATTTGTTTTGTTCATGAAGGACGTCTTGTAAAAAACAGCAGGAAATGAAGTCGTTAGGGATGGGATGGTAATGAAAAGACTCTGGAGGTCAAACTGAGGCATGTGGACTTCATGGGTGAAGCAGGACTCAGAAGACCCTTGCCCAAGGTACCGAAAAAACAGAGTTGCTTCTGGTAGCTACATGGTGAGAAGATTGAAGGGAAAGAGTCCAGGGGTAGGGGTCGCTCTCAGGAGGAGACATGAGGACTTGAGGAATGACAGGCAAAGGTTGAGTGGCTGCCAGCACATCACATGAGGAGAAAAGGAGCCAACGACGAAGGGAAAGAGCACGGGGTGGGCTTAGGTTACAGGGAGGCTGGAACAGATTGCTAAGGACCCTCTCCCAGGGCACCTACAGCACTCACCCCTGTCTACCCCCTTCCCCGCCTTCCTAGAAAGCACTTCTTCACTTGTTGACATCACCCCGTCAGTCTTCAAATCATGTGTCAAGGGACAAAAAGGTCCTGACCTACCCTCTGCAGTAAGTGTGTCCCCAGCCTGGGCCCCCAGATCCCAGAGCAGCAGGCGAAGGATGTGGGAAAGGTTTGGATGCCACAGGTAATGGGGAGCCAGTGTAGGTTTTGGAGGAAGAGTGGATCTTACTAAAAGTGATATTTGAGCTAATAGTGGAAGTCTCACCACCATCAAATAATCCTACACCAAAAGGGATTAGATTTATTCAGGGTATTAACTAATTCAATTTGTCCAGGACCTAAATACATCTTGCAGACAGGATTAAAGTTGCTTGGAGTCTAGGACAAAGATTAATGATAAAGAAGAATGAATTCAAGAAGAGAAGGTAGGTTGAAAAGGGCGCAGGGAATAATTTCTATGCCCTTACTTGAATTATATAATTCTAGAACACAGTGGGATCTTCCAGAACATCACAGGATGAAGATATGGAGGAATGGAAAAGTCCTAACTGAAAGGACACATGGGGACAAGTCCCAACTCTACCACCAACTTGCTCTGTGGGCTTAGGCCAGTCATTTACCCTTTCTGTGCCCCAGATGGGCCAGCCATACTTGATGGTCCCTATAGATGCTAACATTTCCACCATTTGGTACAATTCAATGACACCTAAATCAAACGCAAACATGTCATTATTGCTTGCATATTATGGATGGTGACTTGGCAGACTTGCAAATAAGAAAGAAGCGCAGGGTTTATAGGTCTAGGTGTCTCGAACAAGGTACAGGTACCCCTGGGAGGGCTCAGTGATGCCCCCAAGGAGCCACAGGACAAACAAGGAAGGTCTTACAACGTCAACTGTATTTGCTAGTTAGCGGTTTCAAATGTATTTATATGATATCAGAAATAAATGAGGAATATAATATTCTACTATGTTAAAAAATAAAACATAACACTTCAAAATGCTTTGAGCATGGGGAGAGCTGTTTAGAACCATGTCCCTGTGTGCGTGTGTGCACATGTGTGCACACTTTGGGAGGTGGATTATAAACAAAAGCAAGAGGAAATGGAGAGGAGAGGGTGGGGAAAAAAAAGAGAGAGAGAGAGAGAGAGAGACAGGAGAGAGCCCAAAAGAAGGGAGTGAGAAAATGGGAAACAGCACAGGCTGGACCCTTCTGTGGTCATAACAAGCATAAAGGCACTGATAAGAGAAGCAATGGACACAGATTTCACATTTCTCACTGCTGGGATTGGAGCTGCCTTGGGAGATCACCAGGATCTACAAACTCTACCGATGTTATTATTCTTTCTCAGGTTCAAGGTTACTTATCCCTCCCTTCCATGCCCTTTTGGACACAGAGGCTTTTATTACCTTGACAGACTAAAATGTTAGCTTTTCTTAAAAGTGTCCTTCTGTTCAGTGAACACAGCCTCCCTCATTACTCTGTAAGGTGCCTTCTTTCCCCAGAGAAATCAGCCTTGGCTGTGCGTCCGCAGGCCTCCGGGAGGTGTAATTTGCCAAAGGAGTTCAAACAAATACACCACCCAGAGCAGAGCCGTGCCCAGGGCTGGAAAGAATCCACCTGCTACAAAGCCCTGTTCCTCCCCAGTGGCATCTTCAGGGGCTGAAAACAGGAAAGCCCCAACAATGGGAGGAACAGGCAGCCTTGTGATGAGAGAGAATCTGTGGCCTTGCTCTCCAGCAGCTGATGGGGAGGGAGAGGCCATGACCTGCCCTCTGGGCCCGGTGTCAGGGCTGTCACTGGTCTGTCTTGGCTGCGGCCCCAGGCAAGCAGAGCAGCCAGGTGGGAAGGACCGGGGCCCAGGGCAGTCCTGGCCCCGGAGTCCGGGCCGGTGTCCGGGGACTCTCGGGCACCTTTCCCAGGGCCTATTCTGCGCAGGCGCTAGGATGGGTCCTGGAACACGAGCCCACCCAAGAACCCGCACTTGCCCTTGAGGTCGCAGCACAGAGAAGGCGCGGAACCAGCAATTTCCGCCCAGAGTCATGTGTTTCATGAAGGGAAGTCAGGATGCTGTGAGGAACCCGTGCCGGCTCTCACACGAGACTCCAAGAACGTTGGGGGCTGGAGGGACCCAGAGGGGACACCTGTCTGCCACGTGTGGGCAGCAGGAAGAAGCGTGCGGCCCGAGGGTGGGATGTGAGGGACAGGTTGGACGCCTCAGCTACTTAGTTTACTTTCTTCTCTTCCTTCCCCACTCTGACATTTTGGGCAAAAGAACCAGATTTGAGGGGTGGGGAAGGGTAGGAGAGAAGTCATCCTTTCCAAGCCTTGGATCGGAGGGACTTTTTCACAGAGGATGGTTTCCCTCCCCACCCCCCGCCCCGCCCCGGTCCAGGAGCTCAGAGGAGCAGCTCACCGAGTGGCAGAATGTGAGGGGCCCACAGCAGAGGTGGGGACAGAGGGTTAGAGGCTCACAGTCCCATGGAAGGCCTGAAGGGCATTCCCACTTCCTTCTCAACTTAAAGGAACGCAACTTATTTACTGCCCCCCACCCCTCCCCACACACATTGTTCCCTTCCTCAAACAGGGGTGGTTTTTATATCTTCTGGGTGTAGCCGAACTGGAACATTCTGTCTTGGCAAGACGTCCCTTCTTGGAGAGCATTCAGAAAGAGCTGCCCTTTCTGGCTTAGGGAAAACCGAGCCTCAGGTAGAAGCTGTCACTGTCCAGGTGCTTTCTGGTGGCTGTCACCTTTGGAGGGAAGCAGGACCACAGGACGTCAGCGGGAACAGCGGCTGCTAATCCTGGAGGGGCAGGCAGAGGACTCGAGAAGACTGGCCGAGTTAGAGCTGTTGCAGGTTCTTACTGAAAGCTAGTTTGCACACATCAGATTTTTACATGCAGGTATCTGAAAGCACGGCACACTGCCTTATCAAAAAGAAAAGAAAAGAAAAGAAAAGAAAGCACCATTGGCCAGGTCGTTCGCCTTCATTTCTCTTCCTTCTGGGTGTTCTTATAGAACTTCCAGGCCCACCAGAAAGGATTCGATCCCGGAGAATGAGCCTTAGAACCATACAGAGGTTCCCTCCAACTTCCGGAATAAATTTCACCCCCCCTACCCATCCCCTCACCACCTTCCAATGCCCCTCTCCTGCTATTCATTTCCAGTGGGGGAAAAGTTACCTAAAACAAAGCAGCAGGCAAACTATATTTTGCATCTTTGTGGCTCAAATGTGACAAATCATCAGAAATGGGCTTTACAACGAGAACAAATCCCACTTTGACCTTCCCTCACACTCACTGCTTCTGCTCATCTCCCTGGTTGACCGTATTTCCCCTGTCATTTGGCTGGGGATACAGTTTGGCTTTCCAAATGCAGAGAGGCATGAACCCATGTCGTTGGCTACTTAAATGAACCCTTATCGTTTGCCAGGTCTTTCCCCCTCCCCCTTTTGACTGAAAGCCAGCACATCTAGCATCTTAGATTATTCTGCTACAGTGGCCCTTTGGTGTAATTTGTTGACCTTAAAGATAAGGCTGTTGGTTATTTTACTAGCCAAATAGGTTTCTTCGAGAATAGCAGAGAATTGCAACCCAAGACAGGCAAGCTATGTCAGAACCATAGGCAAGCGGAGCCCAAAGAGGGGGAATGCTCTTCTATAGAGGAAAGGGGGGCATGGGGGAGGGGCTGTTGTATGCAGAAAGCCCTTTGGAGTAAACTAGGAATTTGAAGGGTAGTGGCTTGTCATTGGCTGAGCTGTGACCATCTCTTATTGGCTGAGCTGTTGTCAGGCAAGGAGAAAATCTTTCTTCCTCCTGCTTCTTCCTGTTGGGAATGCAGATTACTCTTTTCCTCTTGGGGTCTGCAACTGACTAGGAGTGGTAGGGAAAAGAGTGCCCCCTTCTGGTCCCCCAACTCCACTTTAAATGAGGTTCCTTTATTCAGTTTCATGCAGACAATACACACTGGATATTGTTATGACCTTGTGAAATGACCGTTCCCGATCTTTCTGACTCTAAAAAACTGGCTACTTACGTAAGATTCTTTTTCCTGACTATAAAAGACTTCTCTGAACCAGCACCCTCATTTGTCGCGTGTTTCTTTGCTACCAAGGTAATAAACAGGTGCTTGAGATCAATTTGGGACATTTAATATGTTGACATCACCCCATCCTCAGGGCAAACCTGGTTACAAAGTCTTTCTCAGCCTCCTTCTCCCCAAGCATTTTCAGGTCCATAGAGGACAGGGAAGTCTCTAGTCCTTTGCTCCCACACCCCATGTCCACTTCTTTAAGATCTGCTTACTTACTTCTATTCGTCTTCCAAGACTCTGCTCAAGGCCATCTCTTTCGGAGAAACCCTTCCTGACAGACTCCCCCCAGCTCCTCACCCTTCAGTTCCTCCCTCCACACCAGGTTAGGGGCTCCCCTGGGCTTCTGTGAGCACCTTGTTCACATATATCATCCAGTACTACAAGAAAAATCCAATTTTTAAATCTTGCCCAAATTTAGAACTTGATTGTGAAGAACAGAGAAGTATTTCTAGCTAACATGGATTTGAGAGCTTACCGTGCACCAGGTACCATTCCAAGAGCTTTCCGCAAATGATCTCATCACAATTTTGGAACGGCACTGTAGTAGACACTCCTATTTCCCACAAAACAACCAGTTCCCTTTTTCATGGCTGCCAGAGCCCTAATTTTGTTTGGATGTCTACCACTCTTCCTAGCAACAAGAGGAAAGCTATATCCTTATTGGTTGAAACCAGCTAATATGATTCCATTTCTCTAAGGGTGATTGGTTGCAGTATGGACAGGTGAAAATAATTCTAGCCAATAAGATATGAGAAATCTAATGCATGGGGGAGAGGGGAGAGGCTTCAATAATTTCCAGATGCCATAAACTGTAGCAATCATTTTGCAATTAGCAGGGGAATTAGCCTGAGAATGAGACAAAGAAAACGTCGGAGCCAAGAAATGGAAAATTGTGTCTTTGATGGTATCGTTGAGTACTGAGGTAACCAGTCCAGAAGTATTAAGACTTCTTTTTATGAGGGGTGATATAGTTTCTTTATTGTTTGAATTGAATTACTTGTAGCCAAAAGCTTCTTAATCATTGTGAAATCTGTTAGAGTGTTGTTATTATTTCCATTTTACAAATGAGACAATTGCAGCTCAAGGACGTTAAGGAAGTACTTTGCCAGAGATTAACTGCTTATAAAAAGTTAACCTGACTCTAGGACTTTTTTTTCTGCTACATTTATTTTGGCACATAATGAAAATAACCAATTGACTAAACAGTTCCATAACTCTTTGTCTTCATTAATCAAGAAGTAAAGGAGGTCAGACTCACAACTTGCTTACACTAAACCCCGTCCCATCCCATGCTCCAATGGAATCGCCTCTCTCAGTGACACTTGCCTCAGCTTCAGCGCAGTGGGTCCCCCCCATCCCCCAGAAGCCTGGCCCAACCCCCTGCCAACACCATGTCTCCCGACTCAGGAGTTTTGCAGAGCCTTGGTTCTGTTGGTAGTGGCGATAGGCCTCATTTCACAAACAGACTAGAGCATACCCACAAATGCACCACATTCAGGCCAGGGGACCAACACTGCCCACAACAGGCAAAGAGAGACTCTGTAGACAGCTGGCCTGAAGGATAAAGTGGCCAGGACATAATGGCAGAGAACATGCAGCACACATTGGAACATACCCTGAAGAGCCAGGGCCTGGGAAATAGGAGACACTACATGGCATAGCACAAAAGAACCTCTTCTTCATAAGGCCATTACCCTCAAGAACAGGAGACATAGTTCACTTTCCTAGCACACAGAAACAGTCACACAGACTTAGACAAAATGAGAACACAGAGAAATTTTTCCCAAATGAAAGAACAAGACAAGACCATTGCCTGAGATCTATGTGAAACAGATACAAGTCACATGCCTGATAGAGAATTTAAACAAATGATCATAAGGATACTCCCTGGACATGAGAAAAGACTGGAAGACATGAGTGAGACCCTTAACACAGAGATAAAGAATAACATAGGAGAAATAAAGGGCTCAATAAATGAAAGGAGAAACATGACTGATGGAATGAATGGCAGGCTAGAAGCAGCAGAGAAATTAAGGACCTAGAAGACAAAGTAACGGAAAGGAATCAAGCTGAACAACAGAGAGAGAAAAGAACTAGGCAAAATGAGAATAGATTTAGGGAACTGAGTGATTCCATCAAAAAATATAGTAATATTCATTGTCATAGGTGAAGAAGGAGGGGGAGGGAGAATTTATTTGAAAAAAATAATAGCTGAAAACATTCCTAATCTGGAGAAAGAAACAGATATCCATATCCAAGAGGCACAGAGCACTACCATCAAATCAAAGAAAGTAGATCCACACCAAGACATACTGTAATTAAACTGGCAAAATATAGTGATAAAGAAAAAAAATTAAAAGCAGCAAGACAAAAGAAGTCAGTAACTTACCAGAAAAATCCTATAAGGCTAGCAGAGTGTTTCTCAGCAGAAAATTTCCAAGCCAGAGGGATGGGGTATATTCAATGCACTGGATAAGGAAAGCCTGAAGCCAGGAATACTCTATCCGGTAAGGCCACCATTCAGAATAGAAGGAGAGATAAAGAGTTTCCCAGACCAACAAAACTAAAGGAGTTTGTGACTAGTTTTGCAAGAAATATTAAAGGGGACTCTTTGAGTGGAAAACAGAGGCCAAAAGTGACAGTATAGAGTTAGGATACAAAAGTAGTAAAGATGAATATATTTGTAAAAATCGGTCATACCTAAAACATGGGGAGGTGAGAAGTAAAATACAGGCTCAAACTTAAATGATCATCAACTTACTCTAGACTGTTACATGCAGAGGTTATATACAAACCTGATGATAACCATATATCATAACCATGGATTGATATGGAAATAATAAAGAGAAAGAAATCCAAATATATCACTAAATAAAATCAGCAAACCATGAAAGAGACAAAGACAGAAAAGAATCAGAGGAAATCTTCAGAAACAACCACAAAACAAATAATAAAAAGACAATCAGTACATATCTATCAATAATAGCTTTGAATGGAGGGACGCCTGGGTGGCTCAGTTGGTTAAGCGTCCAACTTCAGCTCAGGTCATGATCTCACGGATACTGGGTTCAAGCCCTGCATCAGGCTCTGTGCTGACAGCTCAGAGCCTGGAGCCTGTTTCAGATTCTGTGTCTCCCTCTCTCTCTCTCACCCTCCCCTGTTCACGCTGTCTCTCTCTCTGTCAGAAATAAATAAAACATTTTAAAAAAATAATTACTTTGAATGGAAATGGACTAAATGTTGCAATCAGAAGACATAGGGTGATAGAATGTAGATATATATATATGTATAGATATATCTGTGTGTATGTATGTGTGTGAGTATATATGTGTGTGTGTATATATGTGTGTATATATGTATATAGATCCATCTATATGCTGCCTACAAGAGACTCATTTTAGATGTAAAGACACCTGCAGATTAAAAATGAGGGGACAGAGAGAAACATCTATCATGCAAATGGATGTCAAAATACAATCTGAGTAAATATTTACATTGAACAAAGCAGATTTTAATTTTTTTTTTAATTTCTGAGAAAGGGAGAGAGAAAGAGAGAGAGAGAGAGCAAGCAAGGGAAGGTCAGAGAGAGAGGGAGATACAGAATCTGAAGAAGACTGCAGGCTCTGAGCTAGCTGTCAGCACAGAGCCCAATGTGGGCTTGAACCCACAAACCAGGAGATCATGACCTGAGCCCAAGTTGAATTCTTAACTGACTGAGCCACCTGGTGCCCCGAACAAAGTAGATTTTAAAACCAAGACTATAATGAGGCACCTGGGTGGCTCAGTCTGTTGAATGCCTGACTTCAGCTTAGGTCATGATCTCATGGTTCGTGAGTTCGAGCCCTGCATCAGGCTCACTTCTATCAGCCTGGAGCCCACATGGGATCCTTTGTCCTTCTTGCTCTCTGCTCCTCCCCCATTTGTGTTCTAGCCCTCTCCCTCTCCCCCTCAAAAATAAGCAAGCATTTGGAAAAAAGCCATAGAAACATTATAACAAAAGACAAAGAAGGATACCATATAATTATAAAGGAGACAATCCAATAAGAAGATACAACAATGGCAATTATGCACCCAACATAGGAGTATCCAAATACATAAAACTGCTGATTACAAAAATAAAGGACCTAATCAATAATAATACAATAACAGAAGGGGAATTTAACAACCCACTTACATCCATGGACAGATCCTCTAAATAGAAAATCAACAAGGAAACAATGGCTTTGAATGACACACTGAACCAGATGGATTTGACATATATGTTCATAACATTTCATCCTGAAACAGAATACACATTCTTTTCAAGTGCACATGAAACATTTTCCAGAACAGATAACAAAATAGGCCTCAAAAATTCAAAAAGATTAAAGTCATACCATGCAATCTTTTCTCACCACACACTATGAAACTAGAAATCAACCACAGGAAGAAATCTGGAAAGACCACAAAAACATGGAGGTAAAATAACATGCTAAACATGGTTGACCCAGGAAATCAAAGAATTAAAAAGTACATGGAAACAAATGAAAACGAGAACATGACAATCCAAAACCTTTGGGATTCAGCAAAAGCGGCCCTAAGAGGAATGTATAGAGCAATACAGGCTTATATCAAGAAGCAAGAAAAATCTCAAATAAACAACCTAACCTTACACCTAAAAGAGGTAGAAAAAAGAACAAATAGAACCTAAAGCCAGCAAAAGGAATAAAAACAATTAGAGCAGAAATAAATGATATATGAACTATAAAAACAGCAAAACAAATCAATGAAACCAGAAGCTGATTCTTTGGGGGGGGGGGGAATCAATAAAATTGATAAACCTTTAGCCAGACTTGTCGATAAAAAAAAGATAAAGGCCTCAAATAGATAAAATCACAAATAAGAAAGAAATAACCACCAACACTACAGAAAAACAATTAGAAGAGAATATTATGAAAAATTATATGCAAACAAATTGGACAACCTGGAAGAAATGGATAAATTCCTAGAAATCTAGAAGCTAACCAAAACTGAAGCAGGAGAAATAGAAAACTTGAACAGAATGATTAAGCAGAAAAAAAAAAGAAGAATCGGTAAAAAGCAAACAAAAACAAAACAAAACAAAACGAAAAATAGTCCAGGACCAAATGGCTTCACAGGTGAATTCTACGAAATACTTAAAGAGGAAGCAATACCTATTGTTCTTAAACCATTCCAAAAACTAGAAAAGAAAGGAAAACTTTCAAGTTATTTCTATAAGGCCAGCATTACCCTGATACCCAAACCAGGGAAAGACACTATAGAAAAAGAGAACTACAGGTCAATATCCCTGATGAACATGAACACAAATATTCTCAACAAAATACCAGCAAACTGAATCCAGCCATATGTTAAAAAAAAAGCCATTCGCCACAAGCAGGTGGAACTTGCTTGATGGTTTGATATTCACAAAATCAACACGATACATCCCATTAATGAAAGGATAAGAACTATATGATCATTTCAATAGACACAGAAAAAACATTTGACAATGTACAACATCTATTCATGATAAAAACTCTCAACAAAGTTTAGAAGGAACATATCTCAACATAATAAAGGCCATCCATGGAAAATCCACAGCTAACATCATATTCAATGGTGAAAAACGAAGAGCTTTTCCCTTAAGGTCAGAAACAAGACAAGGATGTCCACTCTTACCACTTTTTAAAACTTTAAAAAAAAATATTTATTTTTTACAGAGAGTGACAGAATGTGAGCAGGGGAGGAGCATAGAGACACACACAAACAGAATCTGAAGCAGGCTCCAGGCTCTGAGCTGCACAGAGCCTGACATAGGACTTGAAATCATGAACCAGGAGATCATGACCTGAGCCGAAGTCAGGCGCTCGACCAACTGAGCCACCCAGGGGCCCCTACTCTTCACCACTTTTATTCAACTTAATAGTGGAAGTACTAGCCACACCAATCAGACAACAAAAGGAATAAAAGACATCCAAATCTGTAAGGAAGAAGTAAAACTTTCACTATTTGAAGATGACATGATACTATATAAAGAAAACCCAAAGTCTCCACCAAAAAATGGCTAGAACTAATAAACAACTTCAGTAAAGTCACAGGATACAAGATCGATGTATAGAATTCTGTTGCATTTCAATACATCAATGATGAAGCAGCAGAAAGAGAAACTAAGACAACAATTCCATTTACAACGGGGCCAAAACATAAGATACCTCGGAATAAACCTAACCAAAGAGGTGAAAGACCTGTACTCTGAAAACAATAAAAACACTGATGAAAGAAATTGAAGATGACACAAAGAAATGGAAAGACACCCCATGCTCATGGATTGGAAGAATATTGTTAAAATGTCCCTATTTCCTGAAGCAATCTATAGATTTAATACAATCCTTATCAAAATGCCAACAGCATTTTTCACATAACTAGGACAGATAATCCTAAATCCTAAATCCTAAAAAAGCTATTTTACAAAGCTGTAGTGCCTCAAAAAGTATGGGACTGGCTCAAAAACAGACACTTCGATCAATGAAACAGAACAGAAAACCCAGAAATAGACTCACAACTATATGGTCAATTAATCTTCGACAAAGCAGGAAAGAAAACCACAGTCGCTTCAACAAATGGTGTTGAAAAAATGGGCAGCAACCTGCAAAAACAGAAACTGGACCACTTTCTTACACCATAAGCAGTAACCGCTTGGACATTGGCTGAAGCAACTTCTTCTCAATAGGTCTCCTCAGGCAAGGCAAACAAAAGCAAAAATAAACTGTTGGGACTATATCAAAATAAAAAGCTTCTGCACAGCTAAGGACCAGCAACATAACTAAACAACCTGCAGAATGGGAGAAGATATTTGCAAATAAAGGGCTAGTAAGCAAAATCTACAAAGAAGTTATAAAACTTAACACCCCAAAACAAACAATTCAATAAAAAAGGGCAGAAAACATGAACAGACATTTCTCCAAAGAAAACATACGATGCCGAGAGACACATGAAAAGATGCGGATCATTGCTTACTATCAGGGAAATGCATATCAAAACTACAAGGAGAGATCACTTCACACCTGTTGGCATGGATACAATCAACAACACAAGAAACAACAAGCATTGACAAGGATGTGGAGAAAAGGGAATACTCGTGTACAGTTGATGGGAATGCAAACTGGTGCAGTCCCTGATGAAAACAGTATGGAAGTCCCTCAGAAAGTTAAAAATTGGGGGCCTGGGTGGCTCAGTCGGTTAAGCATCCGACTTCGGCTCAGGTCATGATCTCACGGTTCGTGGGTTCAAGCCCTGAGTCGGGCTCTGTGCTGACAGCTAGCTCAGAGCCTGGAGTCTGTTTCAGATTCTGTGTCTCCTTCTCTCTCTGACCCTCCCCTGCTCACGATGTCTCTCTCAGAAAAAAAAAAAAAAAGTTAAAAATAGAACTACCCTATGATCCAGTAACCACACTACTGGCTATTTACCCAAAGAATACAAAAACACGAATTAAAAAGGATACATGTACCTTTATGTTTATAGCAGCATTATTTACAATAGCCAAGATATGGAATCAGCCCAAGTGTCTATTGACTGATGACTGGATAAAGATACAGTAAATATATACAATGGAATATTATTCAGCCATAAAAAGAATAAAATCTTGCCATTTGCAATAACATGGGTGGTTCTAGAGAGTATAATGCTAAGCGAAATATGTCAGAGAAAGACAAATGCCATATGATTTCACTCATATGTGGAATTTAAGAAACAAAACAAACAAGCCAAGGGATAAAAGAGAGGGACAAATCAAGAAGCAGATTCTTAATTATTATAGAGAACTTATGGTTACCAAAGAGGAGGGTGTGTTCAGTAGGTATTGGGGATTAAGGAGTGTGTTTGTGGTGATGAGCACTGAGCGATGTCTGAAATTGTCGAATCACTACATCACACACCTGAAACCAATGTAACATTGTATGTTAACTAACTGAAATTACAATAAAAGCTTTTAAAGAAGTGAGGTCAGAAGGCAAAATTATCCTTCTCATTCAAACATACATTGGAAGTATCACTGAAAGTTTTAATAATATAATGCACCACCACCCGGTTTCAACATACAGTGAGTACAAGCAAGAATGATGGAGTACTGAAGATCCATATGGGTCAGACCCTGAGCAGCGCTCCAGGATGCTGGCATTTCACCAGTCTGGTATTCACCCTGACCCCTACACTGCGGAGCATCTGCTCTGTGAAGTTCACTGCTCTTTGTCAGATTCAAATCCAAGTGGCTCTTCTCCCATTCCAGCCTCACGGTTTCCTCCTATGCCAAGGTGTATACTCACACACAGAAAGCCAAGCAGCCCCAAGTAGATTTGCTCAGCATAGCCTTGTTTCACATGGCATCTCCCCAAGCGAGTCTCCAGCTTAAATTCTGTACAGAAAGTCGCTGTTACTCGCAAAGAATCTCACCCACTCTGGACTACTTTGCTGCTGAAATTCTGGCCACCGGGCTCCCCTGCCTCAACCCTCCCAGACGCTCATCACTTGGCAATCCATCATGGCCAGTTCTGTGGCACCCTCACAATCACTGGTGGAGTGCTTTTGCATCTCTGTTGTCCTAGAGCTTCAGCAACAGGTGCAAAAATCTCTCCCCCAGGACCAGATTCCTTTATTCCTTCCCTTTGGTCTCCACGGTGTAGCTATACAGTGAGTACTTTGAGTCTATTCCTTTCAAAACTGTGCTGTGGCTCCTGCCTTTGGATGGGGCTTCATCCCTCAGCAACAGCAAAGAGCCAGATACAGAGTGGCCCGAAGAAACCGGCTTCAAGGTATCCGGAGAGCCTAGGAGCTGCTAGAGCATTGGGTAAGCCCAGATTGCTTAACGACTTTTGGATCCGACTTCAGTCTCTGCCCCACCATGGGGCCGGCATCGGTGCTGACATCAAAGCTTTCAGCCAGTCTGGAAACTGAGCAGGACTCCCCAATTCCTTATATCAATACCACACTTATCTTATGCTTTCTGTGTTAGGGTCCTGGGCGGGGCAACTGGCACCTCCATTGGCCTCTACATTTTCTGGAACCAAGTGGTCTTTTCCTCCCGGTTGTTCAGAAAGCTGGGGTTGGGAGGAAGAAGACCGATGGCAGAAGCCATGCAGGGAAGCAAGATGGGTGGTCGAAGAACCCAGCCCTCTTCTCTCTGTTGGCGAGGGAGACCCAGACAGGACTGTCTGCTCAGACCTTCTCTGTACCTGCCCCAGAAATCTACGGCCTAGAACAGCCTGTGATCATGCCGAACTTTCTAAATGGGCAAGAGCGCTGAACACCTACCTGCTTGGCCTTCCAGACAACAAGAAACAAGGGACGCTGCGCCTACACTCCACTTCCTGAGGCTCCCTCCCCGCCCGTGCCCAGTGGGAATTGGTCAGCGAGGGGCAGGTCCAGCCTGGCCACTACCCCCAGGTCCCAAACCTACAGCAAGTGACTGTAATGCAGACACACCCTGCCCAGTGAGAGGCTCAGAGTTCCCCTCATGTGGACAAAAACCTGACTCTGGGGCTTCAAAACGGAGACGTATGCAAAACCTCTATGGAGACGTACAGGACATAAAAGGAGCCCCAAATAAGTTATATGTGACAAGTTCATGAATTAACTTTGATTATTATAAAATTTTGAATCTTACTTGAACTGTGAATTCAACAGGATGAACAGCAAAGAAGGGAACTTGCGTTACTGGGTATCACTGCTTGAAATGAAGTCACTATGGTTTTAAAAGCACGCTGGGTAGACTTGTGCTTCTTAACCTTTCCTGTTTATAGGAATCTCCTGGGGATCTTGTTAATGGCAGATCCTAATCGAGAAAGTGTGGGATGTAGCTTGAGATTCCGCATTCCAAACAAGCTAACCAGGGGATGCTGACGCTTTTGGCCCATGGAACAGGCTTTGAGAAGCAAGGGAGTAAATTATTGAAGGAACAGAATAGAGCGCCCAGAAATAGACCCATGCATTTATGAAAGCTTGCCATACAGCAAAGATGGCATTTATTAAGTAGTTTTAATCAATTGGACTGACCCTCGGTCCTTATAAAATGGACCTGGGAGTGTCAAAATGAGGGAGAGATTTGAAGATTCTGTGTGGTTGGCTTTGAAGTTGGAGGAAGGGGCCACAAGCCAAGAAATGGGTTCTAGAAGCCAGAAACGGCAAGGAAACTGATTTACCCCCTAGAGACCATGGAAGCAATACAGCCTGCCCAAGCGTTGATTTTAGCCAAGTGGAAGCCATGTGAGGCTTCTAACCTCTAGACTATAAGATAATAAATTTGTTGTTTTAAGCTGCTGAGATTGTGGTAATTTGTTACAGGAGCATTAGGAAATAAATACATCATATAACAAAGGGCACCATAAAACAAAGTGAAAAGATAGGCCACAGATTGAGAGATTTTTGCAAAGCGTACAGCGTATAGTATTAGAATACAAAAATAAAGGTGAACTACAAGGCAATAAAAATAGGACAAGTGGCTCACTGGAAAAACAAGCAAAAGATATGTACAGAATTCACAGAAGAGGAAACCTCGGTGAGCAAGAGTAGTAAGATACGCAACCACATAATAATTCTGGAAATGCAAATTCAAAAGATTAGACAAACCATTTTACATCCATAAAAATGTTAACATTTCGGTAATGCCGAGTGTTGATGAGAATGTGGAACAATGGAAACGAAGGCACTTGAACTCTGACTCAACAACTGCACCTGTAGGACTTTCATTGGAGATGCTATTACATGTGGGTTCTTGGAGAAACTTACAATACTATTCGATAGGCATTTTTGTAACAATAAAGAATTAGAAACAATCTAAATATCCTTCAATGGGCAAATAGATGGATGATGGTATATTTCCACAATGGAATACTACACAGCAATTAAATTGAATGAGTCGGCACTTCCTCTCTTAACTAACTCTATACGTAATTATGCCTTAGGCTCTTTTCCTGTCTCCGGTGTCTTCTCCATTTCTGTACAATTGAAAGATCTTTGAAAAGCTGGCCATGTCTTTACCTTAATTCAAGTTCTTCACTGGGATTTTTATTTTTATTTATTTATTTTTTAAAATTTTTTTAATGTTTTTATTTATTTCTAGGAGAGAGAGAGGGAGAGACAGTGTGAACAGGGGAGGGTCAGAGAGACAGTCACAGACTGAAACAGGCTCCAGGCTCTGAGCTGGCAGTCAGCACAGAGCCCGACGCGGGGCTCGAACCCATGAACCGCAAGATCATGACCTAAGCGAAAGTTGGACGATTAACCAACTAAGCCATCCAGGTGCCCCTTCACTGGGTTTTTTAAAAGTAGTTTTATTGGGGGTATAATTGATATGCCATAAACTGCAGATACTTAAATTGTGCAGTGTGTTGAGTGTTGACACATGTGTAAATATCACCATGATCAAGGCAGTGAACATAATGTCCATGACACCTAAATGTTCCCTTGTGTCCTTTTGTACTCTCTCTGCCCTCCCCCTCCCCCTCCCCCTCTCTGGTCCATAAGTAACCATTGATCTGCTTTCTGTCACGATGGATCAGTTTGCATTTTCTAGAGTTGATTATTAAACAGAATCAATCTGGTATATATTCTGTTTTTGGTCTCGCTTCTTTCACTTAATATAACTACCTCAAGATTCATCCATGTGGCCATGTAGTTCATTCCTTTTGATTGCTGAGTGGGATTCCATTGTATGAATACACTACAATTTGTTTTTCCATTCCCCCTGTTAGACATCTGGGTTATTTCCAGTTTTTGACTATTACAAATAAAGCTGCTAAGAACATTGTGTACAAGTCTTTATGTGACTTCTGGTTTCTTTTCTCTTAAGTGAATTCATGGAAATGGAATGGCTAGACTCAATGGTAGGCATATGTTTCACTTTGTAAGAAACTACCCTAGTGGTGGTACCGTTTCAAATTCCCAGCGCAGGCTTCAGTGAGATTTAAGAATGAGATCTGGGGCACTAGTGAGGCCTTGGAAAAGGGCCTTTGCAGATGTAGTTAAGTTAAGGATTCTGAGATGAGATCACCCTGGATTCAGAGTGGGGTCCAAGTCTAATGACAGATGTACTTTAAGAGAAATGCAGACGGGGAGATAGTGACAGAGACAGAGGAGAAGACAGAGGCAGACGGGGCCTATGCTGCCCAAGGTAAGGAATGCCTGCAGCCACCAGCACCTGGACCCTACCTGCCGGGCCAGAGATTTGTGCCCTTGCCCTTCCCACTGTACCCTCCTCACCTGCCGTCTCACCTGTCCAACACCTTCTTAATTGTACCTGCGCCTTCTCGTCTACGTCATGCTTTCTTGCCTGCGCTCCATCTCCTCACTTGTGTTCTCTCCTATTACCACCTCCCCAAAGTCAGTAGCTCTTTTGCAAGGTTCAGGAAGGGCGAGACTGTTGGCGTGCAGTTAACCTCTACTCGATTCACGGTACTGACCTTATGGCCCCAACTGGAACGTAAGCTCTCTGAGAAGGCAGGGGACAAACATGTGAAACATTTAAACCCCTAACACCTGCAAGGCACGTCTAACTACTCTAGCCTGTCGAATCCTCATGAGAACCTTGTGAGGGGATATTTTTATCTCCATTTCACAGAAGGCTAAGCTCAAAGAGCCTGTCACTGGCCCGGCATCTCACAGCAGGGACTCACGCAGAGCTCCAGCTGGCCCCCAGCTTCGAGCTTTCTGGGCCACGGCCCTGGGGAAGCGACCGCTCTGTACCCTCCCATGTAGGCCCTAGCTCATTTCCTCCAAGATGATAGGTGCTGGATCAATGTTTGCATGTTGCTGAAAGTAGTTTATCCTCAGCCAGCCCGTCCATTAAGCAATCATAGTATTCATTTTCTGTTAGAGCTTCATCTCCCCGAAGCTTAAAATAGGGTTGGAAATTTGCTGTGTTTGACCTATTTTCACCCATTAGCATAACTTATCAAACCAGAGAACGGAGAAGCTCCTGGATGAAGAGGAAGGAGCCCAGGGATCCCAGGGTGGGAAGGCAGAGGGAGCCACGAAGGCCACAGGATCCCTGGAGCCACAAAGGCTACGGGGGCCCCGGAGCCCTGGGAGAGAGAAAGGAGAAAGGCTGAAAATGGCTCAGAAAGGAGGTAGGGGAAAACGAAGACGAGCTCTTTCAGAGCAGAGTGAAAAGAGCCTCAGACTTCATGGAGGGAACCTGGGCTCAGACCCCAGCCTTGCCACTCCCTCTCTGGGAACCTGGGCAAACTGTACACGACCCATTTGTCCCTCTACTTCTTCCTCTGAAAACTCTCAGAGGCCACCAACCTCACCGGGGTGATGACACCAATTCTCGTGCGATGATGTGTGTGAGTGCTGCTTGCAAAGATCCAAGTGGGTGAGGTGTTTACAGTGTTCCGGGTGATGCGACATTTTCTTCCTTGCTTTGGATTCAAACTCTCGGTCTGAAAGATGGGATGCTGTGAGATGGCTTTAAGTATTTTGCGGCAGGGGCCGTCTTTACATTCCCCCATCCCCTGGGACCTAGAAGGGTGCCTTGCCCAGAGCAGGTTTTAGGAGACATGTGCTCGAATGAATGATGAATGAATGAGTTGGGCTCAAAAGTGCTCAGACCACGGCTCTACGCAACTCCTACTATCATGCTCCTTGACCTCCTCTCCAGGGTCCACAAGTGCTGGTCTGCCCAGCAGCAGCTACTTGGGGATTATGGTAATAGATGAGAGCAGCTAGTAGGAATGGGGCGAGCAGGAAATGTCAAGTGCAACCAGAGAAGAAGGCAGTGATCTGAGGATAAAAAGAAGTCAGGCATCATACAATTAGATACAAGTGAAAGCAACAAAGAGAAATAGTAATGGATCCCAATCAAAGGACTTCTTAAAACACATCACACACACACACACACACACACACACACACACACACACACACACACATTGTACTTATAGTTACTCTATAGAGAAAGTAAGATTGTGTTTGATGTTGGGGGCTTGAAATAAAATGTTTCCTTTGTGTGTATGTGCGTGTGTATGTGTGTGTATGCTCTTTCTCCGGATCCTAGCAAACATTGTGCTGTTTCCTTGGTGGTGGTAGTAACACACAGCTTGCTCATTTCTAGTGCAACTCTTGATGACTGTTGGCAGGAAAAGCACTGCTCCTGGTCAAGGCAAGAGAGTGATTTGGTGCCATCAGAATAGGAACTGAGAACAATTCTTACAAGAGGTTGAATAATAGCCCCCGCCCCCCAAAGATATGTCTGTGTCCTAGTCCCTAGAATGTGTGAGTGTTACTGGTTCAGAGAAAGGATGTTTGCAGATAGAAGTATCTTAAGAATCTTGACATGAGATCTTCCTGGATCAGTGGGTGGGCCCTAAATCAGACGACCAGTGTCTTATAATGGAAGAGCAGAGAGAAAGTTACAACAGACAGGGGGAGAAGACACGAAGAGGAGAAGGTGAAGTGAAGACAGATGGGACTGGTGTGACTACAAGCCAAGGTGTGACAAGGAAGGTCCACGGTCACTGAGAGTTAGGGGAGAGGGATGGAAGGGGCTCTGTTGAATGGGACTCAGAAGGAAGTGTGGCCCTGCTAATACCATGTTTTCAGACCTCTGCCTCCAGACAGTGGCAGAATAAATTTCTACTATTCTAAGCCATCCAGTTTGGGGTAGTTTGTCACAGCAGTCCTATCAAATGAATAGAATCCTAAGATCCTATCTTTTCACAAATGGTCCATGTGACGGTTATAGACACCCACACGTCAATCCAAATTCCAGTGATGTGATGCCCAGCCAGCTTCTCTGGGCTCCATAGTCTCTCGGGGTGCTTCCCTGGGGGGTCCCTAAGCTCCTTACCCCCCATCAGAGCTTTGCCCCTTTTGCTACATTGTGGGTCCTGTACAACCTTCCCCAGAAATGTGCTCAGCTGAGCCCCAAACCCCAGCTTGCAAGGATGTTTAGTACTATTTCCCATCTACCCAAGTTCAAAGGCTCTAGGGCTTGGCAAAGTCTTAAAATGTGCCTGAAATCCTCACAGTGGGGGCATATTGATTCTGGTTCTGGCTGTATAAGGCTGCCTTTAGAGCACTGAGCTTGGACCAGAGTGAAGGACTAGATAACTACACACTGAGTGGTTAGATATAGTATATATTTCTGACAAGAACTGCCTAGGTAAACGGGATGCCTTTGTGTTCAAGTTTCCTCCAATCTCCCTTCCAGAGCTTCTGTATCCCAAAGCATTCAGGGCCTCACTACTGGTCTGATCTTCCCTCTGCTGGGCCCATTCTGCTAACCCCTCTCTCACCACTTCCACAAAATGAACTTGTCCCACATCTGTTGGTCAGGCCTTTCTCCAATGCTAAGGGACAATATCATTAACTATTAATTAGGTCAGCTCAGGAGTTTGACAAATTTCTCATGATGGAGACCAGATGGAGAGAAGTGGGTTGGACACTGTACCCGTGGGCGGATTCATAGTTGGCTGAAGGCTCTTACCCAGAAAAAAAAAATCCCTGGCCTTCTGAACAGAGGGTGTTTTTTTTGCTCTTGGCCCAATCCTAGTCAACATTTTACCCAAGAATTTAATTTAAATAAAGTCAAAGAGGCAAGCTTATCTAATTTGCAAATGACCCAGCCCTGAGCAACACAGAAAACATTTGTTCACATATTCATTTTTTTAAACTATGAAATGATGGGCCACAATGAATAAATCATAATTCATGTAACTTCTTTTACTTGGTTTCAAAAAATAATCCACAAAAGTAAAAGATAGGTTAAAGCGCTTTTGAGAGAGAAGATTTAGTGGTTCTAGTTTATATTAAGCTCAATATGAGTCAACAGTCTGAGAAGAAGTTTCTAAAAGGACATAAATTTAGGTTGCATATCTAGAATGTGCAGGTCCGGAGCCAGGATGGTGATGGTCCTGGTAGGCTCTGCACTGTCAGAACATGGCTGCAGTTATGCATGTGGTTTTGGATATCATGGTCGAAGAAAGACACAGCTCACTGGCGGGCATTCAGCAAGACAAGGCAGGATGGTAATGAGTTCAATAAGCTTGTCACCAGAGCAAAATTGCTTTTGAGTCTAGAGAAGGGAAGACTCGGGGACATATGGTATGTGTCTTCACTCACCCAAAGAGCCATCCACTTAGAGGGGTTGGGAGAATAGGTTGTTGGGGGCAGTATGGGTGTTGATAATGCTGTGTAGCTTCAGAGAGTGAAAGGACAAAGAGGTACGTCTGAAAGGACCAGATGTGGTTTTATTTCAGAATAAAAAAAGAATCCAAGTTGTTCAACAATAGGGTGTGCTCCTTTGTGAGGAAGGGACTCTTTTATCCTTGGAAATATTCAAGCAAACCTATCATTGCAGTGATCACCAGGGTGGGCCAGGCCTGGATCGCTGGCTGGTTGGCGTCCTCATCCATCTTTACCAGTAAGGCTATGGCCCCTCAGAAGCCATATGGTTGGTCAAAAAGGATGGCTCTTCTAGATGCCAGGTGGCCACTCTTGGGTAGGGTCTCAACGGGCATTGTCACTGGTTACCATCTCTAAAGAAGCTCTCAAAGTCCATTTGAATGAAATCTCTTGAATAATAGCATATTACTTGTATACAGTATTTTATTAGGATTGTTATTTTGATTTCAGATGAAAAATACCCAAGTCAAGCTTATAGGGGAAAAAAAAGGATTTTTTTTTCATATTACAAAGAGAATTTGTTCATGTGATTCTGGAGGACAGAAATGGAGCTGGCCTCAGAAACAGTGGGTCAGAGCCTCGCTCTCTACCTCTGAACTCGCTTCCTCTGTTCAGAACCTGGGGTTGCAAAGAATTCCCTGCAGCCTTCGTTCCAGCTGGTAACCCAGTAGAACAGAGAGGTACAAGCTCTTCAGAGGGAAGAGCTCTGATTGGCTTGGCTTGGGTCATGTATTCACCCCATGGACCAATCACAATGGCCAAAAAAATTCTGGGGCCTATGATTGGCCAGGCCTGGGTTACTTTCTCGCTATTTTGGCTCAGGAGAAAGGACTGTAGTCAGCAGCCAGAATCGCATGGATAGGTGATGTAAGGAAGTTGCCAGATAGATAAAACAACAGGTCCATTCCTGGGCTTAAGAGTTTACAGAGCACTCTCGCAAACTTGATTTTGTTTGATTCTCACTCCTCATTCCTGTGAGGAATGTAGAGCACATATGTCATTTTTCTTTACCATTTGATGCCATCCGCCTTACAGAGGCAGTTGGTCACCTATTAAAACTAATTTGAGGGGCGCCTGGTTGGCTTAGTTGGTTAAGAGTCCGACTTTCGCTTAGGTCATGATCTCACGGTTCTGGGTTCGAGCCCCGCATCGGGCTCTGTGCTGACTGCCAGCTCAGAGCCTGGAGCCTGTTTCAGTCTGTGACTCCCTCTCTCTCTGACCCTCCCCTGTTCACGCTGTCTCTCTCTCTGTCTCTCTCCTAGAAAAAAAAAACTAATTTGAATTTCTTTTTTTTTAAAGTTTATTTGAGAGAGAGAAAGAGAGAGAAAGTGCCTGCCCGCATGAGTGGGGGAGGGGCGGGGAGCAAGGGAGAGAGAGAATCCCAAGTAGGCTCAGGGCTGTCAGCATGGAGCTGCGTAGGGAGCACCACACTGGCTGGGGCTTCATCTCACAACTGTGAGATCATGACCTCAGCTGAAATCAAGAGTCTGACGCTTAACCGACTGAACCATCCAGATGCCCCAATAACTTGAATTTCTTAAAGAACATTGTCACGAGAAGAATAAATTCATCGAATGTCCTTAATTGTCATCTGATACAGTTCTTGTACACTGCCAGCTCAAGCTATTTCAAGAACTCCTGACAGTAGAAAAGTCCTTTCCGAGTTTTCTGATAGCAGGTCCCCAGGGAGTAGCTTATATCATACAAAAAGTGGATCAGTGGCAAAGCTGTCACTAGGCTTCCTGGGGACCCACCTTAGGAGTATAGGTCCTCCCCCTCTTCCCTGAACTCTTCCCTGGCTCTTTCTGTCTTAGGAAAAATCAGACGCCATTAGGAAACTTAGGCAAGTATTACTTCAGGCAGAGCTGTGGTTGGCAACGGGCCGCTTACTTACTCATGCATTCATGCTTCTTTATTCTTTTGTTTATCCGTGCATCCATTCATTCAGACAAACCAAAACTGTATAAAACACCTGTATGCTGAGTAGTGGTTAGGCAAAGCAATTTTAATAAAGAGCTCCCAAAATGGGGGGCGCTCGGGGCTCAGTCAGTTACGAGTCTGACTTCGGCTCAGGTCATAATCTCATGGCTTGTGAGTTTGAGCCCCCTGTCTGGCTCTCTGCTGACAGCTCAGAGCCCGGGGCCTGCTTCAGCTTCTCTGTCTCCCTCTCTCTCTACCCCTCCCCTGCTTGCACTCTATCTCTCTCTCTCTCTCAAAAACAAATAAGCTTAAAAAACTGTTAAAAAAAAAAAAGAAAAAAAGGTCCCAAAATAGAAAAACTTAAGAAAAATAGTAGTTTATTTGTCTCTCACCTAATTGTCTGAGGTGTGCTGCCCAGGGGGTGGTGGGGCTTTGCTGGGGACCCAAGTTCCTTCCATCTGGCTGCTCTGCCCTCCCCAGGGTTTAGTTCTTATCTTCTACATCTGCTTCCCAGGCAGGGGAAGGAAAAAGCCCAAAAGGGATGAACTACTCCATTGTTAGGAGTGTGAAATGGAAACTCACCTCATTTCTGCTCTTACTCCTTCGACAAAAACCACATACGGCCATGGGCCTGGCTGCAAAGGACTCGAGAAATGTACTCTTGCTAGGCAGCCACATACGCAGCCAAGATTTACTCATAGGAAGAATGGGAGAATGAGTAGTTGGCCCGTAGCGGAGTCTGCCGTGACCTGCTCTGCATAACTCAGTGCACGAGGTAGGGTGGAACGGCATAAGCCTCGTTCTCAGGTTGCTTGTCAACTAGCGAGGAAGAAATGCCTTGTCCCCTAGCAGTAACACAAGGCCATGTGGAAGAAGGGTCATGGGAGTGGGGCCAAGAGCATAGAAAGTTCACAGGAGGAGGGATGACTTGAACTTGAGATGCTTAGATGGACTTAGATGGGCAGTTCAGCTGGTTGGCCTGGGCTTGAAAGATAGGCCTGAACCTGAACCTGAACGTGGGTGAGGACAGCAGGCAGAACCAAGAGCAGTTACAACTGTCAAGGGGAGGGCAGATCCTCACGTGAATGAGGAATTCCTCAGTCAGCCTCTCCCGACAGTTCTGAGCACATTCCCACCCATTCGCCATTTCTGCACCCACCTGCGTTAGCATCTGCGCGTTCTCAGTGTCCTCCTTGGTCCTGGAAGACGCTACGCCATCCAGATGCCCAGCGTCTTTTTCCAAGTGAGCCGAGCTCTCACGGGAGCCATCTTTCATCCCTTCTGAGCGAGAGAGGCCGCAAGGCCTAAGGAGACAGGCCAGGCTGTGAGTCAGCACTGGGAGACCTGGAGTCTAATAACTTAGTAATTGCAAACATTTTCGGAGCCTTGCCGTTTACAGAGCAATGCCAAATATAGAATTTTCTTTCATTCTCATCTCAACTCAGAGGGGTGGCTAAGTGAGACATCAGCTATGAAAATGCCTTGAAAAATTGGCAGTGCTGCGGAATGGAAAACATCATTACAGAAACACTGAAATCTTATTCTTTCAGACTCCATTGATTCCGAGTTTGTGGTAATTTGCACAAGGGTCCGGGCTGAACATGATCTTTAGGCTCGTGATCACTACAAGGATTTGCTAAGCAAATGCAGAGTGTGGCCAAGAGGGCTGGCAGACATTTACGACCTACAGAGGACAACCACTTTTGGGATTGACTGTGGCACCATTGCAGGAATATTGCACTTCAATTAAGTTTACACAGCGCTCTTTTCATTAAAGTAGGTCTGGCGGGATTTCTACAAGGCAATAAAACTTTGTTAGCCATTGGTTTGAGGTTCTGAATATTCTAAAGAGTACAAACATTGTGAAGCAAATTAGTTTGGGGCCTCACAGAGAGAATTTAAGTGTTTAAGAAAAGGCAGGACCATCAGTTGGCCAGGATGTGGAAGAAGAGATTCTGGTGCTTGTCTGCAGTTTGGATTAATTTTGTCAGTGAAAGCTCTTTCCCTTCCTTTCCCTTAAATTCTCCATAAAAGCTCCACAAGCAGAGGCATGGAAGGGCAATTCTGGTTGAAGCAAGAGTGCGTCCTCTCCATTTTCACTGCTACCCTGACTCATTCTCAAAGCACCTTTGGCCAGGTGATCAAGAGCCCAAAACCTTGATGACGTTTAGGATCTCTTTGGGTCCTGGGTCTATAACATGATGGAAAGTCACAGTCAACAGCGGCCAACGTTTATTTGGAGCTTATGCTCTGGTAGGTCTATGCTACATGCCTGCTTGCATTGGTGAAGCCACTGCAGGTTAGAGAGTTTCAGACACTGGACCATGATCACACTAACGGTACAAGGTGGAGCAGATTCAGGCCAGTCTCACAGGTACATAGAACATGCTTTGATAATCATTGCTCTTACTGATCACCCCTTAGTACCAACATCCCCTTCTCTGGTTGGACACGACTTAATGGCCTTATGGTCTACATTTGTTATAATTTATGTCCTAACAAAATTCGGAAGTTGAGGACTCCCTTCTCAACCACATCCTTGGAAGCCTTAATAAGAGAGCATGGTGATGTGGCCATGTCCCCGGGAGCTGGGTGTTGACGTGGACGAGAGCCAAGAAACGCAGCAAGCGTATAAATATATATACTGTTTCAAAGTGGATGCATATTTGCTGGGGGGTGGGGGCCGGGACATACAGAAAGAGACATCTGGGATGAGTATAGGGCAAATTGAGCAGCTTATGGAGCTTCAATTTGGTTATTCTGTCTGAAGGGCATTCATCCATCGGACATTTCCTGAACCCCATTCTATGCCAGGCACTGGGCTAAATAAGTGTTGGGGAAACAGAAAAAAGATGAGTCCTCTCCCCCTGAAAGGAAATGACTTATTAAAAAATAACATTCAGGGGTGCCTGGGTGGCTCAGTTGGTTAAGCGTCCGACTTTGGCTCAGGTCAGGGACTCTTGGTTCATGGGTTGGAGCCCCGCACTGGGCTCTGTGCTGACAGCTCAGAGCCTGGAGCCTGCTTCAGATTCTGTGTCTTGCTCTCACTCTGTACCCTCCCACCCCTGCTCATACTCTGTCTCTCTCTCAAAAATAGATAAACAAAAAATAATAATATTCAAAGAATAAGAACAATAGAAGCATGGGCAATGAACGGTCAGAAAGGAAGTGACCATGGGTGACTAGGAATTACTACAGGGCTCTGGAAGGCGCATCTGTCCAGTGTAACAAAGGGGAGTAACAAACTATGGTAAAAAAGGGGGAGTGATCCCTCTTCCTTGAAGGGTAGGAGTCAAAAAAGACTTCATCACTAATACTTTAATGAATCTTCACAATGACGCTGCAGTCATCTTACAGACAGAGGAGATTTGGCCAAAGGAGAGAGGTCACTGGGCTCCCTCTGCAGCCTCAGGCATCCTGGACTGTTGGCTCTTGCCGCAAGTATTTAGAGAACAGGTCATGATTGATTAGAGGAGTCAGTGGCTGTTTTCTCACCTCAGATACCCTCTCACTTTTGCAGAGGGAGGCTGCCTTCCATTCGTGCTCAAACTCCTTCTGGAAGAAACATCTAGTATTCTGTCCACCTGATGGGACCCTGCCCACATGGGGCACTGCATTCTCATCCCACGGTTCCCTGTCTCTGTCACAGAAGAGAAGCTGATGTACAAGCAGGAACTGTTGGCTCCCAGAGGGTAGGATGTAGGGAGTGGGTGACGGGTCTGAGGGGAGAAGACCGGGATTTGCGCTCCCCGGGTCTGGTACTGAGGTCTGGTACCACCATATAAACTCTTTTCAAAACCCAAGAGACCACTGTCTTGCATTCTTAGAACTTCTCTTAAATGCCTTGGGTTTCAGGATCTCACTCAGTTTGCTTCAATTATGAGCCTCAGCTCCATGGGTGGGTGTGGCTGTAGGGACAACTGGGCTCCTGTGGGACAGTGGTATGCGAGGCTCCATCAAGACCACCTGGGGCACAAGAGCGGAGCCACTGAGCAACAGTATACCCCCTGCCCGTGTCTCCTCCATGCCGTGTTGTCATGGAGACGGCCCTCCTTCCTGTGCTATGGCAGGAACTCCCCTGTCACTATCTACTGCCCCATGACCTCTACCACGTCAGGCCCTGCTTACCAGCCTGAGGATTTGTTTCAGTTTCTCTTTCTGTCCCCAAACCTCCCACCCCTCTCCTTAGAGCCTCCAGTTCAAATTCTTGCTTTTCTAGAGCTTTCTTGCAATAGTACTTGCCCATGGCTAGGTTCAGGTTGCCCCCGAGAGTTGGCCGCCGTCACACGTTATTGCAGTTGCTTCGGATGAAGGCATGTCCCTTAGGAGAGAGCTTTGGGCTGGCTCCATGATCCCTCCACTCCCCCTCCCCCCGCCTCTCACCTCTCTGAGAGGGGACTGTAGGCATTGATGGCATTAGGAGGCCCATCCTGCCCAGGTAGGGGTTGGCTTTCAGGACACAGCTGCTGAACAGGGGGCTCTTAAAGGCCATCTAGCCCAAAGTCCCAGTAGGTTGAGATTCCTAGTACCACACAGCCGGGCCAAAGCAGCCTCTTTGTAAACACCCACTGTGACAAGGCACACACACAGCCTAGAGCAGTCCACTGTGACCGTGATTGAGATTCTTCTTCCACTAAGCATGAATCTGCAGGGGCCTGAATTCTGCCCTGGACAGAATCATGGGCCCTGCTCTATCTTTCCAGGCCTGTTAATCCCCGTTCAATATTATGGCCTCTTATATCACAGAAGACAGTTTTCATACATTTTCCCTTCAAAGACTGTTCTCTCCGGTGCTGACGAGCATTCCTCATGTGACTTGCTTTGCATTATCTGAGCACACAATCATTCCCACTGGAATGTAGCCCCATTTGCCCGTGTCCCTGTTGAGGTGTGGCCCAGACGAGAAGCAATTCTCTGAGTGCAGCATGACAAGCGCAGCCAGGGGAGGCCGGGCCCACTCCCACTCCAGATTTCTGATTAAAGTCGGTCCCCTGATGCCTCATTCCAACCAGGGGTCCCACGATCCCCACTGATTCTGCTGATTGTCATCCAAAATCAGCCAAAGACCACCTGCGGTCTGACACGCACACAGTCAGATTCCACTCTAGAGGAGCAGGTGGCCAGGAGGGAGGAGGGGAGCATCCTCCGGAAGGGTTGTGATCCTGCAGCATTCCGAGAGGGCCACAGGGGAACCCAGACCTGTTGTGGATGGGTTGCTTTCTGGGGTGGGATCAGGGGAAGGGGTGGGCTGGGGTGCTGTCATGAGAGCCAAGAGTGGCCTGGCAGTTGCGTACCCTTGGTATTGGATGGGTTAGCAAAGCGGCTCTGGGGTGCCATTGGTCAATCATTCTATAACTGCTACATGGCTTTGGAGAAACAAGGTCGCCTGTTAACTCTGCAGCTGCTTTTATCTGTGTCCCTCCAGCCTGATTAACTACAGGAATCCTTTTTAATTATTCAGGCTGAGCTGACTTCACTCTTTCAATCCCAGATGGTTGTTTACTCTTTGTATCTTTGTGGATTCGAAGGGCTGTAGGATGCAGCATATTCCCACATTCAAGCATGTGTTTACAAGGTGGTTACAGACGAGATGCCCATGTGAATTACGCATGCCCTGGGGAGGTCCTTACACTGACCTTCTCTTTACTCTTCCCACTACCGTTCTGATTCAGACCCCCACCTGGCCTGTGCCCACAATCTCCACTTACCCCATGTCCATTCATCCCGCTGTCTGCCAAAATGGCCCACCGGGGAGGCAACACACCCAGACTCAACTGCCTTGTCTCCACCACCACCTTGCTCCCATGTTCCTGCCTTCTAGTCGCTATTGAGCGTGTTGTACATCCAACCACCTAGTCATTCAAACCAAACAGCCAGGCGTCCCCATCACCCAAGATGCCTCCCTCACCCATACACCCAACTGGTTTAAGTCACCTGTCACTTCTTCCTAAAAATCTTTCACATCTGCTTCTCTTCTCCCTTTTGTGGGTCCACTGATCTTTTGCTTGGATTAGTGCAAAAGCCTCCTTACCCATCTCTCCCCTCCAGCCCCTTCTCCCTCTACCCGGCTGAATGCCCTGCTGCCAGAGGGAAACTTTCAAAATGCAAATCTGATCCTCTCCCTCCCTACAGAACATCCTTTAATAGCATCTCATAACCTAGTGTGAAATCTGAAATATCTTACACAGCACATAAGGCTTTGCATCTGATGGGGCCTATTTTCTAGCATGTCTTCACTTGTACTGGGTGATCCAACCACAAAGAACCACCAGTAGCTCCCTGGACTGGCTGCCCTGTGTCCTATCTGACCCGTTGACAGGCTGTTTCCACTGTCTGGGATGTCAGAAATATTAACAGCAAGAAGACGAATGGCTGCCATTTACTGATCTATCATGTATCCTAGGTCAAGGGGCTCTACTAATGAATTCTTATGTGTTGTCATAACTATTCTATTAAACAGATACTAGCATGACATCCATTTTACAGATGGAGAAATTGCAGCTTAAAAGAAGCAACGAGGCACCTCTGTGCCTCCTTGGTTAAGCGTCTGACTTGATTTTGGCTCAGGGCATGATCTCATGGTTTGTGAGATCGAGCCCTGTGCCAGGCTCTGTGCTGGCAGCATGGAGCCTGCTTGGGATTCTCTCTCCCTCTCTTTCTGCCCCTCTCCCACTTGTACTCACTCTCTCTCTATCAAAATGAACTTAAAAAAAAAGTGAAGAGCCTGACCCAAGGTCATATAACAAGTAAGTGCTAGGCTAGGAAAAGAATCCAGGTTTCCAATGAGACAGATTCTACCGGATTCCCTCCAGTGTATGTGATAAATTCTAGCTATGTTCTTACACCCAATGGCTATATCCTTTCATGCTGAGCCTTTCCCTGGCCTTCCCTTCACAAGAAGTTAGTTAATCCCCTCCTTCTTGCTGTTATGTCTTTCACGTAACTGTGTAATGGCAACCATCTCCCTGCTGCATTGGGCCTGCAGGCAGCGCCTACCTGCACACCCGATCCTCCCTTGTCTAAGCAGCTGTGGACTGTCCTGGGGTCTATCCACGACCCAGGTTTGGCTGAATGAACATGGGATGGATACCAACCCCCCCGGCCCCAGGCTAGTCCGCAGGCTTGGAATATGGCTGCGAAGCACATGTTTATATGTCTAAATCAAGAGCTTCCAGAAGGCCGTGTCTGCCACGGACATGCTCCACTCAGATCTCTTTCAAAAGCATCTACTGTGGCAAATGTGGACAGCCTCTAGCTGCTGCCTTTTGGACCCACTGCGGCATCCACATCTCTTCCAGTAGGGCTTCAACCAAGCGGCATGCTCAGGGGACTGCAGCGGTCCATTCCTGCCCCATATGGACTCCTCCAATGGGCAACCTTGGCTTGGGAGGCTCTCTGTTGGCCCAGTCGAGGCTTTCTGCCAACTGCCCATAAGTCTGCTACTCTCCCACTTTCTTTTCACAGATGTCAGACCCGTGTCACCATCTGAGGGCTCTCCCCACTGGACCCTGCTCCTCCCTCCTTCACCTTCCGTAGGCATGTCCTGCAGTCCATTTCTTACATGTCGTATTCTGTTTTGGAGTTTGCTTCTTGGAGGACCTAAAATGACACAGAAGGAAGAAACTGTTTTTATGCACCTGATACATAGCAAGTGCTGAATAAATGTTTGCTGAATAAGGGGAGAAATGAGCCACCTCCCTGACTGTTGCTCCTTCTCCCAGTCCATTTTTCTACCACTTCCAGATCAAGCTTCCTAGAACAAGACTTTGTGTAGGGCACTTCCTTTCCTCCCTGTGGGCAAAGGAATAGCAGATGAAAAGAAAAGATACAGTGTCTTAGATTTTTAAATTTACCAATGTATCACAGTGATAGGAATGATGTAGGATGCACTTTCTGTAATTACATCATGAGTTTTTAAAACAAGGAGAAATTCAAAATGGTGGGATGGCGTTTGATTGCTGAGCAATGGAAATGGGTTTGGGAGCATTCTTTTTTAAATTTTTTTAAAATGTTTTATTTATTTCTAGGAGAGAGAGAGAGACAGCATGAGCAGGGGAGGGTCAGAGAGAGAGGGAGTCACAGATTGAAACAGGCTCCAGGCTCTAAGCAGGCAGTCAGCACAGAGCCCGAAGAGGGGCTCGAACCCACGAACCGCGAGATCATGACCTAAGCAAAAGTCGGACGCTTAACCGACTAAGCCACCCAGGAGCCCCTGGGAGCATTCTTAAAAAATAGAAACTTTACACAAGTTCCTCCCACCCCAATGTGATTCCTTTGGAAGTCCAATGTGCCAGGCTTGAGTGTCTGCTTTCTCTCCCAGAAGAGCTCAGAACTCTTGTCTATCCCTAGAGGCACCTGTTTTCCCCAACATTAGTCTTTAGATCAGGATTCAGTGTTGTCCATGGCTACCCACTTCCTGTGGCAGGGAAGGCTGTCAGCCATGCTCAACTCCAAGGGCACACAGTTCCCATCATAAGTTCTGAGGATGGCAGCCTGTGAAAAACACAGCCCTGTGTGGATTTTCCTTCCCTAGGGCAGTCTCCAGGAAAACTTCCTTCTCCCTCAGACTCTACAGCTTGAAACCAACCCAAAACTATTCCTATGTGATCAGATGCTTGCTGCCTTCCCTGGCAAATTTCCTTGAAAAAGACTATTCATGTAGTGTTTTGGCATGAAAGTCCCAAGAAAGGGTTATAATAAGCCTCCTCTTGAAGACTTAAATACAGTCTCTGGTTCTGCAAATACCATAATGATAGACTTGCGTTCTCGGTCCTAGGAAATTTTGCGGGCACCGGAGCTCAGAAATGTCCTGGGCTTGTAAGCAAGCTTTATTTTATTTGTGTCTGGGATCCAAGGAGAAAATAAGGGGTTCCCAGAACCGGGTCACACAACACTCTCATGGAGGCAGAGGAAGGATCACTGCAAGTGTGTTTCTGTGATTACAAGGTGAGCAGAAGGCATCTTTGTGGGTCGCCTGGTGGCCCTGGGCTGTGGGACTCTGGGAGTGCATCACCAGGGGCATGTTTTAGGTCGGTGGCCAAAAGTGGAGGCAGAGGGCAGGCATGGACAGATGGGACAAAGCACATACTGGCTGGGGTCAGAAATGCTCGTGGTTGCTGCTGGAACTGGATACATAATGGGCTCAGATGACATCAGAGGGTTACTGGGGGGTCAGGGCGCTAGTGCCACCGAACCTTGAACACCAGGCTTCCTTGTGTGGAGCACCCTCGACCATTCTCTCCTCTCCCTCTTTTTCTTCCATGGCCGCCATGGGCTCTATCCAGTCATTCCCATGGCCTGAGGTTGATTTGTTCTTGTGAGATCAACCCCAAGACCTGTTTCAAATCCACATATGCCTTTATGTCCCGGAACATACATTTGACTTGAGGAATTCAAGGAAAAACAGAAGTGTTTTACAGCCATGTCTTTCTGATAGAAAAGAAGGAAGGGCCTAGTTCAAGGATTTCTGTTGAGTCTTCTTATAAATCGCACCCAGCTTGTAAAGCCAGCCTTTTCATACACGGAGCTGCCTAAGACGTGGATAAAATGGCACCTTCCCAAAGAAACTGTGGGGTCCTTGTGAGCTATGTTATTCTGCAGAGAAGGACACAGCCTGTGCAGCTGGATGTCGGGATAAAGCTCCCAGGGGCTCCTAGCGCTGGCATTAATACTGTCCTGGACAGTGGGGTGGGGTGGGATGAGGCAGAGCTCCAGTCTGTTCTCTCGGAGGTGACAGTAATGCTTGGAATGTCCTCTGTCCCCCTGGGGCACCTGTTTCCCTGTAGGACAGACAAGTGTGGGGCTGGCTTCCATCAAACTGCTGTGGGCGGACCTGGACTTCCAGGCTTCGCCAGAGGCATGGCTTGGCATGCGGGAGGCGGGTGCGGGGGGAAACTAAAGGTCAGTTTGATCTGTTAGCAATTTCCATCTTAGTGGTTACAAGTCTAATCTAGCTGCTCTAACCAGATGCCACAGACGGTATTCTCACAGCTCTGGAGGCTAGAAGTCCAAGATCAAGGGGTTGGCCATTTCGGTTCCTGGTAAGATCTCTCTTCCTACTTTGCAAATGGGGCCACCTTCTTGTTGTGTCCTCATAGAGCAGAGAGAGAGAAGAATCAAGTGCTCTGGTGTCTTTTCTCATAAAAGATCCTAATAGATCAGGACTCCACCCTTATGACCTCATTTAACATTAACTCTCTCCTTCCAGGCCCTGTCTCCAAATTACATTGGGTGCTAGGTACTAGGTACTATGTACTAGGGCTTCAACATAAGAATTCTGAGGAACACAATTCAGCCCATAGCAGTCATGGAGCCATGAGATACTCAGGGAAGATGATGCCCTGTGAGGTGTCCGCTGCCCTCCTCCTCTGCCTACCCATGTTTCAGGCTTCTTTCTCCATTCTAGAACCTGGCTATGCTCTGCCACACCACCCAGAGGGCAGGGCTGTGGCCCCAAAAGCGTGGTGCAGGAATCCCAACCAGGAGAGCTTTCTGGATAGCAGTCTGTCTGGTAAGCTCCCAGCACCTTGCCAACACTCATTTGTCTTCTGTTCCTTGTCTCAGCCATTGGTCAGGCGCCCAGTGGGCCTAGGGGGAAGGGGCAGAGGAAGCAGAGGGACACACATCATCTGCTACTTAGCAGAAGCTGGAACCCACCTGGAGACAGAACACAGTGGGGCGTGGAGAAAGCTCATCATCTCGGAAGGCCAGGTTCACCTGCTAAATAAAAAACAGGAGGGAATAAAAACACTTACGATTTGCCCAGCGCCGCAAACGGCTCAAGTTACAATCACCAAAAAGTCTCCGACTTCTGGAATTCTTCCCTTTCCACACTGGCAAGAGCTGCAGACCCCACTCTGGCCCTCCTCCGCCTGTGCTCCTACCCTGGGCCGCTATCTTTCTCTGCGTGTGTTTTGTAGCAGTGAAAGGCAACGCCCTTCCAAAGCCCAGGGGACTCTTCCATTGTCAGAGCATCGGAGCTGTGCCACTCAGGCTGCTCTCACTCCAGATTTTATTCTTCTAGTGATGAGTCACTGCTACCATCTTGCTCCCTGACTTCCTGCAAGCAGATAAGGCAAGGAAAAGGAAAGGAGGGGCTCCCAGGCCAGCTCATGCAGCACCTTGTGGGCCTGGGTGGGCTCCGGCCAGAGGGATCAGTCCTGATGCCCTGAACAGGAACAAAACCCCTGCCTCCACAGGATGGGAGGGTGACCTCGGGCCACACGGTCCCCCAGGTATGGGACAAGGGAGTGTCACCAACAGAGGATGGGATTTGGGTTCTGTCAGGTCTGGTTTTGAAGCCCAGATCCACTGCTGGCATCCTGGGCACATTACCCAGCTTCTTCGAGCCTTAGTTTCCTCCTCTGTGTAACAGAGACCCCGGCATCCTTCACTGGATTAGCCTAGGGACTAAAGGACAGGACGCCTGAAAGCACATAGAGCAGGGCCCACATCAAACAAGAGCTGGGCACAAATCAGGCTTCCCCTGGCGCAATCGTCCGATGCAAGGATGCTGTCCTCAGAGAGGTTGGGACCCGTGTCCAGCCCTCTCACAAAAGCAGGCTGCCATGCGCAGAGGGAGGGCTCCTTGATGAGAAACAGGAACAGCCCGTGATCAGGGAAGAAATGAGCCCGTGCCCCTGGACCAAGGGGGCCCTGAGCACGCTCACTTGTTTTATCTCGACACTGCATTTGGCAGTGATTTCTTAGTGAATTCTCCCATCTCAGGCTCGTGGCAAGAATCTGAATCCCCTTTTAAGTGCAGTTCTCATCATCATTCAGCACCATCGTCATCCTTCAATATTTATTATGTTCGGGGCCTTCTTCCAGACACCGTATATTTACTTCAGTCTGGAAAGCTGAAGGCTGGGAGGGGCTGCCTGAGGTGTCCGTAACGTCCCCAAAGGGCAGACGGGGCTCGGGGAGCAAGTCCTCCCCGTGCATACAATCTCAGCGTCGGGGCTTTGGAAGGGATCAGTGACATTGGAGCAAGGGGACTTTGAGGCCAAATGAAAGGACGTGCTATTCTGTTTCCAGCAAGTAATAAACGCACAGAATTCATTATCCAACGGGGAGTTGGGTGTAGGCATAAAAGTACGTCAGAAGAGTTTTAGGTAAATTCATGGTTGGCTGACCTCTGTGGGGGGTGTGCCGCTATCCTCTGAACTTGCCACCGGGAAGGACGGCCAGCGTTTTGCAAGGTCTGAAGAAGGTGAACTCCGTGCCCTTGGGCCTTGGGTGCTGGCCCATACAGCAGTCTCTATGCCCATGAGATCGTCCTGGGTTTCTCAGATTTGTGCTTTTTCAACGCAGTCCATCTGAGTTGGGAGAGAAAGGAAGAGACATTCCTGGAGAAAGTGGGGTGAGAATCTCCCAGGCCGAATACTGGACAACAATTTTTTCCCCCTCTGCTTTAAATTCCAAAGGCCTACATCCTTAGAGACAGCAGCAGTTTCACAAGAGCACAGAACATTTGCATTGGAAGGGAGCGGCTGGACCATTCCACCCACTGCAGTCTCTGCCCTGAACGGTTTGGTGCACTAGCAATTAGATTCAGAAATAGAAACAGTGACAGTGCGAGAAATGCACTTGCTGAGCTGTGTGTCTTTGATGCAAAAAAAAAAAAAAAAAAAAAAGTCTTTGTACCTAACAACTGAGCTTTTGCTCATTTACGCAACCAATTTGTTAAGCACCAACTCTGAGCCATGGTCTTGGGATACGAGGGTGGAGAAGACAAAACCCCTGGCTCCTGAGAGGTTAGCTGGTGGTGAAAAGGAGCCAGCAGTTGCACTGTTGTGGGTGTTCATGGGAGCAGGGAGAAGAGGGGGCCTGTCTGCTCCTGCAGGAGTCAGGATATGAAGGACTGCCAGGGGCTCCCCGGTGGACATGGGAACAGGCAGAGAGGGGTTTCCACAGACCAGGGAGCGGGGAACAGTTGGAGAAGTGCTAGAATTCACTCAGGCTGCCTGAGACAAAGGGGCAGGAGGCGAATCTGGAAAGAAGATAAGACAAAGACGACATTGAGGGTAGTGGCCCAAGCTAAGGCTCAGGACGCTGATATGGAAGGGAACCTGGAATGAGGTACGATCAGTTTCTAATTGTAGGGAGGTGATAGGGGGGTGCATTAGCGGGGGCAAAACTCTAAACAAGTGCACGAGTCAGGTAGCTCTCACCACATCCAAGAGACCATGACTGGGGACTACGGCAAAGTCCTGAGGTTGTTCAAAAGGTGAGACCAATAGCCCTTGCTGTCAGATGCACACGATGAAGGGAGAAAAGAGGGAGTGGGGTCAGGGATGACCTCCTGGTTTCTTTGAGTGGATGGAGGTACCATTCACCGAATGGTAACTGGGGGCTAAAGGAAGAATGTCACACCGAAAATAATGATTAAGGTTCTGATATGTTGCACTTGACTTTTATAGGAGGCAGCCAAATAGAGATAGCCATCAGGCTGTGTGTATCAAGATCCAAGTTCTGGAGAAGTCTGGAGATGTCAGGACCTAGGGCCATCAGCAGATGGAGGTCAAAGCTTGCTAGGGGAGAACCCAAACAGGAGCAGAGGAGCACACGGAGGGTGCTCCACCACAGATTGGCCCAGGTGGAGGAAAAGAAGCCCACCAAGGAGAACAAGCAAGGACATGGGAGGAGATGGGCTTATTGGAAAAACAAAGGAGGGGATCTTTTGAGAAACAGACAGTGTTGCGTGATGCAAAGGCCAAGGAATAAAAGGACTCAAAAGAAGCCTAGCTCTGGCATCCAGGTAATTTTGCTGACCAGGCGAAAGATTCTTTGGGGGAGACGTGGGAAGCCAGAAGGTCAAGCAGTGGATAAAAGCAAGGGGTGTTGACAGCAGGGAGACCATTCCATCCAGGAATCCAGCCAGGAAGGGAAGAGGAGAGCCTGGAAGATGCCCTCCCAGGTCTGTCCCTCGTCTGCAACCCGACCACCTTCACTCAGACCTCTCGCCCAGCATTTTCATGCCCTACTCTGCACGATGGTCATTTCACTGTGTATCTTATCTTCTGTAATTCATCCTGGATCTCTTCTAAGGCAGGAGCTGTACCTGAAACCTCTCTATTGTAATCCGTGGTGCTTTTTTTTAAGGGAACTGAGCTTTTCAGCATTTTTAAAAAATTGAAATACAGCTTACATACAGAAAGAACACAAAGAGTGTACAGTTTGAGGCATTTTTACATTTGTATACACCCATTAATCCACTACTACTCCAACTCTAGAGAATATTTCCAGCTCACTAGAAGGCTCACTCATGGCCCATGTAGGCGGTGCCTCACCTCAAAATAATCTTCCATTCTGACCTCTCTGGTTACACACCTTGCCTGCTCTTGGTCCTACAAACAGGATCACATGGTGTGTGTTCTTTTGTATTCAGTTTCTTTCAGAAATATGTTTCTTGTTGTGGGCAATGGTTAGGAAGTTCTTTTTTTGTTGCACAAAAGGAAGTGTTCCATTGTGTAAATACACACTGTCCACCACGATGTTTCTATCTGTTAATAGATCCTAGTTTGGTTACTGGTTTACTAGAGTTTGGGACCCCTGGAAATAGCGCTGCCATGAACGTTCCTGTGAGTGCACGGTGGGGCCCCAGCACGTGAGCTGTTGGGTATATGCCCCCAAGAACACCAAGGCAGGGTCATGGGGTAGATGTTCATTCAGCTTTAGCAGATGCTGCCGAGGGATTTGGGTCAACTTATATCCCCACTCACGATGTAGGAGTGCTCCCGCTCCACAGTATTTTTAAATAAAACATGATTCTTTAAGGAACGATTAAAACACTGAAAAAAGCAACGGCTTTCAAGAACCTCGACACATCGGAAGTATCTATCGATCTGTTAACAGTGACTATGTAACACACCCCTCGTCAATTCTCTAAGACTTCCATTATCGAACTCTTTGTCAGCCTAGTTTGAGTTAAGGTAAATTTTTGGTTATAAAATAAGTGAATTTTTTAGTAAATAATTTTTATCCCATACAATTGTCACTAATTTAAAAAGGCTTTCCTGGGGCACCTGCGTGGCTCATTCGGTTAAGCCTCTGACTCTTGATTTCAGCTCAGGTCATGATCTCGCAGTTTGTGAGATCGAGCCCCGCGTTGGGCTCTGTGCTGACAGCATGGAGCCTGCTTGGGATCTCTCTCTCCCACTCTCTGATCTTCCCCTGCTTGCTCTCTCTCTCAAAGTAAATAAATAAACTTAAAAAAAAGTCTTTCTCACCTTACACTCAGATTCATGAGATTTTATTCTAATACTCAGCTATGGCTCTGATTTTTCCCAGCTGCCAGAACTTCCTTAGCCTAACAACATGGCGTATGCATCTTGGATGTCGCAGGAGTCAGCATTAATTCAATTCTGTATTCATTTGTTCACTCTATAAATATATAGTGAGCAGCTACTGTGTCAGGCACGTCCTAGGCACTGGGAGTGGGTGGGATGGGGGGAAATAAGGAATCATCAGCTATTGATTCTGGATGAGATTTTGTTCTCAAGACACTGGACACTCCCCTCCAGGTAAGCCTCACAGACACCCATTACCTAGAAGGGAAAGAAGTGACAGAAACCCCTGGGTGACAAAGCCTGCCCTTTTAAATGCCCATAGGAAGAAAATAGGCCAAATTGCTTACAGTCAAGGAACCTCTTGGAACCTAGAAGTCCTAGACCCTGACATGTGTATCCTCTTTCTGGTTATTGAGATGGTTCTGAGTGGGGTTAGCTGTCAGGAAGGGGCCCAAAGAAACTCATTAAATTCAGTGCTTGGGCCTAGATGGTTGATGCAGGAGTGCTGACTTCCACACAGTAAGCAACTGAGAAGAGAAGCCTCTCTCTTTCTCTCTGGATCCACCACGCTTGCACAAAGAGCCTACTTTGGGAACAGGGGCTGAATATGTGAGTGTGACCTTGGAATCCAAGCATAGAGCATCTTCAGCTGAATATAACTCAAGAGAGAGTGGGATGTGAACATCTAAAAGCTGAGTTCCTCTTCACACTTCAAGCTGCTGAAGACTTTCATACCAATTGTAGGCTTAGCAGATATGGTTGGTTATTATAACACTCTTTGCATCCCATATTGTCTGCAGATCCCTTTACTATTCTTGTGCACGGAGGTTTCTGTGGCCTCTTCCTACGGGAAGAGAAATTGTCAGGGAAAATGGATTGCTCTGCAGATTCTGCTTCTAAGTTCATCTAAGTTCCTTGCCCACTTTAACTCTTAGGAGTGGGTCACCACGGAGTACTTCTGTGGGGTCAGATAAGGTCATTGAAAGAGTGGGAGAGGAGCAGAGAGTAGCACATGGTAAAGAATACGGGCCAAGCTTACCTCAGTGTTCTGTCCATTGAGTGACTCTGGACATCTCAACATGCCTAGCTCTTGACTGGCGTTGTACCAATCGGGGCCGCTGCCTTCCATGGCTGGTGTGCAATGCCCTCCTGGGATCTTTCTCCCCGTCCTCCTGGAAATCCTCTTCACTCCTCTCCGGTGTGTTGAAACGTCTGTTCCTGTTATATCTTTCCCTTTCTCGAGAAGGGCTGCATGGGAAATACATTCTTGAGACTTTCGATGTCTGAAAATATCTTTATTCTCTTTGACTTTTTTTTTCTTTTTGGTAATTTGGCTGGGTATGGAACTCTAGGTTAGAGAGCATATCCTTTCAGAATCTGGAATATGTTGTCCCATTTTCTTTTCATTTTCAGTGACGCTATTGAGAAGTCCAAAGCCATTCACATTCCTAACTCTTGCACGCAACTTTTTTCTTTCTCTAGAATCTCGTAAACACCGTTTCCCCCAATTTTGGAAAAATTTCCAATGACGTGACTCTGTGTGGATCTATTTTCATTCACAGTGACCCAACATTTGCTGTATTCTTTGAACCTGAAAACATCTATCTTTTTTTAATCTCTGGAAAAATTGGGGAAATAGTTTCATTTGTGATTAACTCCTTTCTGCCTTCTGTTTTCTCTTCTCTCTTGCTCTCTAGAACTCCTCTTATTTACAGACTGGAGTTCTTGGACTAGTCTCTTGATTTTGCTTTCCTTTTCTGATTTTTTAAATCTCCTTGACCTTTTGCTATACTTTCTGAGGGATTTACTATTGAATTTTTCATCTCTGCTGTTTTTAATTTCCAAGATTTTCATGTTGGCCTATGAGTGCTCTTTTTTCATTTCACCTGTTTTTTTCCCTTGGATGCAGAATCTTCTCTCTGTAAAGACATAATAAATGTACACATTAATTCTCCTCTCCTCCCACGTTCTCAGTTCTCCCCACATACCACTTTGTTTGTTTGTTGGTGGTTTTGGTGTTTCTTTTCCACATAATCAGCTCTCCTCAGATGTTCAGTAGCACTGGGATATCTAATCATGACTAAGAGTGTGGATCTAGTTATCTGATTGGGAACCTATAAGCTGAATTAAAACTCTGGAGCTTTGAACTTTGTGTTGTGATGTAGGATTGTTGGAGAACCTCCAATGTCAGTATTGCGAGGTTGCTCGCTCTTGAATTACACAGATTCCCTGAGTACTCGTAGTGTTTAAAAGAGTGCCTGACGTATAAGAAGTGCTCAAAACATGTTACTATTATTGTTGTAGAAAATATGTATACTGAGAAGCAAACATATATACAACTCAGCTAATAAAAGCCCAGACCCTTGCTAGCAGCTTCTTAGAGGCTTATAAAGGTGCAATCACTCTCAGAAACTTGGGCGCACACTTTAAATGGAGGTTTCCATTCTTCGAGGTTGGTGTGAAGGATGGAGAACACAAAAGGAAAGAAAATGCTGGACCCCGACACAGGAGAAGACGGGAGGCAGCTGGCTGAGTAGGAGAAGGTGGATAGAGGAGGTGCCAAGTAGCCCTGGTGGCTTCCAGAGAATGCTAGTGGTTTCCTCATTAAGTTTGTGTCTAAACTCTCAGTCTTTATAGTTCCAGTGGACTGGGTGCTGGCACACTTGGGGACAAATTTGTTAATTAGCTTGACGGTCCCTTGGGTGGCTGTCCATGTTATGGGTGAAGGCACCAGAGGCCCAGTCCTGCCAGGGGAAAGAAGGAATATTCCATTCAGCCAGCTATGGGTTATTAAACCACTCTTTCTTCCTGTCACAGACTGTTGTGAATAACATTGTGTTTGTTCTCTTCCAGCCCCTTCGTTGCCTCCTCTTCGCTTCCTGCAGCCAGGGGAGGACAAGAGTCTAGCAAAGCCTCCGTTTTCAGACTGGAGGGTACTGGACTATCTGGCCCTTGGTAATGGAAAAGTGCCCTTTTCCTTCTTCCCACACCTGTCGGTCCCCAACCACCTGGGAGTCCCCTCCAGAAACCTGGCCTGCAGCTTCCGCAGTGCTGGGCCACCGGCCAGAGTGGTGGATTCCTCCCCGGAGCTGGTGGAGCCCTTGGCAGGAGATTAGCTCCAAAAGTCATTGATTTCAACTACTCAGCATCTTGTCTTGGCAACTCTCATGCCCCTGCCGCTCTCAATTCAATTCTAATAACTTTATTGGCACAGAGAGATGGCAAAAGGATTGCCAAAGTCAATAATCAAGTTTCTACAACTGGGATGGTACACACAAACAGACTTTATTTATTTATTTATTTATTTATTTATTTATTTATTTATGGGTTGTTTCGTCAAGATAAGAACTGTATGGGCTCACCCTGTATATTATCTTTGGCTGATTCTCCTGTCAGATAGTTCATAATTAGGAGGTCTGAGTCAGATCATTGCTCCCAGTTATGCAGCCTCATTATTTTCTCCTCTTGTTTTCTTCGTGTTTGTTTCCATGTCCTTTTCATACACTTGCTTCAACAATGAAAAATGTCAGATAGGCAAATATTTGCTGGGCACCTACTAAGTCCTAGGCAGTGTGATGGAGTATTTAAAACCGGGCACTATTTTTTTTTTTTTTAAATCTAGAGTCGAGAAAAAAAAAGAAAACTGGGGCAAGCCATAAGGAAGCTCCCCCATCCTTCCAAGATAATAGAATTTATAGAAATTAGAGAGGAAGGAATGTAGAGTGGTTAAGCGGGCAGGTGCCCAGCTCTGCTCCTGACTCGATGTGATTTGGGGCAAACTACTTTGTGCCTGTTTCCTCAGTTGCAAAAAAAGGAATGGTCACAGGAGCACCTCTTAGGGTTTCATAACCTCTTAGGGTTGTTATGAAAGTCATACAAGACTGAACATACCACTTAGAAAAAGCCTGGTGCTTAGCAAGCACTTACCACACATTAGCTATTACTATTTTTGTGACTTATAGAGACCTGAATGGTTTTCTCATCCAAACTCCTCTTCACAGTGAGGATGTAGAAGACCAGAGAGCCAGAGTGACTGGCTTGCCCAAGGTCATAGCTTGGCCTCTGTCATTGGAGACAAGGATGCTAATTACCTCTACACCATGCTGCCCCCTGGGTCAATGGTGTGAGTTTGATTCAAGAAACTCAAACAAAATTTTGGCCAAGGATTCCTCTCTAGCCCACTATTCAATGAATAAGCCCTTACAGATTAGGCTGGGACTTTCATTGTCTTCTAATCACTTGATTGCTTGGAATAGAGTTCTACGGACATCACCAGCATCTGGAATGATGGTACCTTCGATTCATATGGCCTCAAGATGGTGCCTTGGTTAAGAGCCCACAGTCTGGTGCCAAACAGACTTGGTTAAAATCCTGGCTCTTTCCTTTTCACTGGCTGTGTGATCTCAGGCCAATTACTTAAGCCTCAAGTTACACAGCAGCAAATGTAGATAGAAAGACCCCTCTCCCTTATTGCAATGTCATGAGGTTGAAACGAAATAATATATAATAGTAGGTAGAAAGCTTAGCTTGGTGGCTGGTATAGTGTAATACTCAAGTACATGAAAATTGGTATGATTTTTACACTAGTTTTCGGTGTTCTCTTTATTACCTGTCATCTCATTTTATCCTCAAGACATCCCTCTAGGAGAGGCAAGAGATTCTTTTACCCCCACTGCCTAGCTAAAGGAGAGAGTACTCATGGAGGCTGAGTGTCACACCCCTAACAAGTGGCAGTTGTTGGATCTGAGGATATGGAGGCTTAGTGACACCTAATGCAGTGCTTTTTCACCTCCACAATTAGACCTCAGGGACTAAACAAATCTGAACACGTCCTCTAAATTGAAAGGGGGAGAAAAAATAAAGAAGGAACACTGGAAAAAGTGAATATGGTTATCATAGAGTTACAGTGTTGCTTTTGTTCAACCCGTTGAATCAAAAGCACACAGATGAGGTGGAAATGAGAAAAAAGAAGCCCCCCATAACAGCCCCCAAAGAACCAAAAATGAAGCAGGATCATTCTGTCTAGAGAGAGGAAGAGAGGAACCAATCATTAGAAGTTCCCTTGGAAGTCAGGAGATGATGGCAGGAATTAACATTTTCAGATCATCCCAGACCTAGGGTACAACAAAGTCTTGGAGAGAGAGAGAGACGAGAAGAGGGCCCTTGGGTGAAATGTCGGATCAGAGTCTGCAGAGATAGTGCCTGCTCATGAAAATGGTTCTGATGGTGAGGGCAGCTGTTAAAATAATAATCTTCACACCTATGTAACCATAAGCCAGACAGAACGAACCAGGATTGTTGATTAAGTCAGAAAGCATTCCAACAAGGAGGGAAAGGATGCCCGTCTATAGCTTATCTTTTTCCTCCCTCTTTTCCCAAGGCACTATGAATCTTAAGGAGACCCCCATCTGACTTGCTGAGGAGATAAGCCATTTTTCTCAGAAGCAGTGAATGAAACCACTTACCAGCCTGCTCCCTGTGCCTTGCATGGTCTGCTGGTCTGCCTTCTCCCCAGATCTTCAGACATCAGCCACCCTCTGGGTGGGTGGGAGACCTGGAAACTCTCTTGGCCTCAGTTTCCTCAACTTCTGTTGTCACTGCATGGGGTAGGGGGCTGGAAGTTTGTGGGATAAGAAGCAAGTGTGAATAGGGAGGTACACCTTGCTCAGAATCTTGTTTTGACGAGTGCGGGGCTGGGGTGTTGACCACCACTGAAGAGACCAGGGACTGGTCCCTTTCTCCCTGCTTCACACATAGAATTCAAGCATGGTGGAGTATATGCTGTGCTCTGATGTAGCCATGAAGCCATGGAGATACAGGATGCAGAGAAATGGCCTCTTCTGAAAGACATGGAGTCCCTTGGGTATAGACTGTTGCCCCACTCATTGGAGCAGCTGGATCTAGGAAGCAGGTGACATGGGTCCAGTGCATATCAGAGGAATATGCCCCCAGGTCCCAGGGGCTAGCTGTACTGGTAGCAGCAAGCAGCATCATTATAGCTTTGGCATATCTGATCCTTCCTTCCTTCCTTCTTTCCTTCCTTCCTTCCTTCCTTCCTTCCTTCCTTCCTTCCTTCCTTCCTTCCATCTTTCCTTCCTTCTTTATTACTAGTAGTGTGTGGGTACAGTCCTGATGCTCTTCATTGCCCAGCAAAATCTCCCAGTTCCTGCAGTTGGCTCTCTGTTTCTACTCGGAGAGGCAAGAAGGGCTCTGTGTACCTGCCTGCATGCTCTCTGGAGGTGGGAACCAGGTCTGTTTGCCCCAGGCTTCAGTGCCTCTGACAGTTTTCCACTCTCCGTAATACATTCTTTGTTGATCGATCCCTGGGAAAATTCTGATGGGCATTTTGCCATTCCGTGGTGCAGGAGCGCCTGCCAAGACCATTGGGCACTGAGAAGAAGAATGTTATAAAAACAAGAGAGGAAGTTGAGCCTCTCACGCTGAAAGAAAGGGAGGATGGGAAATAGCAGGTGAAGAATAGGAGATGGATACCGTGCTAAGAAAACTGGACTAGGCATTCTTGCCTCAAAGGGTGGGAGAGGCTGGGGGTATGTTCCCAGTGGAGACCAAGCTAGGACAGGGATAGTGCCAGTGTTGAGGGTAACAAGGAGTTCCAGGGTGGCTGCTAGCCTGGGGCGGGTGGAGAAAGAGCATCTAGAAAGCCATTCCATTCTTTCTCTCGTTCAGGATTGGCATGGCTTGATCTCATCAACAGGCAGTAAGGAGTTGCCAGTGCATTAGGGATATTTCAGTTGGTGCCTCTTTTCAAACCAGCTGTGGAAAAGGGGCACTTGGGTTCAATCCATGAATTTGAAAGTGACCTTGCTTGTGGAGAAGGAAGCTCTGCTCCTTGAAAGATCACGGGGTGCACCATTTTGAATTCAGCAAATCCAATTTGGAAGTAAGAGGCATCATGCCATTTGGATTTATTGACAATTAAGTTTCTAAGCCAACATTCGTCAACCGCTCTTTCATTTAAAACAATCTTATACCTTACCCACTTGGTTTTTGAAATAACTTCAGCAGTTCCATTTTATAGAGGTAAAATTGAGGTCTTAAAAGAGATTCAAATAAAGCCACAGAACCAACAAAAGTGCATCAGACTTCCTGATTTTGCTGTTTTGCTTCACTCCTTTCCTCACACAAAATCATATTTTTTCCACTATACCAATCAGTGATATCATACAGCTATAACTTGGGGCCCATGAATGAGTGACAGGGCATCAATGAATCTCCTAAAATTATTTGCAAAATTTGCATGAAAGTGCCCGTGTGCTCTTTTTTTCTGGAGAAGGGGTCCATAGTTGGAGCAGATTCATAAATGTTTTCATGAGAGCAAAACATTAAACAAAACATTGTAAAAGGAAAAGCTGTTTGGCTAACTCTTCTTTGCACGTGGCGCCTGTACAGAAAGTACAGAAAAACTCTAGTACACACCAGCAGTGCAACAAGCCAAAATGAAATTGTCCACACAGTATAACGACCTCCAAACAAAGGCTGCGTGAAACACTCAGATCAATGGAAATCTTCACTTCTGTTGGAATTTTTGGCTCTGTGTAGACACAACGTGGCTCTCTTGCTTCCTGTGTCTTTTGCTTCTATCCCCACCAGCCTGGGGAGGGGAGACAGCAGACAGCAGGAGACAAAATTGCTGGTGCTCCTTCCTTCAGACTCTTGTGGACGCTCTTGATTTCCTACCCCGAAGCCACAGTTGCTGTTTGCTTTCCAACATGCACTTTCTTCAGTGCGGCCATGGACTCTCCTGAATTTGGCCCTGTTCTCAGGCCATCAGTCTTGATAGCCTGACCAATCATGGTCATTTTATTCCCCTTGCTAGGAATTGGCTTAAGAAAAAAACATGTAACTTGATTACTTGATTCTGATCAATAAGATTGGAGGCTAACTCTTCTAGGGATGCTTCTGGGAAAGGATTTTTTAGTTTAAAAAAAAAAAGAAAAAGAAAATAAAAAGAATATAGACATGTCATTTCTACCCCTGAACATGGGATTGCCCAAATATGGTCACTGGAGCTGTGGCAGCCATCTTGAGGCCACCAGGAAAATGGCCGACATGGTAAAGACAGCTGAGCAGAAAGTACAGAAAAACCCTAAATCCTTGATGAGGTTGCTGAAATATTGAATTAACCAACCAAGGAGCTGCCCTCCTACACGTTATATGATGTGAGATAGCAAATGCCCTAATCATTTATGCCATTTTGAATTGAGTTGACAATGACTTGTCGGCAAAAGCATCCTAATTAATATAATAAGCCCTATGCTCTGGAACTACCTTCTATTGAATGTCTTAAAGTAAGATAATTCTATTAGTTTTGAGATAGACTCACCTTATAGAAAATGAAGAGCCAATATAACTGGATGCATGACCGAAATAGGAAGGGTTGGGTAAAATCTCATGGAATAATCTCTATAACTCAAAATTCCAATTTTAAAAGGGACCTTAAGAATAATTTAGATGATTTTTCAACTCTGACTGAGGGACACCTACAATCATACAGGGACGCTTCAGGAGCCTACAAACATTTGATTCAAATTCACTTAGAATTTTGTTTCACAATGAAAGAAATTCACAGTTAAATATTTCATACACCAAATGTTTATATACTGGAAACAACCAATGTACTTAAATTGGGCTTCCAGCTTTACATGCATCTGCATATATAGCTCCTACCATAAACATTTTGTAAATGTTTGTTAATTCAGAAAGTTGCAGCTCTGTCTGGTCCTTTCTATATTATTGTTTGGGTTTTTCTTTTTATTTTTTAAAAAATTTTTAAAATGTTTATTTTTGAGAGAGAGAGAGAGATTCTGAGCAATAGAGGGCAGAGAGAGACAGAGACACAGAGTCCAAAGCAGGCTCCAGGCTCTGACCTGTCAGCACAGAGCCTGACATGGGGCTTGAACTCACGAGCTGTGAGATCATGACCTGATTCGAAATTGGATGCTTAACCAAGTGAGCCACCCAGGTGCCCCTTGTTTGGGTTTTTTAAATGCAGGCCTTCCCATGTCTGTTTGTATAAAACTGTATTTATGAGTATCAAATATAGCATGCGTGGGCCCTATGAAATTAAATGCCGGGTAAAATATACATTTGCTCAGCACCTTGTGAGATCATAGTACAGTAATCAGTCTTCAGATAGCTATTGGACGGAGGTTGCAGGGCAATGATTTCCTTCACATTATACACAGTTTTAGCATGTATTTTAAGGTCTGAAAGCTTCTCTTCCTTTAAAGGCTGAGTAAGTTTACCTTGGCAAGGTGAAGCTTGTAGGTTAATATCAGATGATTGGTCAGCAAAAACATTAAGCCTGAGGCATGTATTCAATGTTCCAGGCAAAATAAAGTTGCCTATTTAAAAAAATTTTTTTAATGTTTTATTTGTTTCTGAGAGAGAGAGAGAGGCAGCATGAGCAGGGGAGGGTCAGAGAGAGAGGGAGACACAGAATCTGAAACAGGCTCCAGGCTCTGAGCTAGCTGTCAGCACAGAGCCCAAGTGGGGCTCGAACCCACGAACCACGAGATCATGACTTGAGTCGAAGCTGGACGCTTAACAGACTGAGCCCCTCAGGTGCCCCTGAACTTGCCTATTTTAAATTTCCGAGTACCTATCTGATAGAGGCAGGCAACAGAGAAGCTGGGGCATTGTTGGACATCTCATAATTGCCAACAGTAGTCATGACATGTTCCACATTATTCTAGAGCCTCGCTGGTATCAATGCATGCAAGCCACCCACCACCCTTCTAAGGTAGGTACCCGCCGATGTGCCCATTTTGCAAATGAAGACACAAAAACAGAGGCGCTCAGCCAGCAAGAGGTACTCCCAGGATTTGAACTCACGGAATTTACCTCCAGAACCTGGACCGTTTTTTGCTACACCATTCTTGACATTTGCAACCACTCATGTGTGGGAATTAGGGTTCCCTCAATACCATACAGCTGAAACAAAAGCTAAACATATGTTAGACGATGAGGCCGAGATAAGACAGCAACTGCTTTGAATTTCCCTTGTTTTCAAATTTTATGTATTCCTTGAAACAACCTTTTTTTTTTTTTTTTAACATGGTGACAAGAACATCTTACAAAACTAAGCTTATAAAGTATGTTAGTGGTAATGTCTACATCTGTCAGACCTGTCCTTCTTGTTTAGCTGGGTTCTGCATTTACTACAGAGTAAATATTAGAGAGGCTCTTAGAAGAAAGGAATAGAAAGTCAGTGGCTTAAACAAAGAAGGGTTTGTTGCTCTCAAATATCAAGAAGCCAGGAGGGAGATGGTACTGGTGATGGTCCAGCGGTCCCACAAGTTCCACCAACATCTCTGACTTCTCCTGGGTTTTTTTTTTTTTTCCTACTAGGACAACCAGGCTGACGTAGGCACAGCCCCATCACCCTCAAGACAGAAAAGGAAGCAAGGAACGCATCTGCCTCCTTTATCCCTTCCATCAGGAAAGTGAAACGTTCACAGAAAACTCCTGCCGGCTTCTGCCTTCATCTCCCTTACCTTTAAAACTGTCACCTGGTCCCTTCCAAGGCAGAGAAGCCAAGAAAGTACTTAGCTTCCCTGGGCTTTAGAAACTAAGTGGACCAGAGAAATGAATGTTAGAAATGAATGCCGAGTCAACCGATATGCTGTGTCTGCTACAAAGAAAAACAAAGATTTTCCAGGTTACCTTGGGCACATGTCCTTTAGGGAACCACACAGTATCGGCTTTGAGGGATTTATAAAATAGGACACCCATTTGGTTAATTGCCTATTTTGCATGCAACACTATCCTGGGTCCTGAAAAGTCTCAGAGGTCCAACCATATAGGCTTCCCCTACCTGAGGAAGGAAGGGAGGATCTCGCTAACCAATTTTTCATAGTTCTAAGGAATCACGGGAAATTCCCCATCTCCATTTCCATGTTACAAAAGGATTGGCTCTCTAAGGATATGTCAAATCCAAGAGCTCCCCTTGTATAAATAATCATTTGTTAAGATGTTCTCTGTCCCTGCTGCAATGTCACTGTGAGGGCTGCTGTCAGCAACATGTAATGACCCATATTTCCCCAGCAGCTTAAACCTCATTGCATTAATTTGATGTGATGGGGGCAACCAGAATGTGGCATGGGAATTACATTTTAATGGGAAACAGCGCTACAAATTTCAGAAGCAAGGACAGATGGTAAAAGCTTGGAAAAAGTCAACATAAATAGGAAATAAGAAATTTAGGACTTGGGGCTAGCATTAATAAGCAATTTATAAACAATTTTTGGCCTTCCAAGATCCTGACACTGTTTAGACCCCTCTTTAGGAATAAGGGGCATGTTGGGGCACCTGGGTGGCTCAGTCAGTTATGGTCCGACTTCAGCTCAAGTCATGTTCTCACGGTGCGTGGGTTCGAGCCCCACATCGGGCTCTGTGCTGACAGCTAGCTCAGAGCCTGGAGTCTGCTTCAGATTCTGTGTCTCCCTCTCTCTCTCTGACCCTCCCCTGCTCACACTGCCTCTCTCTCTCTCAGAAATAAATAAAACATTAAAAAATTTTTAAAAAAGGAATAAGGGGCATGCCTATATCTGAAGGTGTCGGCTCCTCATTTAACCTCAGGTGCTTACCTTGAGGGCCTTTATACATTCAATAAATCTTCAATGCGTTCCAAGCACTGTAGTAAGGCCTGGGGACATAAACATGAAATAAACCTTGGTCTCTCGCCTTGGGATACTTAGGTCTATTGGAAGAGATGTCTCCCTTGACTGAACACTGAAATTCATTGGGACAAGTGGCCATAGTAGAACTGTGAACCAGGGGCAGAGGAAGTTCTGAGAGATCTAGGCCCGTCCTGCCTGATACAGGTATGGGACAAGGTGGGTGTAAGTGGTGGAGGCACAGGAAACATAACTTCTGAGTGGTATGACAAGAGCAAAGGCATGGAAAATATGTTTGGAAAGCTGCAAGTCATTGTGTCCATCTCCTGGGATACAAGGTACATGGAGGAGAATGGTGGGTGAAGGACTCAGAGAGCCCAGCTCATTTCGGAAGTGTTTTGGGGCGCCTTCCCTACAAAAGGATAGGCTGGCAAATTAAGGCAAAATTGTGCTGGCTATTGTTCTTTTTTTTTCTTAATTGGTTTCTTTTGCAACCAGCTTTTATTTCTGCCACCCGTGTCCCTTATTACAGGGGCCAGAAGCCTAGGGACTGCTCAGCCCATGTTCCTTTATGTCCAGGGCTCTGAACACCATTAGGAGTTAGCCAGTGAGATGCACTTGCTTAAGATTTGGAGATGGAAGGGCCTGGGAAGCAAGCTGTGTTGTTCTGTCTCTGGCAGCAGCTTCTCAGTGCTGCACTTTGGCAGAAACAAAGATTTACAAAGTCCTCAAATGACCCAGCCAACTACCCCTTCACTGCGATAGTATCCCTGTGATCATCGGTGGAAGTTTTCTGTAATTTCCTGACCTGGACGGCAATGAAAACTTTTCAATTGTAGGACCATGGCTGCAGTGGTGAACCTAAAAGCTAAAAGCTTCTCCTGACTTCCACTAATCCCACTTTCCCAACAGGCTTGTAGGCTCCCAATCCCCTCTATTAAATCTCTCTGTTTGAAATTCCAAGGGTAGGTTCTCTTTTCCTGACTGAACTCTGACTGCCACCATATCAATATACAGGAAAGTGAGGGGCACCTGGGTGGCTCAGTCAGTTAGGCGTCTGACTTTGGCTCAGGTCATGATCTCATAGTCCGTGGGTTAGAGCCCCACGTAGGGCTCTGTGCTGACAGCTCAGAGCCTGGAACCTGCTTCAGATTCTGTGTCTCTGTCTCTCTCTGCTCCTCCCCTGCTCACTCTCTGTCTCTCAAAATAAAGACATTAAAATTTTTTAAAAATATGTACAAGAAGGCAAGGAATGAAACCACTCTTAACTGCATGTAGTTAACTGTCTACATAGAAAATCTACAGTTAATTTTAGAACTGTTCACCAGGAACAGTTCATCAAGAAAACATTCATCAAAGAAAGTTCATCAGATAGTAAGATAGTTCATAGACAGTAAGATTGATGTATTTTATTTTATTTTTATTTTATTTTATTTTTAATGTTTTATTTATTTCTAGGAGAGAGAGAGAGAGAGAGAGCGTGAGCAGGGGAGGGTCAGAGAGAGAGGGAGTCACAGACTGAAACAGGCTCCAGGCTCTGAGCTGGCAGCCAGCACAGAGCCCGACGCGGGGCTCGAACCCACAAACCGCGAGATCATGACCTAAGCGAAAGTCAGACGCTTAATCGACTAAGCCACCCAGGTGCCCCAAGATTGACGTATTTTAAAAAAATCAATTGCACAAGTCACAAACATGGATGTTATCCTTGATTCTTTCCTCTCTATCACCCCTCACATCCAATCAATCGCCAAGTCCCCTTGATCATACCTACTCAGCATTTTGCAAATACATCAGCACCCCCCCAAACCCCAGCCTAATCAGACCACCAACACTACTCCCCTAGACCACTAACTTAGCCCATTTGGGCTGCTTATTAATAAAAAATATATCACAGACTCGCTGGCAGGTAAACAACAGAAATCTTTTCTCACTGTTCTGAAGGCCAGGAAGTCCTGGATCAAGGTGCCGACAGATAGCATCTTGGTGAGAGCTCACTTCCTGGTTCATAGGTGGATCACTTTTCATTGCATGCTGATATGGGAGAAAGGATTAGAGAGCTCTCTGGGCCTCTTTTATAAGGCACTAACCTTATTCATGAGGCCCCCATCTTATGATTAATCATTTCCCAAATGTCTACCTCCAAACACCATCACATTAGCCGTTGGGTTTCAACATATGAATGTAGGGGGGACACAAACATTTAGTCCATAGCAACTACCCTAACAACCTCCTAACTGGTCTTCTGGGTGTAGTTTTACCTTCCTGCCATCTTCATAGCCAGCTGGAATGGTCTCTGAAACATGAACTCAATCCTGGCATTCTCCTGCTTCAACGTCTTCTTCTCATTGCTCTTGGGATTCATTCCAAACTCTTCCGTGCAGTCTTTCACAACCTGCCCTCTGTCTCCCTCTCTATTTTACTCTCTCTGTATGCCACACTCCTCTCCTGGGAGCTCCAGCCTTACTGTGATTCTGTCACATTCTCAAACAAGCCTTTTTTTTTTTAATTTTTTTTTTATGTTTTATTTATTTCTAGGAGAGAGAGAGACAGCTCGAGCAGGGAAGGGTCAGAGAGAGGGAGTCACAGACTGAAACAGTCTCCAGGCTCCGAGCTGGCAGTCAGCACAGAGCCCGACGCGGGGCTCGAACCCACGGACTGCGAGATCATGACCCAAGCGAAAGTTGGACGCTCAACCAACTAAGCCACCCAGGTGCCCCTCAAATAAGCCTTTTTAAAAATTATGTTTGTTTATTTTGAGAGAGAGAGCACATGCACGTGCACGCATGAGGAGAGCAGGAGAGGGGCAGAGGGAAAGGGAGAATCTTAAGCAGGTCCCAAGTCCAGTGCAGAGCCCAGCTTGGGGCTCGATCTCATGATAGTGAGATAATACCTAACTGACTGAGCCACTCAGGGGCCCCTCAAATATAAGCCTTTTCACACAGTTATCTCTAAGAGCCTCACGCTTCCTCTTAGCCCCTCCTGACCCTTGGCTCCTAATCAGACTTCAGGGTGGGGATTGTACCTCATGCCCTCCCACTTGATGAACTGAGCCCAGAGCCCTGCCCAGGGCTCTCCTAACCACCCCCCAGCCCCACCATGGCACCAACTATACTTTATTGTTACTGCTTGTTTAATTGTTGTTCTCCGTCACCCAACGTGAGCTCCATGTGGCTGGGAATGTGTAGATCATTGTACCTCTAGTGCTGACACATGGAAGGCAACCATTAAATATTTGTGGAAAATAAACCCTCACTCTAGACCCTCTTCAGATGTTAGACTGAGGGGTGAAGAGGTGCAGGAGGAAGGGAGTCTATGACAAAGACAGCCAAGGCTCTACTGATGGGTTACTGTCTTGCACGCACCACCACAAGGAGCCACCGGCAAGTTCATTTCCATCTCATCTCAGGATGAGGTGAGGCACTTGTCTTGGGCATAAAATTTAGAGAGGTACCAGAAAGTTCAGCAATCAAAAGAAAGAATATTTTTATGGATATGAAAGGGCCATGTTAGAGATGGAGGCAAAAAGAAAAAAATCGGGAAAAATACTGATCCTGTCTATGTTTAACACGTGTAAGTTTTATATATTTTGTTCTTCAAGGAGTTTTTATAGTAATTTTACTTTTTCAAAATGTTGCATTAAGATATCACTTAGTGTACTGATTACTGAGTGTTTCGGCATGTTCTTAACCTTGTACCTCAGTCAAGGTTCATCACTCATCTACCTATAGTTGCTGCTCTGAGGGTCTGTAGTTTTACCAAACTCTGATGGCAAGACTTATTCTGTTCCTAGTTCAGTACAATGTGTGTTGTTGGATTTTTTTTTCACATACCCTTTATAAATTAAAAGTGTTCCTTTTATTCCTGGCTTACTAAAAATATTTATTTTATGGCTATTAAGTTTGAAAAGAGGTGCTTTTTAAGCATCTATTGACATGATCATGTAGTGTTTCTCCTTCAATGTAAAAATGTGGGGAACTAAGGGTTCCTGGGTGGCTCAGTCGGTTAAGCATCTGACTCCAGTTCATGTAATGATCTTGCAGCTCACGGGTTTGGGCCCCACATTCGGTTCTGTACTGATGGCTCAGAGCCAGGAGCCTGATTCAGATTCTGTGTCTCCCTCTCTCTCTGCCCCTCCCCCGCTCATGCTCTGTCTCGCTTTCTCGCTTTCAAATATAAATAAACATTTAAAAAATGTAGTTCACGGGGCACCTGGGTGGCTCAGTTGGTTGAGCGTCCGACTTCAGTTCAGGTCATGATCTCATGGTTTGTGGGTTCAAGCCTGGAGCCTGTTTCAGATTCTGTGTCCTCCTGTCTCTCTGACCCTCCCCTGCTCATGCTCTATCTCTCTCTCAGAAATAAATAAAAAACATTTAAAAAACACCCTGTAGTTCACTACACGGATAATAGAAAAGTTTTTCCCATGTTTTGTTATCATCAATAATAAGTGTATCTATGGATCAATTATTATCTGTCATTTGAATTATATCATTAGGTCAAATCCCCTAACATTCCCATACACGTGGAATCTGTGCATTGCCATTTTATTTAAAGTTTTTTTCATTTTAAACTATTCCCAAACTGAAGCCCATTTTTTTAAAAAGGCCATTATCAATAATAGCAGTCTCCCTTCACGAGTGGCCTGGGGGAATCTGACACATTTTCACTTCCTGCTTCCTGTCTTACTGTTTTCTGCCACAGTTTGTGTGTGAGTGAGGGTCTGGCAGTAGTAATAGTGCAGTAACTGTTAACCAGATGGGAACTTTCAATACCTTTTATAAGAAATAAAAGAAAATCCCCACTCAACTGCCCTTCAGTTAAACATTTAAAGAAATGAGAAAAAGAAATTTACAAAAAGCAAACCAAGAGAATCCCCACAGATGGCAGGGTTATTTTAGGGGAATTTTGCTACTTTAGATCTCTTAACATGTGTGCATGTTGAAGAAAAATTAAGTTGGAGCTTAGGTAGGAGAGTAGGTAGCCCACTCCGTTGTGCCTTGTCTTTCTATCTTGGCTGGGAATACAGAGTAGAGATTATTTCATGACCGACTCACCCGAGGGGCAGTTCAGCCTCTTGTCTCTTTCTTTTCCAGGAGGATCTGTTGACTGTTGTTAATCAGTTAAGTCACTGTGAAGTCCTGCATGGGAATGAGACAGCGGCAGTGGGGAAACTGAGGGAGGGAATGAGGTTGCGTGGGAGGAGTGTGCACAGTGGTTAGGGCAGTGCCCAGGACTCCAGTGTAAGCTCTGTCAGACTGGGGGGCTTTGTCTATCTTCAGCGCTGCACCTGCCATGCTTAGTATAAAGCCAGACACACAGCAGTACCCAGTAAATACCTGGCAATGAATTAAAGAATGAACCACGAAGTCCTGCCAAACCTCACCATTGAGGGCTGAGCTAAGGAGAGGAATATAAGAAGTGATCAGAAAAATCCACCAACACGGTGTCATGAATGCCAAAGGAAGAATGTTTTAAGTGGAAGGAAAAGAAAACATTGTGTCAAATTATGCTGAGAAGTCACAACAGTTACAAAACGGTGAATTTACAGTAAATAAGAAAAACGTCACAGCAATGACTTAAAAATAAGGGTTTTGGTGCCATTGTTGTTTGTTCGCTGCATGGTAGGAAGTTTTAAGGCATGGTGCCTCCACAATGGCCCACTGCCTTTCTTTCTACCATGTGCCATATATTGGGTTTCCCTCCTCCTGTCTCAAGATGGCGGCTATGTCTTCGGCAATCATGTCCACATCCACACCAGAAGGAGGAAGGATGCACCAAAGAGTAAAGCACGCCAGCGGAGTCTATCCATTTTTTCTCAGGAACACCAAAGCTTTCCTAGAACGAGCTTTTACTTTCCTCTCTAGGTCATGCGGTCACCTTTAGATCAATTCGGGACCCAAAGTCTTAAGATTCCATCACTGTGTTAATCAGATTCATTCTCTGTGGCAGAGGAATGGCCCCTCCCTGAACTCAAGGGGTCTCCCACGGTGACTGAAAAGAATAGAGTTCTGTGGAAGGAATGGAGAGAGAAGGCATGATGTCTGGTGCACAAATTACATTTTTAAAAGACGGGATCAGCTGCGTCTGGTGTGGGGCCCAGTACGAAATGGGATTCTGGGATGCCCTGTTCAACATATTAAGAATTTCAAGACATCAACAGTGGGCCACTAAACCAAGTGTGGGGGCGCTTCAGAGTACAGGTCGCTGGGCCACTGTCTTCCTCCCATGCCCATGAAGTCGGTGCTGGACCCAAAGCTGTCCATCCATTGGGCTGGGCAGCTGGGAGCTCCGTGGCCAATTCGGGGGAAGGGAGAGAGGGAGGAGAGATGAATGTAGCAGGCTGAGGAGCCATGGGGGTGAGGAAGTGGTGATGGCACCAGCACTCGCTGGAGAAAATAGACACGTCACGGTAGGAGAAGGCTGGCTAACCAGGGAAGGAGGAGAAAGTAGGCTGAGCCCACGTGTACCCAGTGAACTGCTGCTCAGGCATTTTCTGTCTTTGGGGCCAGCTTGACGTGGAGCCCTGAGGGGCTTTGTGTAGGGCAGGTGGGGAGGAGCTAAAGCTGAGGGCTCCACTCACCCCTCACCTAGCACATGCCACCAAACCAGGGGCTCATGGAAACAGAGAAGAGTTAGGTTCGAATCCAGCTTCTGCCAGGGATTTGCAAGACTCTGAGTCTCTGTCCCCTAGTTAGCTCTCCTGGCAACAGAGAATGGCGAAACCTGTATCACTTGGTCCATACGGGGGTGACTTGCTACAAAGGAAAGGCACAGTTACTGCCCTTGGAGCAGATACCCTCCACGCTAAAGCTGGTCATCCCTCTCCCGCCCATTACTCCACCACTGTCGACCCCAGCCGCTCAATACTAATTTCAGGAGGTGTCAATTTTAATAGATTCCATGAACTATGTAACGACACTGTCAATAGACACGGTGGGTGGGATGAGGCATGGAAGGGAGGGACGGGAAGAGGTAGACACGTTTGTTTATGTAAACCCACCCTGTTCCCCCAACCCCAACTTTGCCATCCATTGGAGACAGGCTCAGGGCTTATGCCCCCCACTGAGGTAAACAGTGCCTCAGTGATGTCACCCCATCAGTGCCAGGAGACATAAATTTCATTTCCCAGAAAATGCAGCAGACAGTAGCTTCTGGGCAAACAGTGACTCTAGCAATAAATATTGGCAGAGGAGAGAGACCTTTAATGGAAAAGCTTTGTGAACCTAGAGCAGCCAGGCTGTAAATCTCAAAACAGAGAGGGATTTAATATTTTAGATCAGAAGACAGATTCATCAGAGCAAAATAAATAATTCTATAGCCCATTCGAAGCAATCAGCCATTAAAACGTAAGCAGTAAAATAGAAACCACATTTCAGGTAAGAAATCATGGAAATGAGATGGAAGCCCCCTTCACCAGAAAGAAAACCACATCGCCTGGGCTCACAATTGAGTGGCCAGGCAGGGGGGCGTGTCCTCCCCCAGGAGGAGCCAACAGGAGACAGTGGGCGGAGCCTCCGCCAGGTTCAAGGGTGGGAAGAGGGGCCCATGGCAGAGCCCCGTAGTCAGGTCGCGCTAGGTGCAGCTGACTCTGGCAGAAACAAAGTGTGCAGTGAGGACAGCAAGAATTCACCTGGAAAACACAGAAATACAAAAAGGACACGTCACAAGCTAACGTAGAGGTGAGAAAGTGTCCCTGGATGTGATGTGTCCACAAAGTACTTTGGGAACCTGAGGGCTCTGACACCATGGAACTGAGTGCTATGATGTGAATTCCACCTTGTTTTGTATTGCTCTGCAGCGAGGTTGCTTTACACACTGCCTGACGCCAGGAAGAAAACCCAGGCTCGTCTTCCTCTTGCAAGACGTCTGGGCATCTAATGCTTTGGAACCCGCCAGTTCTTCCCCAGAGATGACGCCGACCTCCACGGGCAAAATCCGGCTCTGCTAGACCTAGGGCGTCGCCCTCCGCAGCTGGTCAAGGCCAAAGGCAGACCTAAAGAGGGGAGGATGCACTGAAGCAATGGCACGTCCACACCTTCCCAGCCAGATCCGTGGAACGCTTGCGACCAGCGGGATAAACACCGCGTGACTGTTCTCGTCCTCTCAGAGGAGGAAATGCAGGAAATTCAAAGGCATTAGGTGACTTGCTCAGGATCACCTAACCTGGGGCTTCTTGCTAAAACCCGAAGCCTTTTCACTTGACTCCAAAGCACTGCCAAATTCCAACTCAGCATGAGAAACTCCCTGGGAATTCTACCTCGGCAATGAGAGGTTACATGAGCACAGGCCGGTCTGGTGATTCCCTGGGGCTCCCCAGCAGGCCCTGATGTTGAATCCCATTCTACAATTGACCCCCATGAAGGAGCGTCCTCTGAGGCCTGGAGGCCCCCTTCTCTCGACCTGGCGCTGGTCTGAGCCGGCAGAGGTGAAGGTGGGTGTTCAGCCTTTGGCATTTGTCCCATAGGATGTTTGCCCCGACTGCTACCCAGTTCTCTCCCACTGGCCACGGTGTCCCACCCTGACCTGGGCTGGAATTAAGGTAGTGGAAAGATACATCAGGCTCAAGTCGCTGACAGTCTACACATCTCACTCATCCGGAGAACCAGGGGTCCTAAAAGTGTATCTGCAATCATCACAGCTGACTGGAAACTGCCCCCTCTCACACCCTGGCGTCCAGACTGGCAGTCATGTTGGATAGATCTGTGTGTGTGTGTGTGTGTATGTGTGTGTGTGTGTGTGTGCGCGCGCGCATGCACACGTACATGCACGTACATGCACGTGCACCAGGGAGGAGTGGAATAATCCAGCTATTAAGCCCTGCCCATCCTAGTGGCTATTCAGAGACTAAATAGTACCCTTGGAAGAGCTAGGCTTATTCCCGTTGGAAACAGCAAGTGGGCGTTTTGATACGTTAGACCAGGTGTCAGTAACTACAACCTGTGCACCAAACCTGACCCGTTACCTGTTTCTATGCAGCCAACAAGCTAAGAATGGCTTTTACGGTTTTTTATGAAATCAAAAGGATATCTCCTGGCATGGGATAATTATAGGAAGTTTCGAATGTCAACATCCAGAGCGTAAAGGTTCATGAGCTCGTCACCTCACTCCTTTGCTTACATCATTGTCTGTGGCTGCTTTCCCGGTTGACACAGATCTGCAGCAGAGACCATTTGCCCACCCCGGTCGAGGCTTTCAGTTCAACAAAAGGTTTAAGGATGCCACGCCCTGGGTAATCTCCGAGGGGACACTCGTTGTTCGAGGCCCAAGGTCTAGTACAAGGGCACACAAGTGAAGCAGCTAGTCCTGCATTCCCGGAGATGCCGCATCCATTCTGGGACCCCAGGTTTGCCAAAAGAGTCCAGTCTGAAGTGGTGTGGCCCTTGCAAGGGGTCCTAGCCATTCACAATTGCCCTGAGGGCACAGTTTTGTAGGAGAGCGTGCCAGTCCCTTGAGGCATACCCAATGCTCCCTGCGAGTGCTCCGGCTATGGGCTGGCTCTCACACCCAGGTGCTGCCCTGCCCCAGCCTGTTCTGACCCGCTCTTTGCAAACAGGTGTGGGGAGACCTAATCACGATAGGGTGAAGTCCCTTGTGCCAGCTCCCCAGCAGTCTGTGGGTCACCCACCCTCTGCGCACGGCTGTGTCCCCTGTTCCTTTAGTGGATTGTTTTATTGTTTAACTGTTACTATTTTATTGTGGGTACTGCATGCAATCTGGTCTCTCCCTGCCTTGCACAGGTGGGAAATGTCTCTTTCCCCAGGTAGACTCACCAAGTCTCTCTGATGCCACCTTTGGTCAGAGACTCCTCACCAGTGAAAGAACCAGAGGCAGCAATGGTCAGCACCAAGCATGAAGCAGTAACGAGAAAGCCGTGAATAATAAAATAGCATTCAAGATGGCAGCAACCCCAGCGTCAACCCTGTTTGGTGGAGAACTAGAGGACCCCTCGGCTAAGCATGAGAGAGAAAATCTACCCTTAAAAGTTAGATAGGTCAGGGGCACCGGGTGGCTCAGTCGGTTAAGTGTCCAACTTCAGCTCAGGTCACGATCTCACCGTTCCAGAGTTCGAGCCCCACATCAGGCTCTGTGCTGACGCCTCAGAGCCTGGAGCCTGCTTCAGGTTCTGTGTCTCCCTCTCTGTCTCTGCTCCTCCCCTGCTCATGCTTTGTATCTTTCTCTCTCAAAAATAAATAAACGTTAAAAAAATTTTTTAAGTTATACAGGTCAAGGGGTTCTGCTCCTTTCGATGCCCGGGGCACCCATGGTGCTTATCTGATGGCATCCATGGGCTGGGCTCAAAGGTAATGGCCAATGCTAACTTGAGCTTTGAAAGTGAGCCTCAAAGGTAACTAAGGAAGTAAAAGAAACTCGTCTTTCTGCTGAATCGCAGGAACATGAGATGGTCCAGGGGAAGGCCCCACAGGCCCTGACTGGCAAGGAGAAGGAAGAAGAAGGGCAGGGAAGTGAAAGGACCCCACCAGGGAAATGAACTCAGATGGGGGCGCGACATGGAGGGTGAAGAGGGGGTGCACACGTCATTCAGGAAGGAAGGTTTGCTCCGGCCAAGGGGTGGTTCTGCTTGTGTAGGAAGGGGGCACTCGGAATGAAATTGGTAACCCTGGGGGGAGACTTGAAATGCACTACGGGATTTAAAAATGGGTGAGAGATTTCAATGTGATGAGGAGCGGCCGAGCTCCAGCCTGTGGAATGTGCCCTCTCGTGCCCACTTTCTGGACCTGTGGGGCCCAGTTGAGCTGCAGAGTGCCCTGGGCGTGCTGAGCAGCGAGGGAGCTCTGCCTGTGAGGTCCAAGGCCAGCAGGCTCCCAGACAAGGGATTCACACTGGGACAGACCGCTCGAGGTGGGAGCGCTCTGAGGCCGTCCCAGATGCACCTGTACCTTCCTTCACCGCCACGACCGCTCGCTTTGTAGAATGTGGTATATGAACACAACGGGCATGATGCGAACCAGAACACAAACTCACTGAGGGGAACTACACGCTGGTAGAATGGTAAAGAAGCTACTTTCAAAAGCTTGGTCTTCCCTTGCCCTTTATAACTGCATGGTTTTCCAGGTGAGGACAGGCAGATGGAGTGTGAGTCCGCATCAGTGAGTCCAGAGGTGGGGCAGCTCTGGCTCGGTCCGGTGGCCGCGCTACGCTGTCAGCACTCTGTCCCTTCACTTCCTGCTCTGTCCTCCTCACCTCTCACCTCGTCCCCGGGCTGGTTTCCTCTGTTGGAAGAGAGCTGCCACATCCCTGCTCCACACAAAGAGATCACGTCTTCCCTGAGTTCGTTGTGAAGACTGAGGGGAGCTTCACAAGAAGCCTTTCCCCGCAGACTTCTCCCGCCTGGTTATCCCTGTGGGATGGCTGGAAGGGCGGATGCATTATCGGGTTGGGCTTGGAGGAATCCCGGTGACTTCACTCAAGCTCTACGACCACTGACCTCAAGCAGGCTCCTCCTGCTTCCTGGCAATACAAGATGTATTTATCCCTAGAGCAGAGCTTCTCGGACATGAGTGTGTGTCGGAGTCCCCTTGGGGTTTGCCAGAGCACAGGAGGCCAGACGCGGGGCCCAAGGTCCTGACACACGAGGGCTGGGGTGGCCCCGAGAATGTGCGTGTCTGGAAAGTTCTCAGAGGACCCTCGTGCTGTGGGTCCCGCCGGGGACCACACTTTGGGAACCACTGCTCTACATCCCTGATAGTCTTACTGGCCTCCTTTTCCTCCTCAAACATCCGTTCTCTCCCCCTACTTGCTCCTCAATCTCAGCTGATACCTGGCCACGGACTCCACTGAGAACAGAAGACAACTCACTCGCACCATCACGACTAACACTATCACGACTAACTTCGGTTTCCCTTCTGCTGCTCTAGGCGAACTGCCTTGCTCCGATTTAAGGTCCATCCTGTATCCGTGCACTTGACCTTATCCCCTCTCCCCCAGCCAGGGACCTCACTCCAGAAGTGGTTCCCCTCATCAGCAAACTCGCTCTGTTATTTTCCTGTCCTCAAACCCAACCCAACCCAACCCACAAACTCTTTCTTGACCCCAATCCCTTCTCAGCCGTTAACTTAATTATGTTTCCCTTGACAGCAGAACTCTTGACATCTCTGTACTCACTCCGCCCCT